>NW_004443953.1:6527980-6594420 GCF_000243295.1 Trichechus manatus latirostris
AAAAAAAAAAAAAAAAAAAAAAAAGCTTCCTAAATACATGACTTTGGGTGAATTTACAACTTTAGACTCCCTAAACAACCACCAGAAATAATTTATCAACTCCGTGATGGATTTATCCAAAGCAGAGCTGGTTAAGTACATGAGTCTACAAAATCCTAATCATTTTCATCCTCCAATTCATAGATTTGTCTGTGAGTTTAAAGGTATCTTAAAGGATGTCGAGTCCACCTGTTGGGAGACAAATTATCCTGGGGTGCCAAGAATTCCATAAACCAAAAAAACCAAACCCATTACTGTCGAGTTGATTTCGACCACAGCAATAACTAATTCTAAAATCTACCTTCAAGTATATCAATCTGACATTCCATAAACCATGAGCTTTCATAGCTACCTCTTACCTTTGGTATTCTAGTAATAATCTTATGTTCCTATTAATTCTAAATTTTCCTACACTTGACTGCAAGCATCTTGGATATGCTGCTTGTAGCAGACTCTAAATTCCAGGAAGTAACCACAGTGTTTCTATCAGAGGTAGGGATGGACCCAGGAGAACTTTGGCCAATGACCTTCAGAGTCCAACTGGTATTCACTGAGGGGTTTCTCAAGTGGGTGGAAGCATATGTGGTCCAAAGAAAAAAATGTAGGTTAGAGGTAAGGAGGGAAAACAAGGGCCTATAGGTATAAGAAGAGTATCTATTGATTAAGTGGGAGATACCTAGGAACAAAGTACAAGTCTATAATGAAGGAATGAAACTAGAGATTAAGGACTGAAAATTCCAGGAACAGGTCTGGGGAAAGACTGCCAAGCTGAGAAACTGACCAAGTCCCAGACCTAGGCTTTGAATAACTCTAGCATGTTGGGATTTGCTTCCTACTGGAGTGTGGATAGAGGAACTATTTTAATGTACAGGACTGGACAAGACAGTCACAGGGCTCATCCAGGAAGATTCTGTGGAGGGAACCTGGAAATGTAAGACAGATGGTGACTCTCTTGGGAAGAGCTGAGCCCTTCCTCCCAGCTACTGGCCAGGACATCACATCTCATTTACTCATTTACTGTTAGTAATAATAATAATAAATTAAAACGTGGTTTGGATTCTCCACCACTCCCTGCTCCAACCCCAAATACAACCATTAGTGAGATGTAGTATTTTAAAACTGAAAAAAGCAGTTCTAAACCAACAATCTAATAAACACTGTAATCCTCATCCTACCAGCCCCTGAAAATAGGCACTCACTCCATGTTTTGTATGATTCTGGATGGGGAACTCAGGGCCCTCCTAAGGGAAAATATAGCCAAACTGGAAAAACAGAAATTTAAAAAAAAGAGTTAATTGTCAGAGTCCCTCCTTCGTGAGTTTAAGACTATCTGGTCAGTTCTGTGACTCTTAGAAAATTACTTAAATTCTGTTTTTTCTCTTATAATGTAAGGGAGTTCAACCAGAGCAGTGCTTCCCAAACTTTACTGACTGTATGAATCACTCTGAGACGGGATCTGAGATTCTACATTTCTAACAACTTCCAGGTGATGCTGATGTTGCTGGTCCAGGGATCACACTTTGAGAACCACTGCCTTAGTTTCCTTCACAGGAACTGTTGTTACGTCAGATGTGCATAGTTACATATTCATCCAACTGATTTTTAACCTAAACGAAATATTTTAATTTTAGCCCAGTTACTTTTTTCTTACATTTTAGCCTATTGTTCGTCTTGTTTACATCTTTAGGAAGGGCTCTGGACTTCGAAACAAAAGACTTGGATTCAAATTCCTGTTTTGCTTTGCTTTTTATCAGCTCTGCAACCATAGGCAAATCTCATACTCACCAAGCCTCCTTTTCTTCATCTTAACAGTGGAGATAAGAATTCCCAATGATCCCATAGAGTTATTATGAGTTCCAGAGTCAGACAGAATAGGTTTTAAATTTCAACTCTGCCATTAGTAGCTCTATAACATTGATACTTTCCTTAACCTTCCTGAACCTCGGTTTCCTCATTTATAAAATAGGATACTAGCCTTCAAGGATGGTTCTAAGAATTAAAAGAAATACACTAGCTATGCATCTGACACATAGTACAGTCTTAATAAACTATAATTATTAAAACAGTTAATGAAATAATAGATGTGAAGGCATTTTGTAAGCCATATGGTTCTATAGAAATATGAGATAATATTATGCTTCTGTCAAATATGATACACAAAATTTTGATGTTTTGGCAACAGGATAGAGTCAAAGACAGAGCCCTATGCGTTCCACTAAAGCCACCTTTTCCTGTTGTTGTTAGGTGCCGTCCAGTGGATTTCAATTCACAGCGACCCCATGTGACAAAGTAAAACTGCCCTGTAGAGTTTTCTAGGATGTAATCTTTACAGGAGCAGCTCACCAAGTCTTTCTCCAAGGAGCTGCTGGATGAGTTCAAACAGTTAATATTTTGGTTAAGTAGCCAGACACTTAAGTGTTCCACGACCAGTGCTCCTTTTTCAGTTAATTGTGGTCAAGTAATCCATTCTTTAGCCACATTTTTACAATCCTATCAGTCAGTTCACATTTTTTCATATTGTCTGAAAGCGTATCATAAGAAATGTTGTCAAATGTCTTGAAAAAAGTCATGATGTTTTTATATGTATAGAATTCTTAATTTGCAAGTCAGGAACAATAAAATTAAAGAAATTAAGTTTGTGGAGACTTTACCTTAGTGAATTAATCCATATTCCATGCACCTGCTACTTCTTTTTCTAAATTCTCAGAAATCTTTTGCTGAAAAATTGTTTCTAGAATTTTGTCAAGATTGCCATAAAGCCTCAGTACTCTGTACTTTCTATAACCCAATCTCTTCCCAATTTTAAAATTCAGAATTTCATTTACTCATCTTGAATGTTCTGGCACCTTCCTGTTTCTAGTATTTCCTCAGAGATTACCATTTGAAAGTTCTTTCTGAGTTCTGTGATTTCATTCATCTTGGATTGGAGATTACTGATTAGAGCAGCTGGATGATCTCCCATCACCCACCAGGGCTGCACTTCCCCTAATCCACGCTGATTTCACCCTCTTCACTTTGAGCACATGTTACCTGACAGAGAATAAAAAAGCGAAATTGTATTGAAGCAGCTTTAGTTTTACTGTTATTTGTTGTGCTGGCACCACCACTCCAAGTAGTGGACTAATTATTTTTCCTGTTCTTCTTCTAAATATATTATAGTTGAAATTTTATCCAAGGTTTTTGTTTGTTTGTTTGTTTGTTTGTTTGTTTGTTTTTTAAGAGACTGCATTTTTGTGTGTTCATCTTTGAATATAATTCTCTTAGTTATCTAGTGCTGCTCTAACAGAAATACCACAACTGGATGACTTTAACAAAGAGAAATTTATTCTTTCACAGTCTATGAGGCTAGAAATCTGAATTCAGGGTGCCAGCTCCAGGGGAAGGCTTTTTCTCTCCGTCGTCTCTGGAGGAAGGTCCTTGTCATCAATCTTCTCCTGGTCTAGGAGCTTCTCCACACAGGGACCCTGGGTCCAAAGGACTCACTCTGCTTCTGGCACTACTTTCTTAGTGGTATGAGGTCCACCTGTCTCTCTGCTTGCCTCTCTCTTTTATATCTCAAAAGAGACTGATTTAAGATACAACCTAATCTTGTAGATTGAGCCCTGCCTCATTAACATAACTGCCTCTAATCCTGCCTCATCAACATCATAGAGAAAGAATTTACAACACACAGGAAAATCACACCAGATGACAAAATGTTAGACTATCACACAATACTGGGAATCATGGCCTAGCCAACTTGACGGATATTTTTGGGGGACACAATTCAATCCATAACAGTTTCCATCATCTCACTTGTGCTCCTCCTGAGCTGCGCTGCTTTCATAAGATGCTCCTCTTGTCATATTAAGCAGATCTACTTGAAATTCTACCATCAGAACCTCTTTTTTATCTTATCTGTTAGGGTCTCAAGCCCCAGGGTCATATCTCTCTTCTCTCTGAATAAGTATTGAAATTTGCTTCTTAAAGCTTGAGGGTACATGTCTGATAATTCCTGTTGTGACTTTGTAGACTTCAAGAATGACATGATTATTTTATCCTACAGCTCCGACCACTAAACAAACCTTCCTTATTGGAAAAAATTGAGTCCAGAGTAGCAGTTTCCCTTGTTGCTTCCTTAAATTTGTATGCAATGAAATAGTTAACAAGTCAAGAATGTACCAGATGAGCTGCGTTGGGACATATATAAGTCCAGTACGTGTAGTTACTTGAAGATACTTGAAATGTATCTACTGAATTAATGAGTGAACGGGTTAAGGAAAAAGTGTGTAAGTCTTGTGTTCTTCCTTAATCATATGTTCCTTGTGCAAATGGAACACTATGAGGGGTAAATCTGGAGAAGTTAGAGCAATACATTCTAACTTAACAGAAATAGATTTTTTATACAATAAGTTAGATCAAAATGTATTTCCTCCATTAGGCATTTAAGTAAGTCAAAAAACTCCAAATGAGCCAGATGCTGAGTCCTATCTCAAAGTTGTCGTGCAAACTTTTGCTGGGAAGTCATTTGATAAACAAGATGCAGCTCTACTTCCCTCTTGGACTCACCCCCCCACCCAGTGCCTGCCTCAAGCAACACTCACACTTCCCCGACTCCCTGAAAAACTGTCAACCTTTCCCATTTTAGGATCAAGGGGAAAATCCCATTTCTGTTATACCTACTCTCTAGTCCCACTGCAGACAATTTTCAGTATGACATTTGGAGGTGTACATGAGGTGTGATGGCAAGATAAATTGAAGGAGAGGCGGTTATGGTTAGAGTGCTCATTTCAAGGGTTCCAAGGTGGAGAAGATCCTGGAAAAGTCAGGGCCAGTGAGTAGCTAAATTGATTTGGAGGTGAAGGATGTAAGAATTAAGGAAGTGAAATACAGAATCCAGGCTTTCAGCATGTCTGCACAGCATGTCCACACAGCACCAAGTCAGAACTGGAGCGGAAGAGAATGAAAGAGGCCCCAAAGTCATCAATGAATGAAGAGGCATGGCTGGGAGATTTTTAAGTGTCATCAACTAAGAGTCACTAGAAACTTCTCGGAGGGATGGAATGAGGCCTGAAAGATTTGGGTTGTTTTTACCCAAGGGTAATGAATCAGCTGTAGTCAAGTTAATTCTGACTCATGGTGACCTCATGTGTCAGAGTAGAACTGTGCTTCATAGGGTTTTCAATGGCTGATTTTTCAGAAGTAGATCACCAGGCCTTTCTTCCAAGATACCTCTGGGTGGCCTTGAATCGAGAGCATTAACCATTTGCACCACCAAGGGACTCCTACCCTAGGATAGAGGTGTAATAACCTACAAGCAACCCTGGAGAATGAGGAAGACATACATCTCACCTTTCACTCCAACCCTAAATGTCTGAGATGAACAGCCTCTGTTAGAGATGAAGCACAACCATCCCAGGACAGCCAGTGTGTGGGAATGGCCAAAGGGCAGTGACAAGGCTGTGAGGCAGGGTGGGATTGCATGGCCCAAGGTTCCCAACAGAATCAGTTGACCAAACCCTGATGCTTGCAGGATTTTTCTAGAAAGAATCGACTGTGGCCTGGATAAATTGTGATCCCAGATGGGCAAACAGTTGGGTTAATTAGTGTTGTGTTTTAGACTTCACCATATTCTGGAAACAGAAGCAGTACCTCATTATAGAAGATACCAGAAGGCATCTAAAAGAAGACACAGAATCCAGAGAGACCAACTGACCCTAGATTATGCCACCAGTAAATGGCAGAGCAAAGCCTAAGACCCTGGATTTTTGACTAGAAATCAGCACTCTTCCTCCTGTACCACACAGTCTCTTCCTCATAGTGCCCCTTCTCTCTCCACCCCCTACTCCTGATTTTCCCTCACCCAGAGAACCCAATGACTTCATCCATCTCTCTCCCTTAGCCTCCTCTCCCTCTACTCTCCACTCAAAGGGTGAGATTAGACCCTTGAGTACTACACTGCTATTTCTGGTATCTCGTTACACCTGCTTCCCATCCAATTTAGGGAGAGAAGGATGATATAATTGTGAAAGTATATATCCACTTATAAGCCAGTCCAATTATCCTAGACATCTCATATGGAAAGGTAATTTCAGAAAAATCTGAAGCTGAATATGTATAATATTGGATGGTTAAAAATGTAACTAACACTGATTTTTTTTTTTCCCTGATTTTCCCCACTGGTTAGTTTTTTAATAAATTCTGGAAGAAAAAAGTAAGACTTACATAAATGCATATAGGTGGAGAGAGGACACCCTTGAAAGGAGAGCTCACCAAGCTATAGGGAAGACAGGCTCCCCCAGGACTCCCTCTCTAACCCACTTTTGCCCTCTGATGGAGGTCCCCAGGCACATGCTTATCCTGAGTGGGAAAAGTGTGTCTGGGGATGGGAAGAGAGGTTCCTATAAGGGCCCCCTCTCAATATAAAGGTCACATGCAAGAGCAAGTTTGATAAAATAAAGATGAGGAATAGGGAGGCATATCTCCCACCCAGCTAAGAGGGAACTACGGAAGGAAAATGTGTGTTTCCCAGCTCTCTCCCCCCAAAATTCAAACTCCATCATGATTAAATATGGTTGATTTTATCTGAAGTTGAGAATCACAACCAGCTTTCTTTATGTGTATGTTTTTAAAATACCAGCATCTTTTAAAAGGCATTTAAGAACATTTTTCATTTTATTTTTTAAATCGAAAAAAATAAGAATAGATGTTAGAGCACACATTATATAAGAAGCTGGAATCCACCTACAAAAATAAAATAACCATACACAGAAGGTATGATTTACCTTTTCTCCGAAGCATGGCTACTTAACTCTCATGCAAAAATTTCATATTAAAATAGTAAGGAAAATAAGCAATGTACGGTTTTTACTACCATGGATGTTCAAAAGCCATTTTCAATTTTTTGTAACTTCATTTTTGATTCATATATTTCCCCAAACTTACCCAGGAGAGCTTTCCATACTGTGCACTAGGCACATAAAAAGTTTAAATGCAAAGTTCACACATTTTGAGCCCAGGTTTGGGGGAGTGAGCAGCGAGGCTTTCGAAATCGCTTTTGTAGCAGAAAAATGTACATTTTTTAAAACTTCATTTGACCGTCTTCTTTCTCCACCTATCTACCCACAACCTCCCACTTAAACTGAATTCGGACCAACAGTGGTGTCACTAGGGTTGGTGTCACCCAGCGCGTTAACTCGTGATGCCACCCCCTGCATGGACCTCCTCCTATACCAGACCATACAGAATCCTTAGTAATGTTTTTTATACCAATGTTACTTGTAAATCTTAATTCCTGTATATCACTCCTTTTCCTTTAATTACTACTTCATTCTCAAAAAAGTTATTGATACAGTTTCACAAATACTAATTATCACAATATCGTACATAAAACACCATAAAATTTGACAAAATCAGTGACTGTAAAAACACTGGCAGCAACAAAAACAACAGCACATGCTTACAGCGCATGCGGATGAAACCACATGATTCAAAGTGCCATTATAATTGGGTAATTATGACAGCTCTGACGGGAGCACAGTAGAAGGTTCAAAAAGTAAATTAGCATAGAGTTTTAGCCTTGTAGCTATATTGATACATGTAAGCAGGGCTTACTAAAAATATTTTTGTTGTAACTAACTACAGAGACATTTTTATAAAGAATAATAAATTTCTGCTGAAACACTGCACAAAAATTTTATAGACAGTCATTTGGGTGTCATCCCCTCTATCTGTGTTACCCAGTGTGGTCTGCACTCCCCGCGGCCCCCTAGTGACTCCACTGCAGGCCAATTATAGCCACCTCAAGGTGGTTCTACGCAAAGGAGAGGTGGACTTTTAAAAGAAGCTGAAGGACTTGCGGTGCACTGTATATGGAGAGTTTTCAAAATTCACCCAATCTTTTGGCAGCCTGGATTATCTCCTAGGGTTAATGCTTCATTTAAACAGAGGGGAAAGTACTGCTGTTGTTTAAAAAAGAAAATGTTCTGCTACCTCTTCTTTCCCATCCTTCCCACCCTCCCACTCTACCCTGCATCTCAGCAAGAAAAGAAGGAACTCTTCTTGCAGAAAGCATAGTATCACACACAGTAAAAAAAGGAGACCGAGAGAGAGTACCCAACCATCTAGCAGGTCAGAATGTACACATATACGCACACGCACACAAACATGCACGTGATCAATACAGAAGAAAGGTCCAAGTGTTTTCTGGCTTTTAAATCTTAAATAAATTATCTAAGGACCCAGTCTCTGCTAAAAGAGATTCCATTCATTTTGCTGAAGAGTCATCCAATACTCAAGTAAATAGCCTACCCTAGAATAGTGCCAGTAGATGTAGGAAGTTTGGCAAAGAATTGCCCAGCACGCCAGCTGCTGTTGATAGCGACCCTTCAAAGCCACCACAAACTGATGTACTCTAGTCCCAGAAGTAATTAGATTAGACTGGCTGAGAAATGTTTAATACACTGTCATTACGTTTATCTTTTTCTAAAATTTTCAACACAGATTCAAAAGGAAAGAAATACAAAAGGTAGAGTTTTTAAAAGTTTTTTTATGAATACTGGCTTGTGAGAGTGTGGATATTCCTTGGATCTTTTTATAAGCTCCATTTCAAAAGCACTTCTCTGAGCTATAAAGGAGGAAAAGGCTTACGCTACCTCTGTGCTCTAGAAGCTAGAATGATGAGTCGTGGGGGATGATGTGTAGGGTGTGAGGGGAGGAAGGCAAATTACAGATTATATCAGCAACATTTATTTTAGACTCTGGGTCTTTTATATGGTGTTCCTGCTTGCCTTTTGAGATTTAGATGACTGTTAGGAGCATTAAATATTAAAATGAGCTTTTTAAATGCATGTGAGACAGACAAGCAACCCTTTATGTTTTATGTAGGATGTGTATAACACATTCAGATTATCTATTATAATATCCACACATACAATTTGGTTATAAAAATATGCAATCCGGCCAGTTTGGGGATGATCACTCATGTGGCGTTTTACTCTCCTTTCCTTCAGGGTTGAGAGATAACATAACAGAGGTAGGTGAGAACAAGCTTTGCCAGCTCCCATAGGGAGGGTCCCTCTGTGTTCTTGAAGGAGGAGGCTCTTTCCTTCAGCCTGGGACCAGGATCTGCTCCAACACAGCTCTGCAGAAACTCATTTCTATTTCCCCTGGTGTGTAAGAGGTTCTGGGGGTGGAGCTGGGACAGGACAAAGTCAAGGCATTTTTAGGCACAAAGGGTCCTTCATCACAGATGGCTGCAGAATAAAAGATGAAGAGATGCAGAAAGACTTTTTCTCTCTTTACATCAGACAAGAAAAGTACGATGAGTTGAAATAGGAGAATGGAGCAAGAGAATTTACAGGATGTAACAGTAACCCATAGGAATAATTAGCTGGATGTCTTTAAAATGCACATTAGTAATAATCATTACAAGAAACTTGAGAGCTAAGTGGTATTTCCCTCCCTTTTATAGATACAAAAACTGAGGCCAAGGCAGGTCTAGCAAAGGCAGGTTCCGATTTGGGATTTGGAATTAGGGCTTGTCCAATTCCCAAGTCCCCACTCATGTAACTCTACTCAGCTTCAAAATTCCCTTAAGATAGGAGGGTGGGCAGGAGAGTATTTAAGCTTCCCGGGTTGAGCTGATTGTGGGTGACAATTAAATCTGATTCTTAAATGAAATTTAACAGTAAAACAATGTTCCCATGAAAGGGTTTTAAGCCAAAAAAAAAGAAGAAAAGAAACAAAAACAAACGATCTGTCTTAGCTATTTTATTTAAGTGGAAGTATATTTGTATATTTGCATCCTAGAGATGGTAGTCATACCTACACGCCCATTGTTATAGCTTATCAAAATCTTCTTTTATTTCAGATTTAGTAATTATAAAAACTGTGTGGGGGCAATGTCTGACCTCCTCTAACTTTACAAGGGGTAAGGAGAATCAAGATCAACGGCCCAAGGCTGATTCCTATGAGGCAGAGGTCAGATATGCTTCCTCTCTCCAGACATCTTTAACAATTCTAACATCAACCGTCCCTCCCACAGCACTCTCTACTTCTCTGCTGGGTTCATAATTCATTGCAATGGCCACACAGAACTCACAGACAATACTCATTATTATGGTGTTTATTAGGGAAACAACAGGTTACAGTTTAGGTTCAAGAACACTTAGGATACAGTTCTTCTATCAGGACAGCCTCTTCCAAGCCATGCACGCCTCTCCCTGGCCCTTGGCCTTTGCTCAAAGGCACTCAGCTTTCACCTTCCGTGGGCCAGGAAGCCCACCATGCCGTCTCCTGCTGCTGAGTCTCTGCTGCTGGATCTCTGCTGCTAGGTCTTGCTGCCTTCAGTGTTACATTTCTCCCCCCCACCCCCACCCCGCGCCAGTGTCCTGGTTCCAGGAGCTTCTCAGTTCAGGGATCCCAGATCAAATGAATATGCTCCTGGCTGTTCTTCCTTGGTGGTGGTGGGCTCTTCTCTTTCCCGTCTCTAGGGTGGCTCATTTCAAGCCTGTCAAAACTGGCCAATCCCTTTGGTGGGCCACAATGACCATACCTGCACAGTCCCGCCCAATCACTTCGGTGGAAGTTACAAGACCATGGCTAGAAAGTCCACACAAAAGCTATCCATCACACTACAGTAATTTATAATATTGTCTACTTATTCCAGTTTTATGTATCTACAGATAATATTTTTAAATGTCATCTTCAGCCTTATCTAAGAGATAAATAATATTTTGAACAGAACAGAACCTGTAGCATGCCACAAGAGACCTCTCCATCTTGGGTGATCCATCTATATCTTTTTGATTGTGCGACTACCTATTAATCCATCTGATTGTGCAAGCATGTCTATACTTTGTATACAATATCATTTTTAAAAATTCCAAATGTCTTGCTAAAGAAGGGATAAAATGCGCTAGTTATGCTATTTTTTTTAGGAATACTGGGTTGTTTATGACTTAATTGGTTCTTGTGGACCTATGATGACTCATGGTGACCCTGAGTGTTCATAGCCAACTTTAAGTAATATTTTTATGTTACCCAAGATAAATATCAAAGTTGTGAATGTACCAACCAAGGCATGGCCTAATTCAGGGTTACAAACGTAAATGTCTTCATGGTTGAGGGAGGCAACCTAACTGGATGTGTATGGTAGAGGACTGCAAACTGGAGCATGGAGAGGAGGCAGGAACTACTCAGCTTAATCTAACAGCTGCCGTGTGCAGAAATGGCCTGGGATTGCTAAAACCCCAAACCAAACCCATTGCCGTCAAGTGGATTCTGACACTTAGAGACCCTATAGAACAGAGTAGAACTGCCCCGATAGGGTTTCTAAGGCTATAAATCTTTACAGGAGCAGACTGCCACATCTTTCTCCTGTGGAGCAGCTGGTGGGTTCGAACTGGTGACCTTTCGGTTAACAACCAAGTGTTTTAATCACTGCTCCACCGGGGCTCCTTAGACTTTCCAGTTTTGAATGTTGGAGAAAAAGCTGAAAATTTACATTTGCATATAAATTTTCTGATTTCAAACACTATGTGAACCATATCAAACTTGTCTGACCTAAAGAAAAAGAAGGCAATGACCTTGTCTTAGAAACAGACTGTGTCTGAGAAACAAGGTATGTAAGGGCATTTTGGAGCAGAAGGTGACATGCTGAGGTTAGAGCTGTGGAAAGACAACCAAGAAGTGACAATGGAATTGTCACCAGTGTCAATGAGGTGTTGTCAAGTTTGAATCCTTAAGGAAAACAGACTCAAGAGTGTAGAAGATGCACATTTGTTCCTGCTAGAAATTGTATTGATATGACTTTCTATTGACTGGTTGGGGCGGCATGCTTTGAAAACTTCAAATTTTGAAGTGAGATCAAATTGAGAGAAACTTGTCCGTGCCAGGGAATGAAAAGATCCATTTTGGTCTATGGGTCTTCTGAGAAATATCTATGCAAACACTGTGTCTATCTGTCATAAAAGGGTTGTGTAATTAACATATGCAAAACACCACTATCCTGCTGGAAGCCAACTTGCCCTCCCTGGAAATCCAGGCTCTATTTATTTACAACAAAATAAAGTGGACCCTTCTGGAAAGAAACAGCTCCATGGCGGCCAGAACACTGTCACACAGATGCTTTAAATCTTTTATATCTCCCATACCTCCAGGGGTTGGTGCTGGATGGTATTGAGCCAGGGCCCATAAATAATTTATGCTAAGTAGCAATTTAGTTGTTTGGCTTGAGGTAAAGAAATCCAAGAAATTCATAAATAAAGTTCCCATTTTTGCTTGTGTTCCAAAGTTAATTTATGTTACTCTGCAATTAACTAACATAAAGGTGAAAAAATATGACAGGCCTAAGGTACAAACTCAAGCTCATAAATCTGTTCTATCTTAACTAGTGGTGTTTTAGTGATAGTCACCTAGTTCCCTCTGTCTTGTGTTATTGAACAGAAACTTTTCCTTGGTCTGATTCCCTCCTATATTGTAGATCTATAAAAGTATTACAACTGTTTTGAATGAGCCCCTGGGTGGGAGGAGGAAGAAAGAGGGGTGAGCTCTGGGACAGCTACAAAGGGAGCTTTTGTTACATCTGAAATGTTTTATTTCTTTAAAAAATACCTAAAGCAAATATGACAAATGCAAAGAGTTGTTCACTCAACAAGGAGATTTAGAGAAGAGAACAAGGGGACGCACAGCAGGAAGCCAGCTATTGTTGTTATAAGCATGGGTGCATGCCCGTGGCCAATGACAGGAGAGGCAGAGAGTCTTGCAATTTGGAGAATCCAGAGGAGGTAAGAAGCAAGAAGCAATCATGAAGACACGAGAAGCATAGCCCACAATCAGACACAGAATCTAGGAAGGCCCTGTTTTCACAGTAAAGCATTAGCCAGCATCTGGAGTATATGGCTCTGCTTTCAGCCAACAATGCAGAATACCTACTTTCCAGGTTCTCACCGGCACCCTCAGCCTGCAATTCTCTGCTATTTAGTTGCTCTGCAAAGTCTATCTGAAACAGCTGATATGTGAGAGGGTTTCTCTGTGATAAGTGACCTATTCAGCCCTGAATATCTTCCAAGCTTTATTAGTGTAGTAAGACTATGGAAAGTTACTATTCGTTTATTCAGTAATATTTGTTAAATGCCTACTACATGCCAGGAGGCAATCTAGAAGACAATGTGGACCCTAAAATGAATACCAATAATCCCTGTACTTAATCAGTTTATGAACTAAGACAGGCGGAAAGAGCAGAGAAGAGTAAACCAATAGTTCCAATAGAATGTGGTAAGTGCTATGATAAAGTATGTACAAGGGGCTAGGGGAAGAGTGAGGAGAAACCCACTGCCAGCCTGGGAAAAATGGGAGCAAGGGAGACTCCTTGAGGAAAGGGAGCATGAGTGGGCCTTAGAAGATGAAGATTTAGCCAGGCAGGTGAGCCTAGGGATAGAACGGTATTGCAAAAACGTGGACGATGGAGTAAGCATGACTCATTTCACACTGCAAAAGTCAAATGTGATTGGACATGGGGTATTAAACAGTCCCTGGGTGGTGCAAATGTATAAGAGCTCAGCTACCAACCAAAAGGTTGGTGGTTTGAATCCACCCAAAGCCACATCGAGAGAAAGGCCTGGCAATCTACTTCTCAACAGTCACAGTCATTGAAAACCCTATGGAGCACAGTTCTACTCTGTAACATAAGGGTAACTAGTTTTTTGGTAAGTCCAGTGAAGTAGTATATGAGGCTGGAGAGGTAGGCGTGGGAACAGACAAGAAGCACATACTGCTTAGATTTCCTGTCAAAGACAAAGTTCCCATGGAAGAGTTTTAAGCCAAAAAAGAAGAAGAAAAGAAAAGAAACAAAAACAAACAAACAAAAAATGGTATGATCAGATTTGTGGAAATAAAAGATCATTATGCTATTAAATGAAAAATGGATTGAATATAAACAAAACATTCTCAATGTTCAGGGTCAGAAGAATTTTATCTCCTGATGTCAAAGTGCTCTTCCTTCCTTTGAACAATGAAAGTGGTACAAATGGTGAAGATATTTTCTCTTTGCAGTGGTTATTAGTAACCTGGAACCAAGTTGTTTAATTAATTGCTACAACTTTCCTCAGTCAGATTACTTTGAAGGTTTACTCTTCTCCTTCCCTTTTACTTCTTGGATCTTCTCTTTTGGCTCATGAATCATTTTGTTGTCTTACTGTAACTGTGCTTTAATTTTAAACTCATCAAATTACTTTTGATAGTACAATGGAAGAAGAAAGATGAAAAAAAAAAAAAAAAAAACCTGAACAATCTAGTCAGGAAATCCAACACTGAAGTTAATACATATAGGTACCTTCTGGCTATACATAATGGTTTGAACTCCCTTCTGAGACATTACTAAAATGGCAGAATGGAAAAAAACACTGAACACATTGGAAAAAAGATAACGGAAGAGAAGAAAACAAAGGACTACACATGAAGAGATTTTTTAGAAGTTGGAAAGAAGACGGAGGAGTGCAAATTGACTTGGCTGAGTGGAGAAAGCAGATCCTTGAACTGAAGAAGGAAATGTCTTTGAGAACCAAGAAGATTTTTCCCAAAAATATCCAGAAAACGTGAGGATTTAGATATACCAGATCTGAGTAAGAGTGAGGTTATAAGAAGATAAATTGAGATCTGTAAGAACCCTGAGCAGCCAGACTCCTTTCCCACCTGTAGGAGAAAGGGAGTACATTATCTTAAAAAATGGCACCTGAAATGGTCTAGACTCAGAAATACTAGGTACAGTGGAAGGTAGGGGAAATATCATATAAAAAAAATTTAGGACTATATGAAACTATGTATCCCAAAAGGTAAAACCTCCAGCCCCCTTTCCTTCCATTGTCCTGCCAACAGCCAGATATATAACTGTCTATGAAAGGATCATAACAAAGTATGGGTAACATTGCAAAGAATGGGAATTCCAGAACACTTAATTGTGCTCATGAGGAATCTGTACATAGATCAAGAGGCAGTAATTCAAACAGAACAAGGGAATACTGTGTGGTTTGAAGTCAAGAAAGGTATGTGTCAGGGTTGAATCCTTTCACCATACTTATTCAATCTGTATGCTGAGCAAACAATCAAAGAAGCTGCACTATATGAAGAAGAACAGGGCATGAGGATTGGAGGAAGACTTGTTAACAACCTGCGTTATACAGATGACACAGCCTTCCTTGCTGAAAGTGAAGATAACTTTCAGCACTTACTGATGAAGGTCAAAGACCACAGCCTTCAGTATGGATTACACCTCAACATAAAGAAACAGAAATCCTCACACTGGGACCAATAAGCAACATCATGATAAATGGACAAAAGATTGAAGTCATCAAGGATTTCATTTTACTTGGATCCACAATCGATGCCTGTGAAAGCAGCAGTCAAGAAATCAAATGATGTATTGCATTGGGCAAATCTGCTGCAAAAGAGCTCTTTAAAGTTTTAAAAAGCAAAGATGTCACTTTAAGGACTAAGGTGCGACTGACCCAAGCTATGGTGTTTTCAGTCCCCTCATATGCATGAGAAAGCTGGACAATGAATAAGGAAGACCAAAGAAGAATTAATGCCTTTGAATTATGGTGTTGGCAAAGAATATTGAACATACATGGACTGCCAGAAGAATGAACAAATCTGTCTTATAAGAAGTACGGCCAGAATGCTCCTTAGAAGCCAGGATGGCAAGACTTCGTCTCACATACTTTGGGCATGTTATCTGGAGGCATCAGTGCCTGGAGAAGGACATCATGCTTGGCAAAGTAGAGGGTCAGCAAAAAAGAAGACCTTCAACAAGATGGATTGACACAGTGGCTGCAACAATGGGCTAAAATGTAGCAAAGATTGTGAGGAGGGTGCAGGACTGGGCAGTGTTTCATTCTGGTGTACACAGGATCACAATGAGTCAGAACTGACTTGAGGGAACCTAACAACATGCAAGGACTAAAACAATTTTCTCTGAAGACACTGACAGTCTGAGAAAGAGGACTCCAGATACTCATATTTGGGGCTTCCTCATGAAAAAGTTTTCTCACCAGCTGATCATCCTCCATTAAAGAAAACAAGCTCACTCACACATCCATAGATTCTGATCAGCTTTTTGAGCTTCAGTTTTAAATATTTAAGAAAGCCAAGGATCACCGAACATTTGAGAAAACCCTCCAAAATGAAATAAAGAGACCAAATCGCATATACTAAAAAAGGAGTTCAGAAAAAGAAGAGATAATATAGGAAGAAAAAAAAATTTTTAACTTGTACTTAAAAAGAATAGACACTGCATTTATAAAATAAGAATAGGGTATTATTTTTATAGGATTAATCAAAGGACAAGAAAGTGATCTTGAAAATTAAAGATAGGGAGGAAGAGATTCAAAATTCAGTTGAATGGTTGGAAGACAAAGTTGAGAAAATTCTGCAAAGAGTAGAACAAAGAAACAAAGAAACTAGCACACAAAAAGTTCTGTGGGATGGAAGAGGAAAGGAGAAAAAAAAAACAAACAAACCCTAAATGATCAACTCAGGAAGTCCAACCTAAAACTAGGAGTTCCATAAAGAGAGAAAAAATAAAATGAAAAAAAAAAAAATACAATAAAGTTTTCCCAAACTGAAGGCCATGGATGTCAACACTAAAGGGGCCCACTAAGTGCCCAGTTCTCTGAATCTCAAAGGATCCATATCACGGCACATCATAACATAATTTTAAAATGAGAATATAGAGAAGATTCTAGAATTTTCTGGAGAGATTAAAAAGGTCGTTTACCAAGAGTCAGTCGTTTGACTTGCATATAAACTTTCAATATCACCATTGACAGCTAGAGCTAGAAGCCATTGGAACACTGTCCTCAAAATTCTGAGTGAAATTACTTTCATTCTAGAATTTCATGCCAGGTTGAACTATTCAGCAAATGTAAGGGCAGAATAGAGGCAATTTCAAGCATGAAAATGAACAAAGTACTCCAAGAAAATGAAAACTATACTCTAAGAAAGGGAGATGTAGGATCCAGGAAAAAAGGACTTACTACAAGGGAACAATGAAGAGAATTTTCACAGGACCAAAGAGTCCAGCTTGGACTAAGAAGGAGGAAGACGGATGAAAGTAGACTTCTGGTTAAAAAATGAATAATCAAATAAATAAATAAGACAAGACAGAAGTGTAATTGATAGATTATGTGACATGTTTGAACATTTTAGAAGAATGATTGCTATTCATTTAATAAATCTATTAAAACATTTGGAGAACATAGGAATAGATGCATAGGAAATTAAACACTTTAGATAAAGCAATTATCAGCTCCAGTGAACACAAAGGTCATGTGAGGAAAAAAAATAACCATAGCATTATCTTATACCACATGTAAGTATTTACATGTTGTTGTTGTTAGGTGCCATCGAGTTGGTTCCGACTCATGGAGAACCCATGCACAAAAGAACGAAACACTGCCCAGTCCCGCACCAGTTTCACAATCCTTGCTATGCTTGAGCCCATTGTTGCAGACTCTGTGTCAGTCCACCTCTTTGAGGGTCTTCCTCTTTTTTGCTGACCCTCTACTTTACCAAGCATGATGTTCTTCTGCAGGGACTGATCCCTCCTGACAACATGTACAAAGTATGTAACATGTAGTCTCGTCATCCTTGCTTCTGAGGAGTATTCTGGTTGTACTTCCAAGACAGATTTGTTCATCCTTTTGGCAGTCCATGGTATATTCAATATTCTTCGCCAACACCACAATTCAAAGGCGTCAGTTCTTCGGTCTTCCTTATTCATCATCCAGCTTTCCCACGCATGAGGTGATTGAAAACACCATGGCTTGGGTCAAGCACATCTTAGCCCTCAAGGTGACATCTTTGCTCTTCAATGCTTTAAAGGGGTCTTTTGCAACAGATTTGCCCGATGTAATGCGTCTTTTAATCTCTTGACTGCTGCTACCATGGATGTTAATTGTGGATCCAAGTAAAATGAAATCCTTGACAACCTCAGTCTTTTCTCCATTCATCATGATGTTGCTTATTGGTCCAGTTATGAAGATTTTTGTTTTCTTTATGTTGAGGTGTAATCCATACTGAAGGTTGTTGTGTTTGATCTTCATCAGTAAGTGCTTCAAGTCTTCTTCGCTGTCAGCAAGCAAGGTTGTGTCATCTGCATATCACAGGTCATTAACGACTCTTCCTCCAATCATGATGGCCAGTTTTTCTTCATATAGTCCAGCTTCTCAGATGATTTGCTCAGCATACAGCTTGAATATGGTATGGTGAAAGATACAACCCTGACACACATCTTTCCTGACCCTAAATCATGCAGTATCCCCTTGTTCTCTTTGAATGACTGCCTCTTGATCCATGTACAGGTTCCTCATGAGCATGATTAAGTGTTCCAGAATTCCCATTCTTCACAATGTTATCCATAATTTGTAATGATCTACACAGTCGAATGTCTTTGCATAGTCAACAAAACACAGGCAACTATCTTTCTGGTATTCTCTGCTTTCAGCCAGGATCCATCTGACATCAGCCATGATATCCCTGGTTCCACATCCTCTTCTAAATCCGACTTGAATTTCTGGCAGTTGCCTGTCGATATACTGCTGCAGCTGCTTTTGAATGATATTCAGCAAAATTTTACTTGCATGTGACATTAATGATATTGTTCGATAATTTCTGCATTTTGTTGGATCACCTTTCTTGGGAATAGGCATAAATATGGATCTCTTCCAGTTGGTTGGCCAGGTAGCTATCTTCCAAATTTCTTGGCATAGACAAGTGAACACTTCCAACATCCATCCATTTGTTGAAAGATCTCAACTGGTATTCCGTCAAAACCTGGAGCCTTGTTTTTCGCCAATGACTTCAGTGCAGCTTGGACTTCTTCCTTCAGTTCCATTGGTTCCTAATCATATGCTACCTCCTGAAATGGTTGAACATCAACCAATTCTTTTTGGTATAGTGACTCTGTGTATTCCTTCCATCTCTTTTGACACTTCCTGTGTCATTGAATATTTTCCCCGTGGAATCCCTCAGTATTGCAACTCAAAGCTTGAATTTTTTCTTCAGTTCTTTCAGCTTGAGAAATGCTGAGCATGTCCTTCCCTTTTGGTTTTCTATATCCAGCTCTTTGCACGTGCCATCATAATACTTTACTTTGTCTTCTCGAGCCACCCTTTGAAATCTTCTGTTCAGCTCTTTTATTTCATTATTTTTTCCTTTTGCTTTAGGTATTCGATGTTCAAGACAAGTTTCAGAGTCTTTTCTGCCATCCATTTAGGTCTTTTCTTTCTCTCCTGTGTTTTTAATGACCTCTTGCTTTCTTCATGTATGATGTTCTTGATGTCATTCCACAACTCATCTGGTCTTTGGTCATTAGTGTTCAATGCGTCAAATCTATTCTTGAGATGGTCTCTAAATTCAGGGGGGATATGCTCAAGGCTGTACTTTGGGTCTCATGGACTTGTTCTAATTTTCTTCAGTTTCAACTTCAACTTGCATATGAACAATTGACGGTCTGTTCTGCAGTCTGCCCCGGCCTTGTTCTGACTGATGATATTGAGCTTTTCCATCATCTCTTTCCACAGAAGTAGTCAATTTGATTCCTGTGTATTCCATCTGGCAAGGTCCACATGTATAGTCGCCATTTATGTTGGTGAAAAAAGGTATTTGGAGTGAAGAAGTCACCGGTCTTGCAAAATTCTGTCATGCAATCTCCCACATCATTTCTATCACCAAGGCCTTATTTTCAAGCTACTGATCCTTCTTCTTTGTTTCCAACTTTTGCATTCCAATCACCAGTAATTATCAGTGCATTCTGATTGCATGTTCGATCAATTTCAGACTGCAGAAGTTGGTAAAAATCTTCAGTTTCTTTATCTTTGGCCTTAGTGGTTGGTGCATAAATTTGAACCATAGTCATATTAACTGATCTTCCTTGTAGGTGTATGGATATTATCCTATCGCTGACAGTGTTGTACTTCAGGATAGATCTTGAAATATTCTTTTTGACCATGAATGCAACACCACTCCTCTTCAAGTTGTCGTTCCCGGCATAGTAGACCATATGATTGTCTGATTCCAAATGACCAATACCAGTCCATTTCAGTTCACTAATGCCTAGGATATCGATATTTATGTGTTCCATTTCATTTTTGATGATTTCCAATTTTTCTAGATTCATACTTCGTACATTCCATGTTCAGATTATTACACGATGTTTGCAGCTGTTTCTTCTCATTTTGAGTTGTGCCATGTCAACAAATGAAGGTCCCGAAAGCTTGACTCCATCCAAGTCATTAAGGTCGACTCTACTTTGAGGAGGCAGCTCTTCCCCGGTCATATTTTGAGTGCCTTCCAACCTGAGAGGCTCATCTTCCAGCATTATATCAGACAATGTTCAGCTGCTATACATAAGGTTTTCACTGGCTAATTCTTTTCAGACATAGACCGCCAGGTCCTTCTTCCCAATCTGTCTTAGTCTGGAAGCTCAGCTGAAACCTGTCCACCACGGGTGACCCCGCTGGTATTTGAATACCGGTGGCATAGCTTTCAGCATCGCAGCAACACACAAGCCCTCACAGTACCACAAACTGACAGATGTGCGGGGGGAACATTTACATAGTCATTATACATTCTGAGTTTTAATTTAACCAAAAATCTAAATAACTATAATAGAGAAAGGTAGAAGAGAAAAATTGGGGTGAGGATTGGGGAGAGAAGGTATAAAGAAGATTAGTCTCAACTGAAAAATTGGGAAATAAATATTTGCCTAAAACCAAAAAAGTAGTACAAGTTTAAGTATAGGTAGATAAATGTCAGAAGAAACATCTTAAAGTGTTGCAAGTTGTTGCATACCTAGAGTGAAACTATGAGAAAACGAGGAACAAAGGACACTGCTTTCTTTTTTTTAATTTAAAAACACAGAAAGGCATAAAGATGGAAGAAACAATTATCCATATCACTACCCGAACCAAACCCATTGTCGTCAGGTCGAATTCCAACTCATAGCGACCCTATAGGACAGAGTAGAACTGCCTCCATAGTTTCCACAGCTGTAAATCTTTACAGAAGCAGACGGCCACATCTTTCTTCCTCGAAGTGGATGATGGGTTCGAACTACCAACCTTTCAGTCAGCGGCTGAGTGCTTAACCACTGCACCACCAGAACTCCTCATGAACAGAAAAGGATACAGATAATAACTACATAGGCAGGTAGGTTGATGATAGGTAGAGACAGAGAGAGAGAGTGGGGTAGGCGTTGCTTTTTGTTAAAATGGGATCATACATAGGTACTATTTAAAATATTGAATTTAGTTTTATTTATTTAACAGTAAAAAGAGAAACTGAAACAAAACTAAAGGAATTGTTGATTTTCAAATGAATGTTTCTTCATAAGATTTAGAACCCTATAAGCTTGAAAGGGGGAAGTGGATACGCAAAACAGTAAGAGTTGGTGTCATTACTATTTTTATTATGTTTCAGTAGGAGACAATATCTGTAGACTCCTGATTTGAAATATGAGATCTCCCCTCCTCACACTTTCCAATCATCTTTATACCAATAATTTTACAAGGTTATGATTAATAACATTCACATTTTGTTCTCCAGCAATAATTCCTTCAGTATTTAGTCTTAATTCTATACGTAAATGGATTCAAAACACCATCAGTCCTTTTAATCATAGCTTCTCAATTCCCCTTATTTTGATTTATCTCTTAATTAACTAGAATTCATTGTCAAGCATTTTTTTTTCAAGAATGCCACATTCCACAAGTTCTTTCATGTTTGGGAATGTCTGCGTCTTGCCTTTTTTCTCAATTGACATCTTAGCTTTTTTTCTCTTTCCTTCAAAACTTTGTGGAAATGACTCCATTGTCATCTGGCATTGAATGTTCTTGTGAAGAAGTCTGAGACCTGCCTGCTTTGTTTTTAATCCACCCCAAAACACAACAAAAAAAACAAATTTGTTGCCATTGAATTGATTCTACCTGTATGTCTCCATGTCAAGTATTCCGAAATTTTCCTGACGTATTTGCACATTTTCAATCTAAATATTCTTTTTTTTTGTTTCTTTACCAACGAGGAGTCATTATGCAGCTATGCATTCATTCAATAAAGCATCTATATGCCAGGCACTGTTCTAGGCTGTTGGATATATCTCTGAACAAAACAGATTAAAAAAATCCTCTTGAAGCTTATGGGAGGAGGGGTAGAGGGAGGGGGAAGGTATAAACAGGAAACAATAAATAAATAAATGGCACAGTATGATAAAAAGAAACCAGTGACACAGGGAAAAAAGGGAAAGTTAAAAGAAGACTGAGAGTTCGGGAACAGGGGAGTGGAAAGGGGAAAATACAGTTTTAAACAAGGTACTCACGGAAGACTTCATTAAGAAGGTGGTATTTGAGCAACGAATTGCAGGAGTGAAGAAAAGAGCCATACAGATATCTAGGGGGAGAGTGTTAGAGCCAGAAAAAACAGCCAGTGGAAAGGCCCCAAGGTGAGAGCATGCCTGGTGTGTTTGAGGAACAGCAAAGAGGCCATGTGGCTGTATAGACAGAGGGGGGAAGGCAAAAAGTTGCGTATACTAAGATCAGAGAGGTAATGGTGGGTCAAGTAGTCAGGGCCTTCATGTCATTGTAAGGCTTTTGTACTCTGAGTTTCATGGTGTTAACATGAGTAGTGACACGATCTGACTTACATTTTAAAAGGATTACTTTGGCTATTTTATCGAGAACAGATTGTAGGTGGACAAGGGTAAAAGCAAGGAGCCCAATTAGGAAGCTATTGCAATAATGTAGGCAAGATATTTTTATTATGTGCTTTTTTTTATGTATTAGAAGAAAAAAATTCTGTGAAAAAAATTTACATCTGTCACCTAAATCCAGAAGTATATTTGATTTTTTTTTAACTAGGTACATATGTTACTTTGTTAAATACTAAAAAAATAAGAATTTTTTAAAAGATAGATGAAAAAGGACCTCTAATGTGAAGCTTTTATTGTGCTAGAAACAATATAGTGAGATACATTATGTAACTGGTGTCAACCCTACACCAAATTCTCAAGGAAATCATGAAAATAAATTTAATGGCTCAAAATACATAGGCGTACACTGTTGTTGTCGTCGTCTGTTGTGTGCTATCGAGTCAATTGTAACTCACAGCAAACCTATGTGACAGCATTGAACCACCCCATAGGGTTTCCTAGTTTGTAATCTTTACAGGAGCATGAACAGAGCAGAGAATATTATTGGAAAAAGAATCTTTTTTAAAAAAAAATTCTATTACTAATGTGACTCTTCCCTGTGTGATTTTATATCTATAGTCTTCAATCAAGTGTCAGCCATCATTTCTCCAGACTAAAATCCTTTTCGGTCCCTTCAAACTTCTTGGGCAAATGCCATTTGGGTTAAAGGAATTTACATATATTCAGTTTGACCATTGTGTGCAGAACTTCCTGTGTATTTATCATTATTTGATCAAATATTTCTAATCTGGATGGCTTAAAAGACAATATGATGTGGGAATTTTTCTCTACTGCCTTTCTTACTAAGACCACAGCTACCTTCGTCTTTGCTCACTGAGCAATCCCATGACAGAGAGCTGGTTTTACATCTAATTTTGCAGGCCTGTCCCAAAAAGCCTGTGCTACACTGAAAGATAAGGACAAGCCTGCCAATTCTCACCCTCCGGCAGCTCAGTGAAGTCAACCTAGGAGTCACCTTCTCTAGGGGAGTAGGGAACCACCAGGGTAGATAGAATTCTTTCATGGTCCCAGTTGATTGATTTTCCCTCAAGTAAGGCACATCTGTTTTGCCTTGAAAGTTAAATCAAATTTACCTTCAAGGCCAGACTTGCAGTTTCATTTCCACTGCCCTTTCTCACTTTCACCCCAAAACACAACGAAAAAAATAAAAAATAAAATAAACCAATGCCATGCAGTCAATTCCAACTCATGGCGACCCCATGTGTTACAGAGCAGAACTGCTCCACAGGATTTTCTTAACTGTAAACTTTATGGAAGCAGATTGCCAGGCGTTTCTTCTGTGGCATCACTGGGTGGGTTTGAACTGCCAACCTTTAAGTTAGTAATCAAGTACAAACCATTTGTGCCACTCAGGGACCTTCAAAAGGTAACTAAAACCAAAACCTCACCCATTGCCGTGGAGTGGATTCTGACTCATAGCAACCCTGTGAGATAGAGTAGAACTACCCCACAGGGTTTCCAAGGAGTGCTGGAGGATTCAAACTGCCAACCTCTGGCTTAGCAGCCTGATCTCTTAACCACTATGCCACCAGGGCTGCTGCTTAATGATGCTGAAACTCCCTTTAACTGGGACAGGAATGAGAGAAATAATCATTCCAACACCAGATAAAAATGTGCAAATTTTAGCACCTAGTTGGGATAAAATGTTTAGTATCAAACATTTTACTCTTATGAAATGACTTTAGCTAATCAAAAAGTGTAAATTAATTGGGGCAATTAAAGTGTTTAGGGGTTCGAATAATCACTAGGAAAGAAAAAGGAAAGGACTGAAATAAAAAAAGCTCATGAGACAAACTCCACCATTTTCTTTGAGGGGAATCCAATTAACTTCCACTTTTGGGGGACAAATAAGGTTGTAGGCAGAAGTATTTTGGTGAGGTAGATCTAAAGATGTAGATATATAAGGTTTCTTTCAAATCTAAGATTGGAAATATCAGCCAATTCAATCACTTTCATAACAGGAAGAACAAAGAGGAGGAGGAGGAGCAGTGTATATTGATAATCACAAATTCCACACATTTTGTAAAAGAAAGCCAATTTGGTTCATGTAGGGATAGGCAGCTGGTATGTACCTCCCATATTCCTATATTTTTCATCCTTCTGTAGTATAAGTATTGCAAGAACTCTGATTTTCAATCAGCCACTCCTTATTTACTTACAATGACATTCCCTGAAGCATCTTACAGAGGACACACTCCCACAGCCTATAGACCACTGTTTATGGAAAGCTATGTTATTCTCCTCAAGCTGGCTCACTGCCTGTGCCTAAGAAAATGCTTAGATATTAGTATTGTCTAAATGTAATGGAAAAATAATGAGATAGAAAATAAAGTCTATCAAGTATTAGGGTTGCTATTCAGTCATTTAACTAGTGGCTTAGGGCTCGTGGGAAATTCTAGGATAACGTGTTTCCAACTTCATTCAGTTTCTTGGAAACAATTGTTCTAATTCATAAAATGAAGATGATAAACTTCCACCACTGTACACTCATACATCATGAACTATTAACTATAAAAATTTATTTGAAAGTACTTTTTAAAAATATGAGCCTCTAATGAATTGATAGTAATTTCTTAAGTGCCATTTGGTGTCCAGTTTATCTTCCATGGATTAAAAAAAACAAGATAAAACTCAAAACTCCCCTGACATTAATTAAGCAATCTAACGACACCTTCTAGAAGCCCTGGTGGCGCAGTGGTTAAGCACTCAGCTGCTAACCGGAAAGTCGGCAGTTCAAACCTACCAGCCTGCTCCAAAGGAGAAAGATGTGGCGATCTGCTTCCATAAAGATTTACAGCCTCGGAAATCCTACGGCACAGCTCTACTCTGTCCTACAGAGTTGCTTTGAGTCAAAATTCACTCGACCATGGTGTGCTTTTTTCTTTAATAATACCTTCAGATCACTTGACTACATGCAGTCCTGTTTCTAGGAAGCAAATTGTACCTTGATAGCCTGAACTAGCCAGTGCATCACCTTAAATGTAAATTCCAACAGAAAATATCTTATACATTTGACCCACGCTTTACAAGATTCCTTGATGCAGTGAAATGGCATCTGCTCATCACGGCCGTCATCATCTAAAAGCCTTTGCTAAGCACAGGGTTGTATCTGGTGCTCTCCAGGTCCTGTACAAAGTGAGGTAATATCCAATTTCCTGACCTCTGGAAGCCATCAGAGAATGCTAAAGCAGACAAATGTAAAGAAGATTCAGGTAGCTCAATAAGCTTTACAGCGTTGTATGAATTAATCGGATGGATAAATGGATAATATTTTGCGTAAGCAAAGGATAACTAAGTGGACAAAGGCAAGTAAGAGCCCCTGTCAGTATTCTGTGTATTTTGACCAAGTGGAGATGTCAGGTAAGCAGGATGAGCAAACAAATAAAAAATAACCTGGTTTCACTTTCTAACACTTTTCTAGGATTCTAGGTTATACAGCACAGTAGTAATTGGATCAAAAATAATTAGTTGCTGTTCAACTGTTTCAGGAGATAGCATGTGATCAAGAACCAATGGTACTGAAGGAAGAAGTCCAAACAAGGCTCCAGGAATTGACGGAATACCGGTGGAGATGTTTCAACAAATGAATGCAGCACTGAAGGTGCTCACTCATCTATGTCAAGAAATTTGGAAGACAGCTACCTGGCCGATTGACTAGAACAGATCCATACTTGTGCCCATTCCAAAGAAAGATGATCCAACGGAATGTGGAAATTATTGAACAATATAATTAATATAAAAAATTCAAGTAAAATTATGCTCAAGATAATTCAAAAACATTTGCAGCATTACCTAGACAGGGAACTGCCAGAAATTCAAGCCAGATTCAGAAGAGGATAGGAAATGAGGGATATCACTGCTGATGTCAGACAGAGAATACCAGAAGTATGTTTGCCTGTGTTTTATTGACTATGCAAAGGCATTCGAATGTGTGGATCATAACAAATTATGGATAACGTTGCAAAGAAAGGAATTACAAAAAACTTAATTTTGCTCATGAGGAACCTGTACACAGACCAAGAGGCAGCTGTTCAAACAGAACAAAGGGATACTGCATGGTTTAAAGTCAGGAAAGGTGTGCGTCAGGTTGTATCCTTTCACCATACTTTTCAATCCATGTGCTGATCAAGTAATCCGAGAGACTGGGCTATATTAAGAAGAACAGGGCATTAGGATTGGAGGAAGACTCATTAGCAACCTGCGTTACGCAGATGACACAACTTTGCTTGCTGAAAGTGAGGAGGACTTGAAGCACTTACTGATGAAGATCAAAGACCACAGCCTTCAGTATGGATTACACCTCAACGTAAAGGAAACAAAAGTCCTCACAACAAGACCAATAAGCAAAATCACGATAAACACAGAAAGTATTGAAATTGTCAAGGATTTCATTTTACTTGAATCCACAATCAGCACTCATGGAAGCAGTGGTCAAGAAATCAAACGACATATTGCATCGGGCAAATCTGCTGCAAAAAACCTCTTTAAAGTGTTAAAAAGCAAAAATGTCACTTTGAGGGCTAAAATGCGCCTGACCCAAGCCATGGTATTTTTAATCACCTTACAGGCATGCAAATTCTGGACGATGAATAAGGAAGACTGAAGAAGAATTGATGTCTTTGAATTATGGTGTTAGTGGAAAGTATTGAATATACCGTGGACTGCCAGAAAAATGAACAAATTTGTCTTGGAAAAAGTACAGCCAGAATGCTCCTTAGAAGCGAAGACGGCGAGACTTCATCTCATGTATTTTGGACATGTTATCAGGAGGGACCAATCTCTGGAGAAAGACATCATTCTTGGTGAAGTAGAGAGTCAGCAAAAATGAGGAAAACCCTTAAGGAGATGGATTGACCCAGTGGCTGCAACACTGGGCACAAACATAGCAAAATTGTGGGGATGATGCAGGACCCCGCACTGTTCCGTTCTGTTGCATGTAAGGTCACTCACTGTAAGTCAGAACGGATTGGATGGCACCTAACAACAGTAACTGGGTAGAGAAGAGGAGGTACAGAAATCTAGTCTATTCTTTAAAAAGAGAACAGCGAAAGGTTTTTTGTTTGTTTTAACTCAATGAATCAATAAGCTCTTGTAAACTTATCAAATCGTGTAGAACATTTGATTTAAACTTGCTTACAGTAAAGAAAGTACTTAAAATAAGGCAGAGAAGAACGAGCCACTGAATTATACTGAGAAGCCAGTTTGAAAGGGATGTATTTAATGAGACTTGTTTAAATTGCCCATTCCTTGTAAATATGTGTGCTCTTCTCAAAGTCCTTCTGTCACCCGGTTTTGTTTTCGTGAATTTAGTGAATAGGATTTAAACTTCTTAGCTTTTTTTTTTTTTTTCAAAAACTACAAACGCAATCCATTTGAGTAGAATCCATTCAATCGGCCTCTGCTTTCTGAATGCAAGAAAGAAGCTACTTTTCCTCCCCTTCGTTTCATTCCAGCTGAGCACAGTGCAGCAAACATCTCATGCTGAAATCAGTGCCTTTTTAAACCTTCAAGGAGCTTGAAAGCTCCAAACCTGTTCAGAGGTGAAGTGGCTCCAAGAGATCAGCTCAGACGCGCCCTATTTGCACTTCCCTCCACTATAAAGGATCTCAGTCCTTTATCCCCAGGCCTCATTAGGAAAGTTCTCTTACTTATGAAAGCAGGACCTGGGCAGGTCTCCTCTTTGGTACTGCAGCATCGTTCTCTATTTCATTCACTGTAAAGAATCCTGATCACTGCCTGAAGCCTAGTGTGTGATCAAGAGAAACGTGGTTCTCTCCAGTTGAGAGTTAATCGCTCTCCCCTCCCCTAGTTCCCCTCACCATCCAGCATACCTGGGCATTAGTACTGGGTTCTTTCCTTCTCCCCCAGGTTTATAACTGAGAAAGCAAGATCCTGCTTGTGTACAACTGCCCAGCTGAGTTCAGAGTGTGAGAGTAAAACCCTCCCAGCCACACTTTTAACCCCTTAGACAGCAGAAACCGCAGAATCCCTAATACCTTTCTGCAGGAAGCTAATGTCTTTAGTTTTAGCTTTTCTCCTCAACTTTTAGAGTTAGTTTCTTAAACCAGCAGCTATTCAGCAGAGAAGAATAAAGTAAAAAGTTCCATATACTATTATTGTCTTAGTTACCTAGCGCTGCCATAACATGGAGTCACCATGAGCTGAAATCAACTCAACAGCAACTAACAACAATAGCAGAAATACCACAAGTGGGTGGCTTTAAAAACAGAAATTTCTTTTCTTTCAGTTCTGGAGGCTTAAAGTCCAAATCAGGGTCTTGGCCTTGTTGATTCCTTCCTCCGTTGTTGGTAGCCCTGGGCATTGCTTGGTTCTTGGCCATGGCATGTATCTTCCCCAGTATGTGCGTGCCTCTGTGTCTAATCTAATCTTTTTATAATTCAGAAGTGACTGGATTATAAAAAGATCAGATTGGGCACCAAACCAAAAACCCACTGCCTTAGAGTCAATTCGGACTCAGAGTGACCCCACAGAGTTTCCAAGGCTGTAATCTCTACGGAAGCAGACCGCCCTATCTTTCTCCCGTGGAGGTGCTGGTGGTTTCAAACTGCTGACTTTTCAGTTAGCAGTCTTAAGATGCATCTACACTGACATGACCTCATTAACATAACAAAGAAAACCATATTTCCAAATAGTATTAAATAGACAGGTAGTTGTTGTTGTTGTTAGGTGCCGTTGAGTCAGTTCTGACTCATAGCGACCCTGTGCACAATGGAAGGAAACACTGGCTGGTCCTGCACAATTCTCACAATTGTTGCTATGCTTAAACCCATTACTGCAGCCACTGTGTCAATCCATCTCGTTGAGGATCTTCTTCTTTTTCACTGACCCTCTACTTTACCAAGCATGATGTCCTTCGCCAGGGACTGATCGCTCCTGGCAACTTGTCCAAAGTATGTGAGGTGCAGTGTCGTCATCCTTGCTTCCAAGGAACATTCTGGTTGTACTTCTTCCAAGATAGATTTGTTCTTTCTTTTGTCAGTCCATGGTGTATTCAATGTTCTTCGCCAAAACCACAATTCAAAGACGTCAATTCTTCTTCAGTCTTCCTTATTCATTGTCCAGCTTTCACATGCTTATGAGGCAATTGAAAATACCATGGCTTGCGTCAGGTGCACCCTAGTCCTCAAGGTGACATTTTTGCTTTTTAATACTTCAAAGAGATCTCTTGCAGCCGATTTGCCCAGTGCAATGCATCTTTTGATTTCTTGACCGCTGCTTCCAAGGGCGTTGATTGTGGATTCAATTAAAATGAAACCCTTGACAACTCGATCTTTTCTCCATTTATCATGATGTTGCTTATTGGTCCAGCTGTGAGGATTTTTGTTTCCTTTGTGTTGAGGTGTAATCCATACCGAAGGCTGTGATCTTTGATCTTCATCAGTAAGTGCTTCAAGTCTTCTTCACTTTCCGCAAGCAAGGTTGTGTCATCTGCATATCACAGGTTGTTAATGAGTCTTCCTCCAATCTCAATGCCCCATTCTTCTGCGTATAGTCCAGCTTCTCGGATTATTTGCTCAGCATACAGATTGAATAGATATAATAAAAGGATACAAACCAGACGCACACCTTTCCTGACTTTAAACCATGCAGTATCCCCTTGTTCTGTTCAAACAACTACCTCTTGATCCATCTACAGATTCCTCATGAGCACAATTAAGTGCTCCAGAATTCCCATTCTCCACAATGTTATACATAATTTGTTATGATCCACACAGCCGAATGTGTTAGCATAGTCAATAAAACACAGGTAAACATCTTCCTGGTATTCTCTGCTTTCAGCCAGGATCCATCTGACATCAGCAATGATATCCCTGGTTCCACATCCTTTTCTAAATCTGGCTTGAATTTCTGGCAGTTCCCTGTCAATATACAGCTGCAGCTTCTTTTGAATGATCTTCAGCAAAATTTTGCTTGCATGTGATGTTAATGATTTTATTTGATAATTTCCACATTCAGTCACATCACCTCTCCTGGGAATAGGCGTAAATATGGATCTCTTCCAGTCAGTTGGCCATGTAACTATCTTCCAGATTTCTTGGCATAGATGAGTGAGCACTTCCAGTGCTGCATCCATTTGTTGAAACATCTCAGTTGGTATTCCCTCAATTCCCAGAGCCTTGTTTTTTGCCAATGCCTTCAGTGCGGCTTGGACTTCTTCCTTCAATATCATTGGTTTCTGATCATATGTTACCTCCTGAAATGGCTGAACGTCAACCAATTCTTTTTGGTATAATGACTCTGTGTATTCCTTCCTTCTTCTTTTGATACTTCCTGTGTCATTTAATATTTTCCCTATAGGAGCCTTCACTATTGCAACTCGAGGCTTGAATTTCTTCTTCATTTATTTCAGCTTGAGAAATTCCAAGCGTGTTCTTCCCTTTTGGTTTTCTATCTCCAGGTCTTTGCACATGTCATCATAATACTTCACTTTGTCTTCTACAGCTGCCCTTTGAAATCGTCTGTTCAGCTCTTTACTTCATCATTGTTTTTCCTTTTGCTTTAGCTATCCAATGTTCAAGAGGAAGTTTCAGAGTCTCTTCTGACATCCATTTAGGTCTTTTCTTTCTCTCCTGTGTTTTTAATGACCTCTTGCTTTCTTCATGTGTGATGTCCTTGATGTCATCCCACAACTCATCTGGTCTTTGGTCATTAGTGTTCAGCACGTCAAATTCTTGAGATGGTCTCTAAATTTGGGTGGGATATACTCAAGGTCATACTTTGGCTCTCGTGGACTTGTTCTAATTTTCTTCAGTTTCAACTTCAACTTGCATTTGAGTAATTGATGGTCTGATCCAAAGTTGGCCCCTGGCCTTGTTCTGATAGATGATATTGAGCTTTTGCATCATCTCTTTCCACAGATGTAGTCAATTTGATTGTGTTCTGTCTGGCGAGGTCGATGTGTACAGTCGCTGTTTATGTTGGTAAAAAAAGGTATTTGCACCAAAGAAGTCATTGTTCTTGCAAAATTCAATCATGCGATCTCCGGCATTGTTTCTATCACCAAGGTCATACTTTCCAACTACCGATCCTTTATCTTTGTTTCCACCTTTTACATTCCAATCCCCAGTAATTATCAGTGCAGCCTGATTGCATGTTTGATCAATTTCAGACTGCAGAAATTGGTAAAAATCTTCAGTTTCTTTATCTTTGGCCTTAGTGGTTGGTATGCAAATTTGAACCATAGTCATATTAATTGGTCTTCCTTGTAGGTGTATGGATATTATACTGTCAGTGACAGCATTGTACTTCAGGACAGATCCTGAAATGTTCTTTTTGATGATGAATGCAAGGACATTCCTCTTCAAGTTGTCATTCCCGGCATAGTAGACCATATGATTGTCTGATTCCAAATGACCAATACCAGTCCATTTCAGCTCACTAATGCCTGGGATGTCGATGTTTATGTGTTCCATTTCATTTTTGATGATTTCCAATTTTCCTAGATTCATACTTCATACATTCTACGGTTCCCATTAACAAAGGATGTTTGCACCTGTTTCTTCTCATTTTGAGTCATGCCACATCAACAAATGAAGGTCCCAAAAGCTTGACTCCATCCACATCATTAAGGTCGACTCTACTTTGAGGAAGCAGCTCTTCCCCAGTTGTATTTTGAGTGCCTTCCAACCAGAGGGGCTCATCTCCCATATCAGACAATGTTCCACTGCTATTCATAAGGTTTTCTCTGGCTAATTCTTTTCAGAAGTAGACCACCAGGTCCTTCTTCCTACTCTGTTTTAGTCTGGAAGTTCAGCTGAAACCTGTCTGCTATAGGTGACCCTACTGGTATTTGAATAGCAGTACCATAGCTTCCAGCATCACAGCAACACACAAGCCCCCACAATACAACAAACTGACAGACGCGTGGGGGTGACAGGTAGAGGGGTTAGGATTCCAGTACATATTTCGGGGACGGGGAACACAATTTAATCCATAACAAATAGAAATTTATTTTTGCACAGTTCAAGAGGCAAGAAGTCCAAATTCATGGAGTGGCTCCAGGGTAAAGTCCTTCATTGTCTATTTCAGCTTCTAGTAGCTGCCAGCAATCCTTGGCATTCCTGAACTTATAAATGCATCTATCTCCATTGTCTGTCTTCCTCTGTGTGTGTCTCTGTGTCTATATTGCTCTATTTATAACTCAGAAGTGATTAGGTTTAGGACCCACCCTACTACTGTATGACCTCATTAACATAACAAAGGAAAACTCATATTTTCCAAACAGCATCATATTTACAAGTGCAGATGTTAGGATTTTCAGCACATAGTTTGTGGGGGCACCGTCCAATCCATAACAATTCTGTTGAAATGCACCTTGCAGTTAACTGTAATTTAAGCTAAGTTTGGGCTGATTGGTTAACTTTATAACAAGAGGCATTTGGTGTCTCAAAACTTTCTGTTCTTCAGCAAATAAGCCCTGGTACACAACGTTTTGCTCTTTTCTCACTCAGTCTTCAGGGCAGTGATGGATCACCCCAGCTCAGTGGATGAAGATGTGATCTAACAATTCCTTTAATGGATATTCTTCTTAGGGTGCCCAAAACACTATCAATTGTTCAGTTTACTACTTTGGAGAATCACATTAGTTCTTGCAGGAGACTAAAATAGCATTTAGTACTAATGATTGCCTAATACTTTTAGATTGCCAACTACTTTTTTTTCCTCAAAACTTAGATCTCAGTATAACCTGTAGCTCTGGGTAGGGTAGAATCTTCTACCTGGATTTCTGCTTTGGCTAAATATTGACAATGATGTTCTTTTTCTCTCCACTGTCCTTTCTAGGTACACATCAGCACTGTTTTAAATAATTTAAGAAATTTTCATGCCAAATCCAGTTGTTTTTATACTGTCATCTCCAGATGACATAAAATTTAACCCAACACTAAAGAGCCAAAACTAATTTTCACTGAAGCTTTAAAGAAGGGTTCCTTAAGAGGAAACTTTATGTGATGCCTTTTAAAAGCAGCAATATTTAAGGACTAGCAAATGGGTGGTGAAGTGGTTAAGACTTTGGCTGCCAGCCAAAATGTTGGCAGTACTAATCCACCAGACACTCCTTGGAAACCCTGTAAGGCAGTTCTACTCTGTCCTATAGGGTTGCTATGAGTCGGAATCGACTTGATGGTAACAAGTTTGGTTTGGTTTGAGCACATATAAGATTCTTCTCCAAACTCTGGCCAGTATGGAAATTTGCTCACTTTAACATTAGACTTAAATGCTTTATTTCAAATACTCAAGATAATGAGTGGACTTTGAGAAAAGGAAACATTGTGAACGTTCAAGGAGATATTTAAACCTAAAATACTGCAAGTAATCACTAACACCAGGCATCCAGGGAAGTGTTTTTACTTGAATGAATATTGTTGTTACCATGAGGTACCATCGAGTTAGTTCTGACTCATACCGACAAAACAAAAGACCAAAATGAATGAACGTGATCTCTCCACAATTAAATGTTTTCTCTTTAATTTCATCACATATTTAATATTTCAAATATTAAATGTTTTCATTGAAAGTGAATTTCTGCATTTACGAGGAGGAGAAAGGAGCTGATGTTACGCGCAAGTTGATTTTGTTGTTGTTGTTAGGGGCTGTCAAGTCTGTTCCAACTCATAGAGGCCCCATGCACAACAGAACAAAATACTGCCCACTCCTGCATCATCCTCACAATCATTGTTATGCTTGAGGCCATTGTTGCAGCCACTGTGTCAATCCATCTAGCTGAGGGTCTTCCTCTTTTCCCTGACCCTCTGCTCTACTGAGCATGATGTCCTTCTCCAGGGATTGGTCCCTCCTGACAACATGTCCAAAGTATATGAGACTAATTCTCACCATCCTTGCTTCTAAGGTGCATTTTGACTGTACTTCTTCCAAGACAGATTTGTTCGTTCTTCTGGCAGTCCATGGTATAGTCAATATTCTTCACCAACACCGTAATTCAAAAGCGTCAATTCTTCTTCAGTCTTCCTTATTCATTGCAAGTTGATGGTTTATGTAAATTTGAGGAAGAATTTAGGAAATTAGCTTGTGTTCAGAGTGAGATGGACATTTTGAAGGTGTAGGGATTGTCATAGTTTGTACTTCTAACAAGCCTGCTTTCTTTTTTCTATTGAATTAAGTTAAACATAATTGATAAACTGCATACAAGAGGGAATATCTTATAGTTTAGAGTGAAAAACTAGTTACTATGGTATAGCATATGGTATAGCACAGAGTTACTTGGTATTGATAGGCTAGAACCAAACAACAGGGACTCACCACTCCCTTTGGCGGCTAATGATGTAATACAAGATCTAATTCAAGTTCTTACAATATCAAAATGCCTGCCAAATTGAATCATACACTGCATTCTTATAACTACCCTGTCTCTCAGATGATGCTCTATGATAAATGACCTTGTGTTTAATTTAGTGAAAATTTAAGAAGCAGCTTTCTTCATTTATTACCCCCAATACTGCAACTTCTTAATCTCCAGCTAAGAGGCCTCAAGTTCATGTGTTAAGAAAGATATGCAACATTTCTCTCTGCATCTCTCCATTTTGGCATGCAGCCAACACTGACTTGTCACCTGGCATCTCACAGACTGGGGTCCAGAGCACCCAGGAGTCAGGAGCAAAGGAAGCCATCTTTCTCGTGCATCTGGTACTTGTGCTAAAGGGCCCCCTTTCACATGAATTAGGTAATTGGGACAAGTGCTAGAGATAGCTCTCCTATAGAATCCTGCAAAAGTACTTCCCTGAAGTATTTCTAGCAGGGAGAAATTGGTATAGGAATAGCAGATACAGAAAAATTCATATTAGATACCCATTGATTCTTTCAACCAGTATTTATTGAGCATCTACTTAGCTCCAGGTACAGTCCTAGGCACTGGATAGTTAATTTTGCACAAATTGAACAAGGTTTCTTCCTTGTGGAGTTTATAATCTAGTGAGGGAGATAGACTTTAAACAAATAAATACACAAATAATATATTCTATAACCTCAGAATGTGGTCATTGCTATGAAAGAAAAGAAGAAGTTGCCACAAAACAGATGGAAAGGCAGACCTGATGTAGACTGAAGGGTTAGAGAAAGCAGTGCTGGAAGGGCTATCTAGTTTAGTTATCAACAGGACTGTTTAGCTTTCTAGAATCAGTGTCTTCCCTAATGTCCACTTTGTAACTATGCTTCAAGACTGTAGTCTTTGTAGAGTTCAAATAATCTAACTCTTGCCTATCGATTCATATTCTATCTCACCCTGCCTTCTACCCTCACAAACACTGAAATTTCTGTGGTTGTGTCTTAGTCATCTAGTGCTGCTAAACAGAAGTACTACAAGTGGATGGTTTTAGCAAAGAGAAGTTTATTTCCTTACAGTAAAGTAGGCTAAAAGTCCAAATTCAGGGTGTCAGCTCCAGGCGAAGGCTTTCTCTCTCTCAGCCCCCCAGACTAGGAGCTTCTAGGCGCAGGGACCCCAGTCCAAAGGACGCGCTCTGCTCCTGGCACTGCTTTCTTGATGGTATGAGGTCCCCCCGTCTCTCTGCTCACTTCTCTCTTTTCTGTCTCAGGAGATTACCTCAGGACACAATCCAGTCTTGTAGATCCAGTCCTGCCTTACTAACACAACTGCCCCGCATCCTCCCTCATTAACATCATAGAGGCTGGATTTACAACATATAGGAAAATCACACAGTACCAGGAATCATGGCCCAGCCAAACTGATATACACATTTTTTGGGAGACATAATTCAAACCATGATAGTTTGCCACCTCAGAATGCTGTGTCAAGCTTCTATTCCTTCATATCTGCTCACCCCTCTGACTATATTGTCCCTCACTTCTCCACTACAATGACTCCTCCTCATCCTCTGTAGCTCACCTCAAACATGATTGCCTCTAGGAAATCTCTGATTCTTCACTCCTTCCCATGTGAGGAGTCCATGTGGCTCAGTTCCAGGGGGCATATTCACATTTTATTTTTTGTAGGTCAGAAATGGATGAGTATCAGCAATTTCATATATTCAGCCAATAAGCTATGTTAATGGCAGCTGTGCAGTGCTTCCTTTCATTCAGACTACAACGTTCATGTCATCTCTGAAGGTGTGCGATACTGCAGCTCTGCTCCTGAATGGCCCTTCCCTATGTCCAATAAGACACTCTACCTGACTCTCTAATTAATGTTACCATTTTGTGTGAAATGATCAGCTCCTTCTTCTGTCTTCTCCTCTTAAGTGTTTCATCTAACTCATCTTTGTATCCTTAGCAATTGGCCCAGAGCTTTTTGTTATAACACTAAGAATAACTATCATTTATACAGCCTCTACTAGGACCAGATATTTTAGTTACATCATCTTTAATTACCACAACAATGCTGACAAACAAATATTATCCAATTTTTACAACTGAGAAACTGAGGCTTAAAATTAATTTACTCAGGTTCCCACCATACTAAAAGATCGTGGAGCTCAGATTTGAATGACACTATATCTGATTCCAGAACCCACGCTCTCAACCATGCTATGCTACGTTTCACTCTTTTCTTTCATTCATTCATTCATTCAAATATGTATAGTACTAAGCCTTGTGTTGTGGTCATTGGTTCACTTGTAAATGACAAAACGTAACTTGCCTTCAAGGATCTTCCTATCTAGAAATGAAGGCAAACAATGGATAAGCAATTATAAGTAAGATAAACTGCGATGAATAATTACTGAACCCAACTGAATGTTTTGGGAGATAAACTTAAAGAAGTATTATGATAGCTGTCCTAAGTTCATCTCCTATAACACTGAGTTCAGTTCAATAATCATTCATCCCAGTTTATCTCACTTGTAATTGCTTATTCATTGTTTGCCTTCCTCACTAATCAGGTTGCTCCTTGAAGGCAGTTAGGATTTTTCAGTTACAAGTGTACCAATGACCACAACCCAAGGCCTAGTGCTATGCATACTTTGTTTCAGAATAACTAGGTTATAATCGAGATAGGATAAGTATCTACATGTAACCGAGGTCAACTTCACCACAATCCTTCCCAGCAGCAACTAATAAATTCCTTTGCAGCCTTCAGCTACTTGGGTTGGGTTACTATCACTTGCAACCAAAAGAGATTTGACCCATTCTGAAACAGGTTTCTAGATGTGGACCCCCAGAAGTGATAGAAACTTGTTACCGCAGTAACACGAATTGGAGCCGCCTGCCGCAAGAGCCAATTCTGAGACAAGGGTGAGGGGAGCAGCAAGAGGTTTATTATATATCGATTCATAGGAGACAGAAGGGAATAGATTCCTCCAAAAACCCGTCTCTCCCACTGGAGATCCACCGAAGGCTTTTATAGGGACAGGATTATGGGTCTTAGAAGTTTGTGTTAGTTCCCCCTGAGGTGGTCAAGTCCCCGAAGAGTTAATCTTTTACTGATATTCTTCAGGGTTATCTGGCGACATCCTGGTTTGCTTGTCACAGGCGGGTGCTTCGTTCAGTTTTTCATTCCTAAATCATTATCACTTGTTTTCCACCCTCCAAGGGGGAACATCTGTTAATCTGACAACTTTTGTAGAGACTGGAACCGGAGGGGAAAACAAGATCATCAGACAACGTGGGGGTTAGCAATGGGGAGTAATAATAGTGAGCTGGGCCTATGCAGCCTCTTCCAACCTGAAGTGTGGACTTGGCTTAGTCTCAGTGTGGTGTGGTGCAGAGAGAATTCCCTGTCCTCAGATGGGAAGTTAGATGACCTCAATATGTGATAGTAAAGCATCTGGTTGAAACTGGCCTTCTTGAATCCTGGGACTCAGGCTGAAATTTTAAGGGCTTCGGTAGAAGAATGTCAGGAACATCAACATTTGTGGTGATTAGAAATATTGTATAAGACTGAAGAAACCCTGAAACAAAACACAGCTAAGTATGTCCCAGGTTTAAAGGCTGATTTGCCAATTTCTCTTCTATTCCTGATCCTGCTAGTTTTCTTAGAAAGCATAACGTGTCTTTTGTTTTGTTTTGTTTTTGCCTCAGTTTTCAGTCAACAAAATGAGAGCATTGCTTGGCATGAAGAGGAATGTAGAGAATTTAAGAAGTGGTTTCTTATGCAAGCAGTCATAACAACAGTATCTCTGAAACAATCAGAGAACAAATAAGAATCTCAGAAGCAGAGAACCTAAAATCAGAATAAACCCATTGCCATTGAGTCCATTCCAACTCATAGCGACCCTGTAGGACAGAGTAGAACTGCTCCATAGGGTTTCCAAGGAGAGGCTGGTGGATTCAACCTGCCAACTTTTGGTTAGCAGCTGAATGCTTAACCACTGCAACACCAGGGCTCCTTAAGTCAGAATAGGCCTTAGAAATCCTCTGTCCCAAACTCCCAAAAGGTAGGAAATCCTGCTAGGAGATTTCTGTCTTGTTTCAGACTTGTCTTAAATACTTCCATGGACAGGGACCTCATTAGCGCATTCACAACTCCTATGGAAGGTTCTATATATGAAGACAAAAATAGGCTTCCAAGACATCAACGAATTAGACCAGGTCCTGTCCTCAGAACCATATAATTCTTGTTCTGTATGACAGTTTACCTATCTATGTCCCCTCTATTATCTTCCTTTCTTTAGGACTTAAGCATCCTCAGTATGGGCTTTTCTGAAATGACTAGAGCCATCAGATGAAAGCTCACTGAGGGTATGAATCCTAAGGGAAGGCACTAGATAAGCAGAGAGGAATAAATCTCAAACACTGCTCCATAAGGAACAAGGATTCAAATATTCATTAGTTGATATGGATGATATCCTGTGGCACAGTTAATACGCAGCTCTATTCAACAAAAGTGAAGTTAATGCAGTTACCTGGCAGCAAAGCATTTCCAAAAAACGCCAGCCCTTCTCCTCATTGACTATTGATGACTGCAGCCCAGGGGGAAGTAGTCCATTCATAAACATCAATCAGGGCAGGAAAGGCGCCTTCCAGTCTCTTTTAAGCAAGATAATGTATGTGAAAGCTCTTTGTCAACTATAAAGCAGTATACAAATGTAAAGGACTTCTACCATTGTTTTTAAAGGAAGCTGGAATAGAATTATTGCTATTTGTTTTAAAGTTTTCCAGGTGGCCAGCATAATACGTATATAATAAGAGAACTTTTGCCTCTCTTTCCATTTTCTCTGAGTAGATATTCAATGTAATTATTTTTAAATAGTGGGGCTCTTTTTCTTTTTCTATGTAGACTAAACTTCTGTTTCCACATTTTTAAAAGTAAAATTTAATTGGTATTTTCCCAATGCAAATTTTTAATGGACTTCCTTTTTACAGCAGTTTGAGGTTTACTGAGAAATAGCACAGAAAGCAGTGGGCGTTCCCATGTACTTCTCCCCTCTGCACATAGTGTCTCCTGTTATTAACATCCTGCCTTAGTGTGGCACATTTTCTACAATTGATGAATCAGTGGTTGTTGCTGTTGTTGTTATGTGTCTTTGAGTCGACTCCAACTCATAGTAGTCCTATATGACAGAGTAGAACCACTACGTAGGATTTCCCAGGCTGTAATCTTTACGGGAGCAGATAGCCAGGTCTTTTCTCCCTCTATGCCGCTATTGGGTTTGAACAACCAAGTGCTTAGCCATTGAGCCACCAGGGCTCCTAATTACAATATTGATACACTATTATTACCTGGAGTCCATAGTTCACAATTAAGGTTCCCTCTTTTCTGTTGTACAGTGCTATGAGTTTTGACAAATGTATAATGTCATGTAGCCACCAGTATAGTATCATATAGAATAGTTTTCTGCCCTAAAAATCCCCTGTGCTCCACCTATTCATCCCTTCTCTCCCTCTCTCACCCCTGGAACCTCTAGCAACCACTGATTGTTTTACTATCTCCATGGTTTTGCCTTTTCCAGAATGTCATATATTTGGTATCAGACTGGCTTCTTTCACTTAGCAATATGCATTTAAGATTCCTCCTTGTCCTTTCATAGCTTGATAGCTTGTTTATTTTTATCTCTGAATAATATTCTGTTGTATGGATGTACCACAGATAAACTTGTTTATCTACTCACCAACTGAAGGACATCTTGGTTGCTTCCAAATTTTGGCAAGTGTAAATAGAGCTGCTATAAACATTCATGTGCAGGTTTTTTTGTGGACATACGTTTTCAACTTATTTGGATAAATACCTAGGAGCGAGTCTGCTGGATCATATGGTAGGCCTATGTTTAGCTATGCAAGAAACTTCCAGACTGTCTTCCAAAGTGGCTGGACCATTCTGAATTTTCAGTAGCAATAAATGAGAGTTGTTGTTACTCCACATCCTTGCCAACATTTGATAGCGCCAGTGTTTTGGATTTTAGCCATTCTAATGAGCAAATAATCCAAGAAGCTGGACTATGTGAAGAAGAATGGGGCATCAGGATTGGAGGGAGACTTATTAACAACCTTGCTTGCTGAAAGTGAAGAGGACTTGAAGCACTTACTGATGAAGATCAAAAATGACAGCCTTCAGTATGGATTACACCTCAACATAAAGAAAACAAAAATCCTCACAACTGGACCAGTAAGCAACATGATGATAAACGGAGAAAGTTAAAGTTGTCAAGGATTTCATTTTCTTTGGATCCATAATCAACACCCATGGAAGCAGCAGTCAAGAAATCAAAAGATGCATTGCACTGGGCAAATCTGCTGCAAAAGACCTCTTGAAAGTGTTGAAAAGCAAAGATGCCACCTTGAAGGCTAAGGCACGCCTGACCCGATCCATGGTGTTTTCAATGGCATCATATGCATGTGAACGCTGGACAATGAATAAAGAATAGTGAAGAATTAACATCTTTGAATTGCGGTGTTGGTGAAGAATATTGAATATACCATGGACTGCCAAAAGAACAAAGAGGTCTGTCTTGGAAGAAGTACAACTAGAATGCTCCTTAGAAGCAAGGATAGTGAGACTACGCCTTACATACTTCAGACATGTGGTCAGGAGGGATCAGTCCTTGGAGAAGGACATCATGCTTGGTAAAACAGGGGGTCAGCAAAAAAGAGAAAGACTCTCAACGCGATGGATTAACACAGTGGCTGCAACAATGGGCTCAAGTATAACAACGACTGTGAGGATGGAGCAGGACCGGGCAGTGTTTCATTCTGTTGTACATAGGGTCGCTATGAGTCGGAACTGAATTGACGGCACCTAACAACAACAATAACAATGGTTGTGTAGGAGCCCTGGTGGCTAAGTGATTAAAGCACCTGGCTGCTAACCGAAAGTCAGCCATTCGAAATCAGCAGCAACTCTGCAGGAGAAAGACGTGGCAGTCTGCTTCCATACAGATTTACAGCCTTGGAAACCCCATGGGGCAGTTCTTCTGTGTCCTATAGGGTCGCTATGAGTTGGAATAGACTCGCTGGAAGTGGATTTGGTTTGGTTAATAATTGTGTAGTCCTATCTCATGATTGATTTAACATGCAATTTCCTAATGACAAATGATGTTAAGCATACTATCATACACTTAGTTGCCGTCTGTTTGTCTTCTTTGGTGAGACATCTGTTCAGAACTTTTGCCTATTTTGTAATTGGGCTGTTTTTTTTCTTACTGTTGAGTTTTAAGAGTTCTTTGTATATGTTGGATACAAGTCCTTATCAGATACAATGTTTTGCAAGTATCTTCTCCTAGTCTGTGGCTTGGAGTAGACACATTTTTCCCCGTTCTTCCCACTAAGTACAGATAAAAACTCTGGAAATTGTATATGAAGTAAACATATGAAGATTTGAAGTATTTCATCTCTCAGGTCAGCTTTAAAAACACTTCTTTATTAGGCAGGGATATAATAAAGAGATAACTACGAGTTAGAAGAAAAAAACTCTTATCAGTAAAAAAAATTAAAATATTATTATTAAAAATAAGTATTTTCATTTGATGAACACTTACTGAGTAGCATCCATGTGCCTGTGAAGGAGGTAGAGGTGAATGTGACACAGCCCCTGCCCTCTAGGAGTTAAGTACCAGGTAATAATCAAGCAAAGACGTCACTTTGAGAACTAAGATGCACCTGACCCAAGCAAGCCATGGTGCTTTCAATTACCTTATATGCATGCAAAAGCTGGACAATGAATAAAGAAGACCAAAGAAGAACTGATGCCTTTGAATTATGGTGTTGGCAAAGAATATTGAATATAACATGGACTGCCAGAATAACTAACAAATCTGTCCTGGAAGAAGTACAACCAGAACACTCCTTAGAAGCAAGGATGACAAGATTTCATCTCACTTACTTTGAACATGTTTTCAGGAGGGACCAGTCCCTGGAGAAGGACATCATGCTTAGTAGAGTAGAGGGTCAGGGAAAAAGAAGAAGACCCTCAACGAAATGGATTGACACTGTGGCTGCAACAATGGGCTCAAGCACAACAATTGTGAGGATGGTGCAGGACCAGGCCATGTTTCATTCTTTTGTACATAGGGTTGCTATGAGTCGGAACCGACTCAGAGGCACCCAACAACATAAATCACACTACAGATTACATGCATACCATGGAGAGCACAGATATTATTAGCAGTGTGGAAGCCAGCATTTATTGAGCATGTGGTATGTACCAGACATTGTGCTATTCTCTTTACATTTATTCTCCCATTTAATCCTCAAAACAACTCAGAAAATCATCGTATTACCCATATTTTATAGCAAAAACCAGAGATGTTATGTGGCTCAGTGAGGAAAGTGTAGGAGCAATAATTCAAACCCAGCTCCAACTTCAGAGTAGCCTGTGTACTTAACCATAAGGGTACACAGCCCCAGAGAGAAGTCTGTACCATGTACCACATAGATTAGAGAAGTAGAAGTCTGCTATCATGGCTTGGGGGTTGGCAGGACAAAAAAAAAAAAAAAAAAAAGGAAATAAAAGGCATACAATTCAGAAAGGAAGAAATAAAACCATCAGAATTCCTGAATTGTAACTGTTACTTCCCTAATAAACCCCATAAGCAGGACAAAAAAAAAAAAAAAAAAAAGGGGGTCATTATTACCATTATGATAGTAAGCTTCAAATCCTTGAAGATACAACTTATGCGTGTTCCCAAGTTACTAGACATATGGTTGTGATAACTTGCATTGGAAATTAGTTCAAAACTAGAAAAAATCCATAATGTAAAATATTTATTGTATGTTTCTTATATACAGCTGATTCATTTTTTAACAATGACTTAAGACTGATCTTATTGTATCCTGTATGGATATAATTATCAAATAATAATACAGATATAAGCTAACTGAAGAATAATTATATTGTTGTAGCAACATTGAAATGTAACCTCTTAAATGCAGAGAACAAGCTTCATGATAATTATGCTTGCCATTAAATGATAATATCCAATTGGTATCTAATCTTCAGGCTACAAATAAGCATGTAATACTGCAAATACACTCTAATTACATGGCTGTTTGTCCCCTATAAATGTAATAAGATGAACTACAAGCAGTGTTGCAAATCCCAATGAAGAATTTTATTCAGAATCTAATGAAGGATGCTAGGTGAAGCTTATGGTCCTTATTTCTATCTTCAGTACCAATGATTTTACTACTTAGTTCCAGATGTCCACTTTTGTATTCCAACATTATTGTCATTATTTGATACTGTTATTACCTAATGAGAACTGACCTGATATTCTGCTAAAGCCTGCAAAATCTTATTTGGAAATTGAAGCGAAATATATATTTGCCTAATAGAGTTTGAACAAAGAAAAATAACTGATTTCTCTATCTTAAATATTTGAAAGATTACATTATAATCTCAACCCCTCTCGGACATTTATCTCAAATCATAATTCTTTTTTGTTATTTTGGTCTCAGTATGAAAATGTGACTTCTAATTGAACTTCTGTGTTTGAATGTTCAGACCTCTATTTTCTGTACTTGGTACAGAGCTCAGTAAATATTTTGAATGAATCAATGAATAAATAAATGGTTGAAGAATAGTTTATAAATCACAATTTATTTCTTGCAAGTAAATGAAGTCAAATACCAGTTTGTCTAATTTTTTCATGGAACTAACGTATCATTTTGGTGACTTTTTTACACAGATTTTTATTGTTGTTATTGGTTGCCCTAGAGTCGTTTCCTACTCATGGAGACCTTATGTATAACAGAATGAAATCTTGCCCAGTCCTGCACCTTCTTTCAGCGCTGTATTGGTATAAATAAATATATTGTTGTTAATTCCTATCAAGTCAGCTCCCACTCATGCAATCTTACACATAACAGTACAAAACATTGCCCAATCCTGCACCATCTTCATGGTCATCAGTATATTTGCATTTATTTTGTGGCTATTGTTTAATGCCTTCCAACCTAGGGGGCTCATCTTCCAGCACTATATCAGATAATATTCTGTTTTAATCAATTAGGTTTTCATTGACTAAATTTTGGAAGTAGATTGTCAGACCTTTCTTCCTAGTCTGCATTAGTCTGGAAGCTCCTTTGAAATCTGTCCACTATGAGTGACCCTGCTGGTATTTGAAATGCCAGTGGCATAGCTTCCAGTAATCTACCAACACACAAGCCACTACAGTATGACAAACAGCACAAATTAGATATGCTATATTATGAAGTCCCAGAATATTGACATGGATGAAATATTATTTTATTTATCATAATAGAGAATGCATACTCGTATGACTTTAAAGTTATTTATATTTATATAATTCCCAACCAGTGAATTTGGAGATGGTAATGAAAAGTAATACTATGAATTAGGGAAAAGGATGGAGTGAAGGGCAGAGAAAAAGCTTCCAAGTTTGCTGTTGATGATTTATGGCCTCAGAAGGAAGATCGAAGAAGAATTGATGCCTTTGAATTATGGTGTTGGCAAAGAATACTGAATATACCATGAACTCCAGAAGAACAAACAAATCTGTCTTGGAAGAAGTACAGCCAGAATGCTCATTAGAAGCAAGGATGGTGAGACTTCATCTCACATACTTTGGACACGTTATCAGGAGGGACCAGTCCCTAGAGAAGGACATCACGCTTGGTAGAGGGTCAGCAAAAAAGAGGAAGACCCTCAACAAGATGGATGGACACAGTGGCTGCAACATAGGGTCGCTATGAGTCAGAACTGACTCAATGACACCTAACAACAGCAACGTGTTTCATCTATGCTTTAGAAATGAAAAACATTGAAGTCAGTTATAATCAGTCTATACCACTCTATACTTTAAAATGATTTATTTCTTTTTTTAACAATATTTTATTGTGTTTAAGTGTAAAGTAGAGGAGCCTTGGTGGTGCAGTGGTTGAAGTGCTGAGCTGCTAACCAAAAGGTTGACGGTTCGAACCCACCAGGCCCGCTGCAGGAGAGAGATGTGACAGTGCTTCTGTAAAGTTTTACAGCCTTAGAAACCATATGCAGCAGTTCTACTCTATCCTATATGGTCGCTGTGAGTCGGAATCAACTCAACAACAGTGGATTGGGTTTTGTTTTTTGGTTAAGGTTAAAGCTTACATTACAAATTAGGTTCTCATTTAACCATTTCTACATAAGTTATTCAGTGATATTGGTTACATTTTTCAAAAGTGTCATCATTCTCATTCATTCCCTTCTGGTTGTAACATTTCCAGTACTCTAGTTTCCCTGCCCCCTTACCTTCTCATCTTTGCTTTAGAGTAATTTTTGACCATTTGGTCTCATACAGAGGATATTTTAAAGGAACTCATTACTCACGGGTGATTTTAGGGCTTATTATTTTATGAGCCAATCTGTTATTTAGCTAAAAGGTGACCTCAGGGATAATTTCAGTTTAAGGTTTAAAGTGTATATCGGGGTGATAGTCTTGGAGAGTCCTCTAGTCTCAACAGGTCCAGTAAGTCTGGACTTTTTAAGAATTTGAGTTTTGTTTCACATTTTTCTCCCATCCTGTCAGGATCCATCTACTGTGGTCCTGATCAGAATGTTAGGTAGTAGTAGCGGGGCACCAGCTAGTTCTGATCTCATGGCAATGGAGGTAGTAGTTCATGGAGACAATTAGACCAGCAGTCCATTTCCTTCTGTGCTTCCTGGTTCTCCTTCTTCCTCTGATGTCCCAGACAAATAGAGACCAATAGTTATATCTTAGTAAAATGATTTATTTCTAAAATAATAATAGTTTGTTTTTTTTGCCAAGTCAGTTCCGACTCATAGTGACCCCATGTGACAGAGTAGAACTGCCCTTAGCTGTAATCTTTAAGGAAGTAAATCACCAGGCCTTTTTCCTGCAGAGCCACTGGGTTCAAACCATCAACCTTTCAGTTAGCAGCGGAGCACTTAACCATTGCACCTAGGGCTCCTTAATAATAATGGTAGATGACATTTATTGAGGACCTATCCCTCACAATCACCTTTTGTTGTCTGTATCTACATATGAGAAAAGATAGGGTGGGGAGTTGGAAGGAAAGGTGGAGGGGGTGAAATGGCTTTCCCAGAGTTGGACTGGTGATGGAGCTGAGACTTGAACCCAGAGCGACCCGAGGACGCGCTGAACTATTCTACCTTACAGGGGATGATGCTGCCAAGTGCACACTAGTTCCAAACTCTGCCTTTTCATGCACCTCTTCCAGGTAGAATTGTCTTCTCTTCTCCCCAATTACCCAAATCTCACTCCTTTGACCCTGCTCAAGTCCTCCCATTCCCACGAGATCTTTATCTTTCCTGCCTCCAATCTCACGTGGTATGAAAAGTCAGAGCACACAATGTCATTCGTATTCATAATTCTGTTCAGTCTCCTACTTTCAGAGGCAAGAATTTATTTCTCATTTCATTTTATCACCCTCACTTCTCTATCACCCCTCCACCCCAGCACCTAACACCTACAGAAAAAGAGAGTAATTGTCTACTGATAGAATGGTATCTCTCGAGTTGTCTAAAGAGCTCAGAAAGAGTTAGCCTATTTTCAGTATTTAAACACCGTTGCTTTATAGTTGTTAACAGAAGCTGATTAAATCTAGATTTTTTTTAAAAGCTTAAAAGCTAAAAAGTCATTTATCACAGAAACTTTCAGACACTAAAGGGTGTGAATGAAGATGTGGCTCACTTGGTTCTCAGATTTTTACTTCCCCAATACCCTGCCTTTTCTAGAAGATAAAGTGACTTGAATGTGTCGTCAGTTATCCTGATAGATGCTCCTCATCCGTGTTCCTGAGACATGGCGGGGTCTGTTCTGTTTCCAGGGACACTGTGTCTTAAGAATGGAATTTTAATCAGACCACAGAATAACCAGTCTTCGAGAGATAGTTTGTTCTATATATTTGTTTTCATTTGCTCCTTTCTGTATAACACCAGAGAGAGATTTAAGGAACCTGAGGCAGGCTGTTGTAAAGTATCCCCTTTTCCTGTTGGTGACATAAGAAACACCTAAATTAAAAGAAAGGCATTTCTCATATCACAGCACCTCTTTCAAGGTATAAAAAGCAAAGACAAAGTAAACTAAAGTGCCTAGATTTGTTCTTTACAGAAATATTCAAAACATTTCAAATAATGACTAGTACAAGAGCAAAAAAAACTCTCTCTCTCTCTCCTTTTTCCTCTCTCATTCAAAAAGTAGCCACCATATATTTGATATCTTATTTGGTTTGCTGGCTGTTCTGTATCTAAATCTGAATTTTACTCACAATAGAAATGTTAAATCCTTTCCTCTACCCCTCTCCTGGGAATTAAATTTGTTGTTAGGTTGTACATTTACCGATTCCAGAATTTACTGATCCAAATTTTGGTCTGTGTTATATTTGTTTCTTCTTTCTCCCTCCCCATTTATCATCATTTTCTGCTTGTGTATCTGTCCATTTGTCTTTCTTTTCTTTAATTTCTGTTCCATAGTCCCCAGATAGAAAATGAAATATTAGGTTTGTCAAGCGTACATCATTGTTTAAATGCCTGGAGATGATGGGTTAAACAGACCAATCAATGAAACAAACCTCCAGTGCATTGCAGGGGCTGCAAGAGATGTTCCTTTTGGCTCTTTAAGACCTAACAAGTCAATAACCTATTAATATCATACTCTGCCAGTCACTTCTCCACAAGCCACATGTGTCTTTTTAGGACAACACTATACAGCTTGTGGTGAATTAAACAGAAGAATGTTTGTGGCAAAAGCCAAACTAAAAATAAGATTATAAATAAATTTAAAAAGTAAAGTGGAAATAATAATCACATGATCGTGACTGTAAGATACACCAAAATTTTTACAGCTAGACCGTGAGTATTATGAACGCGTAACCTAACATGATCCAAATTGTTAAGCAATGAATTCAGTCATGTCATTATTTTTTAGTACATGCAATACCCAAAGAGTTTAATGCATAATGCATGAAAAGGTGGGATCCTTGAGTTTGGAAAGTTTGTATCATAAAGAGATGCTGAGACAGACAAAAATACGTTTTAGGTTATTTCTCCCGCATTTTATATAATGAAGGAACAAAACTTAGTAGTCTAAATACCAAAGAAAATTTGTCTGGAAAGTATTGCTTATTATGCATAGGGCAAAGTTTTTAATGCATATATCTGATAATTCTTTGTATTTATGAAATCAAGTGTGCATATATATATATATATATATATATATTTGTATACTATATTAGAGATGACCATATCTGAGTTGGAGCCCTCGTGGCACAGTGGTTAAGAGCTCAGCTGCTAACCTAAAGGTCAATAGTTTTAATCCACCAGCCGCTCCTTGGAAACCCTATGGGGCAGTTCTACTCTGTCTTATAGCATCCCTAGGAGTTGGAATCGATTCTTCAGCGATGGGTATATCTGAGTTACAAAACTGACAACTTATTTTCAGATGACTCACATCTTGAACCTCTCTTAGCTGTTTTTTGCTGTACAATTTATCTAAAATATAACTCACTATTTCAGAAGTTAAAAAAAAAAAAACTGGAACTATTTTAACATACCTCAAAAATTTCTCTAAATACTAACTCCGTAATTTCAAAACTGATTTTACATCATTATTTCACATGAAACAAATAAAACCCTTCACTCTAGTAAATCTAAAGATTGGATATGTTCTGTGACACTGGAAGAATTCCATAGCCTTTACATGGTCAAGGGCCCAGTGTGGGAGTCAGACGGATTTAGTTTCAAATCCTGACTCCATTACTTAGAAGTTGCACCTCAGTTTCTTTTTGTCCTTACGTAAAATGGAGATATTAACTCCTACCTGAAAGGGTTTGGTGAAGATTAAACGAAGTACTGTACCATAATGTAGAGTTGATTGCTCAGTACCAGACACAGAGTAACCATTCAATAAATAAAAGACAAGAGAGTTAATTCAACTAACTCCAGCCATGCAATATTTGCTGGGCATAATTTGCTCAAATATTGTTATTTCCCAAATATTCCTAATATAACCCTAGCTGATCCACCCATCTTCCTGTAAGGCTATCTTTTGAGCTGGATATTATATAGTTATTAAAGCAACTAAAGATTTACTTTTCTTTTGTGTTGGCACTATTAGGCATATTGAGCTCGTTGCTGTGAAAATGAAGGATCATCTCCCGTTCCAGAAGATATCAATGAGGCAAGCAATAGGAACACAATTCATCTTTGGGGAAAGTACTGTACCTTGAAAGAAAGAACATTATGGGTATAATCACCCAGATTACAAGATAAATAGGTAGTTTTTCCAGCCTATGTGTACCTTCACAACTCTCCCGAATGGTTACCCAGTAGTTTTCATTCACTGAACAATCATTTATTAAGCACCTACTGTGTTCAGTGTCATGAGACAGGTTTGAAATTTAGCCACAAAAATAGCGAATATTCCCTACCCTCACAGAGCTCTTGCCCTCCCATCCCCTAGCACCATCACCTCGCAATCCAGTTATCTTCCAGTCAGGGTTTCATCAATACCTTAGGAAGTTAAAATTTGATTAAAAATAAAAAAATCACTCTCTAGTCTCTACTTTTCCTTCCATTTTTCTCTTTCACCAGCTCCCCATTCCACCCCCACCCTTTGACCCAGCCATGCTGAACCACCTGCAGTTCCTCTTTCTCACTCATTCTAAAACACGGTTCTCAACTTCAATCATACTTTAGAATCACCTGGAGAGATATTTAATACCTCATCCCGTGGCCATCGAGTCGATTTTGACCCATAGAGACTCCATAGGGCTTCCAAGGCTGTAAATCTTTACGGAAGCAGACTGCCACATCTTTCTCCCGAAATTCCTGATACCCAGGCTGAAACCCAGACCAATTATATCAGAATTCTCAGGGGTAGAATCAAGGCATTAGTTAAGCTTAACTGATTTCAGTGTGCAGTCAAGGTAAGACCTTCTGCTCCTAAATCTCCCTCTGCCCAGACCTTCCTTACTTCTTTTTTGTTGCCTTACCGCTACTCATCCAGAAAGAGACATATTAGCTATACTTCCCTTCTTGTGGAGTTTTTTCTGGACACCACCCACCTTCCAGACTGATTAGGGGTATTTATCGGTTTTCTGCTGCTGCATTAAAAAATACCACAGATTTAGCAGCTGAAAATAACACCCATTTAGCTTACAGTTCTGTAGGTTAGAAGTCCAAGCATGGCATGACAGGGTCCTCTACAGGGCTAAAATCAGGGTGTCGATCAGCTGTGTCCTCAGCTAGACTCTCAAGTGGGGTGATGTATACTTCCAAGCTCCCTCATCTTATTGGCAGAACTCATTCCTTGCAGTTGTAGGACTATGATCCCCATTGTCTTGTTAGCTGACAGCCAGGGACCACTCTCAGCTCCTAGTGGCTGCTCTCAAATCCTTGCCATGTAGCATTCTCCAGGGGTACTCTCACACTGCCAATATCTCTTCCTTCAGGAAGGGCCTACTCCCTTTTAAAGGCTCACCTGATTAGGTAAGGCCCACCTGGATAAGCTCCCTTTTTATTAACTCAAAGTCAACTAATTAATAACCTAATCCTGGGAGTGATACCCCATCATATTCACAGATTCTGCCCACACTCAAAAGGAGGAGCTTATACAGTGTATACACACCAAAAGGTGGGAATCTTGGGAACCAACTTAGAATTGTGCCTATCAAGTGCCCCTCCACTAGTTCCCAGAGTGTCTGTGATTTACCACAGTGCTTATCACAGCACTTACCACGATGAATTGTTCCTACTTCCCTTTCTGACTCTCAGGAGACTGTAAATTCTAGGAGGGCAGAAGTCATGTCGTATTCCTATTTGTCTTCCGAGCACCTAATTCAAAGCCTGGAATAAGATAGACGCTCACCAAGGGTTTACCAAGTATTTATGCAATGCATAAATTAGACCCTTTGCATGCTAGAAAATAAAGCAGGCACAAATTTGGGTAAAAGCCTAATCTAGGGTCTTAGGGAAGATGCAACTAATTCATTCAATGCTTTCAAAAAGTTAAGAAAGGGTGACTTCAAAAGCAGGCTAATAAACATAATAGTACTTTTTACTTTGAAGATTTTTAATTAATTTCATTGTTCGTAAAAATCATTGTTGTTTCCAAATATGTATGAACGTTTTTTCATCGTATTCCCTTTGAATCCAAAGAGTTCTTTTCCATTTTGCATCCTTATTTTGATGATTTGAGGAGTCCGTTTCTCTCTATGCTCTGTCAGTCTTGGCTACAAATTTGCTAAGTGTTGGCCAACATGCCAAATGTGTATCATTCATATGATGCACGATAGACATACCAATTAATAGTAATTGGCTGATCTTTACGTTAAGGTCACAAGGTTAAATATGTAATGCAGTTCTTCTCCTCAAAGATGCTTAGCACAGTAAAGAACGGAGACTTTGGCACATGCCTTGCAACTGCAGCACTTCCTAACCCCTGGCTTAACCTCTACCATCCTTGATGTTTTCATCTCTAAAATGGAGATGGCAATACCTTATTGGATATGTATGAAAAGATTTAAGAAAATTTATGAGAAGTAGCTGGCATACAATAAAAAGTTATGATGCAGATAAATTTCCAAGAATTTACCCTCCCCCATACCACCAAATCTTGAGAGATTCACTGAGAAGAAGAGGAAAATAAATCATGTATTTACCCCTCTGCTTACAGGAACTAGTTGGGAGAGGAATGTTTACCTAAAAACTTAACCTGACCCAAAGTAAAGGTAAAATTGTAAAATAAAAAGATTGTACTGAGGTATACCGTCGACCAATATCTGAAAGCAGGAGAATAAGAGTAGCTAAAATCACTTTATGTAGATAAAGCTAAACAAGAGAAATTGCTCCCAATTATGTTGCTATTAAAAAAAAAAATCTTCCACTTCTATAATAAACTCTAGACTAGCATTACCCAATAGAAATATAACATAAGCCACATAGGTAATTTTAAATTTCCTAGAAGCTACATTTAAAAAAGGGAAAATAAATAAGTAAAATTAATTTTAATAATATATTTTATTTAACCCAACATATCTAAAATATTATTATTTCAACATGCAATTAAAGTAAAAGATTATTAATAAGATAAGTTACATTTTGTACGCTGAATTCCAAATCAGATGTGTAGTTTACATTTACAGCATAGCTCAGTCTGAGCTAGCCATAATTCTGGGGCTCAAAGCTATATGACACGTGGCTAGTGGCTGCCATATTGACAGTGCAACTCAAGACTGAACTGAATTTGAGAATTCTTGTTTGTCTTCAGGAGACATATGTATGAGACTCTGTAAGTGTGTGTATGTGTTTCTGTATGTGTACGTATGTGTGTATATGTGAGTACAAGTTTGAACCTGGGAAAAAAAAAAACGCTCCTAAAGCCCAAGAAGAATGAGGGCCATGTCTTCCCCTTATACAAGTGAAAGGGGACCTACTTGGCTTTTCAGAGTTCACCTTGGACTCTTCTGCTGGACTTGTTTTATGTAGTTTGAACAAGGGTCTTGAATTTTCTCTCTCTCTTTTTCTCAAAAAAAAAAGACTTTCAGATAAAGAAGAAAGACTAAGAATTGGAGTGCCCCGTAAAGAGACACGGCTGTGAAGGGTTTGACTCTTTGACCTCTAAGAAAAATCGTATTAAAATCTGGTTTTCGTTTTTTCCTCCTCTTCCCTCTAACGACCTCTAGTTTTCCCTCAAACTCCTACCAATGAAATCAGCCTTCTTCTAGCAGTGTGGTGGGTAATTTTAAAGGAAGGGAAATAAAATGTGGCCTTTCACGTGTCATCCCTCTTCCGAGGCCAGAGTATCATTTCCAGAGAGAATATAGTCCTAAAATTGCAGAAGTGACCAGCTGCAAAGAGAGGGAAGGCCCAAGGTAGGGCTAAGAGTGATAGGAAAAGAAAGCAAGAGCTGAGGGGCAGCAGCACTGTGGGCTGACTCCTTTTTCTCAGATATGTTATAAGAAAATCCTTCAAGAGGAGACAGATACTGGACTATCCCTTTACTATTGTTGACGTTAAAAGGTAATTTACCTTTTCTCTCTGAAAGATAGGGGATAGGTTAAAGGACCGGATAAGAATCTGTGATTCTGCTCAATGATAAGCCAAAATTCTTACCTTAACTTTTCTTCTTAGGCTGTGTGCCAAGATAACTTTGTATGGAAAGTCTGATTTGATAGAGCAGCCGAGTCTTTATAGAAAATATGGAGATGTCAGGAGCCCTAGTAATAGTCTGAGGAGTAAGGAAAGTACAATATTTGTTCAAGTACCGTGGTTAGTGCTTTTTTAGATCTTTCCTGGTGCAGGACCACACACACTAACACATACACATACACACATAAACGTGTACATGTGTGCCCAATAGGAAGAGAGACAGAGATATGTTACTATAAATTAGGTAATTTAGTAAGCGTCTTGAATTTTTTAGGCTACTAGCTTTCCACTTCCTCAACTAGAGCAATATTAATAACCCCCAAATGATCCAATTAAAAACTGAGTAAATGCACTATGCAAAAAAAAAAAAAGCTTCTTTAGCTCTGGTGATCTGACCCCATGGGAAATATGCTCCTCCAAATAGACATGCAGTTTCAATCAATAACCTAAACCTTGAAATAATTCAACATGATATTTGATAAACTGTGTGCACTTGGCATATGAACGCACACGTACACACATACCAACACAGAAACATGCTCTTCTTATGTGAAGATGAGATCAGTCACGCTGATTGCTCCTGGCATGTGAGATGTCAGGAGAAAGGGTCACTAAGAGTCCAAGCGCCCTGTCCACACGTAAAGACTGTCCTTTCAGTTGCAGCTGCAGTGCTATTTGAGCTCAGCTGCCAACCAAAAGGTCGGCAGTTCAAATTCACCAGGTACTCCTCGGAAACCCTATGGGGCAGTTCTACTCTGTCCTGTAGGGTTGCTATGAGTCAGAATCTACTCAACTGCAACAGGGTTGTTTTTTTTTTTAACATGGACATGGCATCCATTGGCAAACCTGCTGCCACACAGCCTGTCTAGGACCTCGAGTCCCAAGAAAGAAGACTTCACCTGTCAGAAAGATATTTGGGAGAATGGTAGATCAGAAGGAAGCCCTTTTACACAGCTTTTTAGGTAACCACAATTTTAAACTACTAGTCATAATTAATGCAAAAAGATCCTATCCCTGTAAACAGATTAAATAAGAGCAACGTCATTTCACTAGTAATCAAAGAGTTAATGTATTGGCTAAAGTCAGTCTAATGTATTATGTTGCTGCGTTATTTGAGAATAAAAAATGGGAGGATGATGGAAAAATTTGTAGTCCACTCTGAAAACATTTAGGGATAAATCTGAGATTCCAATTCACTGCACATATCTGTAAAGTTTATCAAAACACCAAAGTTGCCCATTTAAGTTGGCTTCTTCCTAAAGACTGGAATGTGTAAATTCCATAGAGAGAGAAAAAGAGGTGTTGCTTCCCACAAAAAATGGAGCTCAATTTCAAAGGAACAGTTCATAACTTGAACTATTTTAACAGAAGTTACCTACCACAAAAAGATGGTGTGAAGTGTGACAATTGCAGGTCATGTGTACCCTCTGTCAAAATATTCCTCAGATTCTTTCAGCTAGATATCCATTTTTAGTCTTGTCTGTATCCCCATTCAGGGCAAGAACCATATTTCCTGTGCTTTAAAATGTAAAAGTTAAAAATATCAATGTTTTCGTGGCAGTGCCTCTAACTGATTCTTAAAGTTCTATTTTTACTTTTTTTAATACAGGCAATAGCCAAATGTGTTAACCTTTTTGTATAAAGTATATTTAATGAATGTTAAATCTACTAATTTTATGAGTTCAGATATATTTTATATAATAAGTAAGTGTGCGGGGGTGGGTGGGTGGGTGGCTAGACAGGTGTGTATGATAGGTCTTTGTGTAGAACAGTTTTAAAAAGAAAAAAGGAAACTCTAGAAATATTTAAGGGGCTGCTACTAAGAAATTAAAACCCATAATATTAAGAATTACTATGGTTTCATGAAAGAATACCCAGAAATATTTTGAAAAATAATACAGTGGTCTAATCTATTCTACCAGCCATTAATATATATTATAAATCTACTGTAATGAAAACTGCTTTACCAATTATTTGTTTCTGCCTTTTGAATGCCTTTAACTTAGTTTGACTCTCCATTCTCTGTTCTCTGTATCTACTGCCTCTCCCTCATGGTTTTACATTTATTTTCCTCAGCTTTCTCTCTTTGGAAAAACAAAACACAAAAAAAAACGCTCTCTTGGGAATCCACTGAAAGTGATGCAGGCTACTTCTAACGTTGTCTAGCCCTAGCAATGACCGTTCCCTGCCACCACTGCAGAATTAATACCTTGAAATTCGTAGAGTACAAGCAACACACCTGATGTTCTAAACACAGTGCACAAGTCAGTGTGAAATATCAAAAATATTAGAGTAGCAATTCATCAACTCCATGTGTGCCAACCAGAAAACACAATTTCTGCATGATTCAGAGCAAGCCAATTAAATGGCGCCTGCCAGAGCAGACTGGTCATAATGTACTGTTCTGACAACTAGTTAACTCTCTCCACGTCATGTAATTAAACCTGTTGCAGTCACCTCATTTACCACTAAATCTTTATATCAGGTAATACAATAAATAGATTTGGGAAGAATCAACAAGAAGTGAATTGTCATAATCAAAGACATTTATTCTACACCAAGCTCTTTCACCTCCAGAACTTTGTACAGGCTGTTCCCTCTTCCTGGAACGTGCCCAGTGCACTTCTATCGCCCTTTCCTTGCTATTGCCTATTCATCCCTTGGGTTTCTTTTAAACAACAAATAATTTATTCCATCATGTGAATGTATTTAATTTCACAATTCTTCTTCAGTCTCAATGTAGACATGATTTTCTTCAAAGCTTTTTCTGTCTTCCAAACATTGTATTAATTGGTTATGTAAATTGTCCCTCCTCTCTTCTCATATAGTGCCCTCTATTTATGTTTACCATGGCTCTTGTCACTAGATAAGGTAACTGCCTCTTTGTTTCTCCATCTTCCATGCTGAACTGTAAACTCCATAGGACAAGTACCAGGCATGTCTTATCTAATGATACATTCCTAGCACCTAGAACCACTGCCTGCCATATTGCAAATCCTCGTTACATATTTTAGATTCTTTGGGACTATAATGACACTTAAAACAACCCTTGACACTAAGGGTACTTGCAAAATAAACAGGACATGCCATGGACTCTTTTTTTTTTTTTTTTTGTATCTCCAAAAACTATTACCAAGCCACTATCATCTCACACCTGGACTCTGAGGAGCCTCCTAACTACTATCCTGGCTTTTCCCCCTTCCCCTCTCCGTGTTTTAAAATGCAAATTGTATCATCCTATCACTCACCTGCTTATACCATTTATGGGCTGTCCATTGAAAGTAGGATAAAATCTCAAGTCCTAAACATACTTACAAGGAGCTCTGGTGGCCCAACGGTTAAGCATTCAGCTGTATCAGAAAGCTTGGGGATTTGAACCTCCCAGGGGCTCCACAGTAGAAAGAAGTGGTCATCTGCTCCCATAAAGATTACAGACTAGAAAACCCTGTAAGGCAGTTCTACGTGTCACATGGGGTTGCTATGAGTCAAAATCGACTAGATGGCATCTAACAAAAACAAAAAATCTTTAAAGGAGCTCTGGCAGTGCAAACAGTTAAGCGCTCAGCTGCTAATCAAAAGACTGGCAGTTCAAACCCATCCAGTGGCTTCATAGGAGAAAGACCTGGAGATATGCTCCCTCAAAGATTACAGCCTAGAAAGTCCTATGGGGCCGTTCTACTCTTTCATATGGGGTGGGTATGAGTCTAAGTTGACTCAATGGCACCTAACAACAACAAAAACATAAGGTCTGGCATGATCTGGCCCCTGCCCACCTCTGCAGTTCCATCGCTCTCTACAGAACCTCATGTTTACCAAGGGTGTTCCCACAGCTGCACTTTCAAGGGTTGTTTCTTCCATGGCCTGAATATTGTCTGTCACACCCACCACCAACTCAACCACTCCTCACCTGGATGACCCACTCTCATCCTTCAGGTCTCAGAGGCCACTCCTCTTCCCAATATATATTATCGTGGCACCATTCATTTTTCCTTCAGAGCATTTTTCTCAATTTTTAATTATATTCCCCCAGTAGACTGTAATTTCCCTGAGGACGGAAATTCCATCTGTTCTCTTCACCACTATAGCCACAGTGCTCAGTTCAGTGCCTATTTTGAAGTAAGTTCTCAATACATAATTGGAATGAGTGAGTAATAAGGATGGCAAGTGCAGGAGGAATTCAAAACGAGAGCATGGTTATTGAGAGCCAGCCCTCTCCTACCAGAGGACCTAAACTGTCAGCTGCACTGCAAAAAGATACAGAAGATTTAGAAGAGTGATTTGCTGACTTTAAGATTTCACAGAACACTTCTTTTTTTTTTTTTTTTCTGTTTAGTGAAAGCTTACAGAACGTTGTTGGCTCTTAATTTTTTTCAGGTAATGCCATTAAAACCATAAAATAATTCCACCTGTAATAACTATTATTTTGTTTAAAAAGATATATTTTACACTTAAAACCATTTAAAAAGAAGAAATAATTTCAAAATACAGGACAGTTCTTTAAAGTGGATGTATATTACCTTATGAGAAATAAATTATTTGTGTGTGTGTGTGTGTGTGTGTGTGTGTGTGTATGCATGCGTGCTTGTGTGGGTGTGGTCACTTGCCTTCAGAAAATTTCAACAAGGACTAGCTCAAGTCCATGGACCAGCCCTTGCTGACCACTGACCTGGATAAGAGGTGAGGGGATGCAGGAGACCTAGGCTGAGGTAGACCTGAGGCCTTAGGAATGCTCTAGGAACATTCAGGAAACAATAAATACATGGTCAGAGTGCAGGTTTCAGGGAGGAGAGGAATTGTTATCAAGATAGATAGTAGAAACAAAGAGGCTGAATGATTTAACCAAAATGCCTCCTCCCATTATGTTTGGGGAGAGTGGTGGTTCAGTGGTAGAACTCTCGCCTTCCATGCGGGAGACCCAGATTTGATTCATGACCTATGCACTTACGCGCAGCCAGCCATCTGTCAGTGGAGGCTTGCATGCTGCTATGACGCTGAACAGGTTTCAGTGGAGCTTCCAGACTAATACTGACTAGGAAGAAAGGCTTGGCAATCTACTTCTGAAAATCAGCCAGTAAAAACCTTATGCATCACAATAGTCCCATCCTGTTGTACATAGGGTCCCCATGAGTTGGGGGCCAACTTGATGGCAGCTAACAACAACATTAGGTTTGACTCACGTGTAGAAATACCAGTGTTTCCAAGTTGAGGAGAGGCCAACAGGCAAGGAGAAGGAAAATCCATTCAGTTGCTCATCGGGAATATATTGAGCACCTATCATGTTCTCTAAGGTGCCCTGGTAGTGCAATGGTTACGCACTCAGCTGCTAACCGAAAGGTCAGTAGTTCAAGCCCACCAGCCGCTCCGTGGGAAAATGATGTGACAGTCTGCTTCCATAAAGATCACAGCCTTGGAAACCCGATGGGGCAGTTCCGCTGCGCCCTATGCGGTCACTACGAGTCAGAATCTACTCAATGGCAAGGGATAATTATGTTCTCTGCACTGTGCCAGCCATGGAATGGGGGCAGGGAGGAAGCAAGAGAAATTGTTGTTGCGCTTTCTTCACAGAAGGATGGTGGGACAGGATGAGGGGCAGTGGAACAGCAGTGCACTGGATTCAACATCATCAAAGAGGCTGGAAGAATTTTCAAACTTGATTGTAGGAAAGAAAATTAAGGCTGCAAAAGAGCTAGTGGGAGTGACCCCAGTTCTCTGCTCCTTTTCTGCATACATACCTGTCATCATCCAGCCCTGGGCTCCCAGTGAGTCTGGGGAGAAAGGCATAGCCAGCTGGCGGGGGAACACGCCAGTGTTCTGGTATAGATCTTTGACTTTTTTTCTCATCCTTGTTGTTGGGTGCCATCAAGTCAATTCCAACTCACAGTGACTCCATGTGACAGAGTAGAATTGCCCCATATGGTTTTCTGGCTTGTAATCTTTACAGAAGCAGATCGAAGGTCTTTCTCCTGAGGAGCCACTGAATGGGTTCAAACCGCCAATCTTTCTGTTTCTCATCCTTGCTCCACCCCAAACCCTATTAAAAGAAGATTTAAAGAATGTAGAAGCATCCAAGGCATCTTTACGATCTTTTGAACAGATCACTCAGCCTCAGTCCCACCCCTACATGTAACACTAATTATCACATTTGTTCATCATTGCATAGAAAGGGGATTCCAGTAGTTGCCACCCATTTATTAAGAATTGGAAAACAGAAGGGGAAAATCTGTCAGAAATAAGATCATCAATCCATACTAAAGCCAAGATTGAAACTTGAATTGACCAGCACAGTAGAATGTTGCACCAAATACTGTCCACTATTAATTTTATTACTCTATGTAATTTGCCACATTTGGAACTTCCCCTTTTCAGAGAAAGCCACTTTTATCCTAGCAGGTCCATAACACAGAATAAAGATGTACCTTACTTTACTCTAAATCCCTTTTTTTCCTAAATCAATTATATTTAAATGCAGTTTCAGAGATTTTTAGTTAAAGGAACTATTGGATATGCCAAGGGAGTGGTGAATCAGTGTTGCTGTCTATTCATTTTGAAGATGTCTGGTTGGCTGTGGATGCTGATATGTAGAATGGGTTAGTTCAGAGTAGTTCCTGCGGCCATGGACACTGCCACGGTGAAGCCCTGCTTTTGGACTGTTCACTGTCCACAGCTCGCTCCAGGAACTCAGTGCTAAGTCCTTTTGGAAAGTAGAATCCTCTGTGCATGTGGACTACCATCCCTCAATTAATTTTTTGCCTCTATACAGAATTTAGAATATTGGGTTGTCTTCAATTAGTGAATACCTGTTCCACTTTGAGTATTAAAATAATTGGTTTTCAATTCTTCACTCCTCCACTTTCTTTGATACACAAAACTTCATTTCCAACTCTTGGCAATTAAGATGGCTGCAAAGTAGTTGGCTTTTCTTGGAAGAGGGAACCATAAAAACACAAGGGACTGCTTACCTGTTAGTTTTTGTTCACTGTTTTCCTGGGTATCTGAAAATCCTATTTTAATAATGCAAACCTACATGTTTCAGGTTTGCACTTTCTTTTACATAGGGTCTTACCCTTGTATTTACATAAGAACTTCAAAACTAACTTCCTACTCCAAATGCACCTAGTGGAGCCACTATTGATGCTTTCCTGATTTCCAATTGCATTTCACATCTACACTAGTTCTGGTTGACTTAAAGTCTTCTAAAATGAAGTGGTAACAAATAGCATAAAATATTTCAAGGTATTTTCCTACAACACTTGAAAAAACTTTATAAAACATACATGTCCATCAATTTGGAAATGGTTAAATAGACGGCACCTCCATTCTGTGGGATATTATTATGCAGCTGTTAAGAAGAATGAGTTGGTTCTGCACCTACTAACCAAGGGGGATAGTCATGGTATGTTACTACTAGGTTAAAATGAAACTAAGTTTCAGAGAGATTTGTGCAATATGGCACCATTTTTATAAAGAGTAAAAGTGTATATGCATAGAAGTGTTTGTCCATGTTGGTATGAGCATGAAAAAAAAGGTGTGGAAAGACACACACCAAGCATTTAAAAGGTTGGCCTCCTTGAACTAACAATGGAGGATGTGATAACTTTTTCATTATACACTTTGGTCCTGTTTCACATGATACAAGTGGCATGTGTTACTTTTAATTATAAAATAACATAATAATATAGTTTAAAACAAAAATAGTTGCCTTCTATTGTGGTTCTCTAATAAAATCCCAAAGCAAGGAGAGAGTTTGTGAATTTTGATTGCTCTACACATAATGTCCCAAATATTGGATTTAGACAAGGGCAACCTTAAATTTTATGCCAGTTTTGGCCTTGAACATTCTTTAGAGTGATTGAATGTCACAGCTTTCAATACAAAGAAAAGAACTTTGATGCCAGCTAAGCATTCCCTAGCTCCTGCGCTCAGGTACTTTTCCTCATGACAGGAAAAATCAGAAGCTTGTAAATCATAACCAGGATGTTCCAAGAAAATTTCTGTTCTTGATTTTCTCTGCCAATTATCTGTCCACTGACAAAGAATTATAAAATAGTATAAGTGATGTGACATTTTAAGGAGCAAGAAAAGTAACAGACAAGCCTATAGTGTACTGCCAGGTGCATAGCTATTTAGCACCTTTACAGTCTTGTCATGAAGTGAAGTATGACACCAAGTTTTACTACAAGAATTTTCTTTCTCTATGGACTTTTGATTACTACAAATTACTCTGTGATGCTTCTCCCTCCTCTACCCCAGAATCTATCCCCTACTGATCATCTCAATATTCTACCCTTCCTCTGCACACATAGACACAAAATCTAGTTATTTCACTTCCTTCCTAGATGAACAGGGAACATTTATGATTATGCAAAGTTGAAAGAAGTTTTCTTGAAATATCTCAGCAGTGATGTGGGCATTCTGTTATTACAAAATTATTCCCTACCAGAGTTCTAAGACTTAGCAGCAATGGTAATTCCAAGGATAAGAATCCAGCTACCATGTTCTTCAGAAAGATAAAACTATCTTAAGACAGGCACTGAATTACATGAATACAAGTTTCATGGATTATTAATTATAATCAAGTTGAATGTAATCCGCATTTACCCAATTTTTACTTGATTCTTACGTGAATGTCACCTTGCCCTATTACAGCAAGCCTCTTTGGCCCTTTCCCATGTCTCCCTGGGAAGATAATATGTGAAATATCTGCATACAAAAGGTTTTACATCACATTGTCCATGTGACTCATCCTTTATTCTGATATTTTTCTTTCCTACCATCACTCACCCAATCCTCTTTTCTCCTACATTCCTTTTCTTTATCCCTTTTATTTTCCCCTCTGTGCCTCTCATGCTACTCCCTCACAAAGGTCTCTGTTCCTGACCATCCCCTTCTTTCTGAGACAGCACCATATTTGTCTCAGAGTCAATAATGTCCTCCAGCAGGCCACTCCAGGTTGAGGTTCTGGGTAAATAATAAAGCCTTGGTGTTATGGTAAAGGAAGACCTCACACACAGAGGGGGTGGTGTTCATGGAAAAGGTACGATGGTCAAGACAGTGAAGTTTAATTTTTTTTTTACCTTGATGAATATGGAGGATACTGTAAGATGGAGTCATGTTTCCATTTCCAAAGATCCACAACAAAACATTTGTTGACAGAGTTTTAGTTATCTAGTGCCACATAACAGAAATACCACAAGCAGGTGGTTTTAAAGGACAGAAATTTATTTTATCACAGTTTAGGAGGCTAGAAATCAAAATTCAGGGCACTGGCTATAGGGGAAGACTTTCCCTCTGTCAGCTCTGGGAGAAATCCTTGTCTCTTTCAGCTTCTGTAACCTCAGGGTTCCGTAGTTCCTTGGAGATCTTCAAATGGCATCCATCTTCCCCTATTTGTGCTTGTTTGTCTCTGTGTCTATGCTGCTCCTTATAACTCCGAAGCAAGTAGGTTTAGGACACACTCTACACTGATATGGGCTCATTAACATAACAAAGAAAACCCTATTTTTAGAGGGGATTACATCTACAGCTATAGGGGTTAGGATTCCAACACATATTTTGGTGGGACACCAGTCAATCCATAACAGATATTATCACAAATATTCTATTCATTCAACTATAAATTATTTTTTAAAACCTCCAAACATTTCTTATAAAATCATGTCAAAGACAATAAATTAGCAAATAATAACATTATTTTAGTTACTGCAGAGATACTTAGAGGTGTCCTAGACAAGCGAAGACGAGGAATCGTTGAGCTGATGAGACCTTAGTGGACTCCTGAGGAACGTGGGTGAGACTGGGCGTTCTCTCAAACCTCCACTCCTCTGCAGTGCCCCACTTATCCATCTCACCCCGAGTAGGCAGTCCTTAGAAGTGTATTCAGCATTGCAATGAGCATCCTGAGAAAGGGAACTAGGGAAGCCATGGTCCTTGCCCTCAAGGTGTTTATGATCCCACTAGTAGATGGATCAATGGATCCTTTCCTTGACCCTTTGGTCAATTCTTAATTATCTAAGAATAGAAGCACCTCTGATCTTGATATTTCTAACAACAGAAAAGAAAGTGCTATTTTTTCCCATGTAGCTATGTTATCTAGGTTCCAAAAATCACTGACATATAATTTGGATACAGATGTTCTTTATTATCAAACAGTTATTTTTAATTCAAGAATTATTTTTTCGTTCATATTTTAAGTTATATGTATAAAACCAGAGATTTTAAAGATCTTAATGAAGTAATTATTCATGAGTCATGGTGATATTTGGTGAGAACATTCTATAATGTGAGGTGAATAATCTTCCTATATCACAGAAGCAGGAAAGATGTGAAATCTTGGGGAAAAAAATTATTTGGTGTACAGCTCCTGGGTATGTGACCCAACCTCAGCCAATTAGAGGCTATTCATTAAGGCCCAAAAAATGTTGCCTGGGTAGGAGATTAATGATGGCACAGACCTCTTTCAGGTTTTATGACAGGGCCTATTCTTTGCCAACTATATCACATTTGAGAGTCTGTAGCATGTTAAGTGTATTCGTTAGGAAAAAAAATAATTATAATTTTATTTCCCAAGTCTTAGGGATTACTTTTTTGAAATTCCCCACATTTCCACTAAACTCCAAATTCCCAGTAAAGGCAGAGCACAAAATAATATTCTAAATTCATTAACTAGTAACTCTTCAGAAAAATTTGATATTCATTATGTTAGCAAATGATTTAATACATTTGAAATGTTGATCACAATTGAAACCATAGTTTATATTCTTATAACTTTGAAATTTCCCTCCTTTCGCACTTCTGTCTTCCCTTAGACTAAAACAAGAGGAAAGTTTGAGATAATGCAAGGAGAAAGCGGAAATTGTGTTCAGTTCTCTGCTCTAACTTTTTCTTTATTTTTTGTTTTGTGGTAAATATATATGTAACAAAACATTTCTCATTTCAATGTTTTTTCATGTATAATTCAGTGACATTGATTATGTTCATCATGTTGTATAACCATCACCACTATCCATTTCCAAATTTTTTCATTACCTTTAACAGAGCTCAGAGCCCCTTTTTTAAAAAATGTTATCCCTCCTTTCTTTCCTTCCTCCCTCACTTTCTCTCTTCTTTCTGTCTCTTCTCTCTATAGTAGTTATCACTATCAAGTGTTCTCTGTCATTACACCATGTAATGCGTCGTATCATGGTGCTAGATACCATGGGCAGGGCAACGGAAGTGTAATGCACTTTCTCTGCCCTCCAGGAGCTTCCAGGTTAATCAAGAAGACAAAATACATACATATAGCTTCATGCATTCAGTCCTTCACCGTATAAACATGTATTGAGCACCTATTATGTGCCAAGCTCTGTGCTAGGTAATAAGAACTTAAAAAGAAAACAGACCTACCCTAACCAAAGAAAAAGTAGCTAACACAGCACAATGTAATAATCACCAAATGTCTTAGAGGCCAAAAATGTTATAGGAGTTCAAAAGAAAAAAGATTTCACACTAAAGGGATCATAGAAACTAAATGGAAAAAATACAGTGGAAAAATGTAGTTGTAACTCCATGAACATTGAAATCTGTTCTGTATAAATTTAAATAACCCTATGTTTGTTCTTTACCGTGTGTCAGATTATAGACCTATTTTTGTGGTGGATTTGGTGCTGTGGATAAAGAACTAGAATCCAAAGATGAGTTTAACTTCTAACTCTGCTAATTTAACTAGGATTGAATAAGATCAGAAATTTAAAATTGCATCATGGATGTAGGTATTATTTGTTTTTAAAATGCTAAGTGATTTTGCTAAATTTCATTTGTCCTTCAGAAATGACTCTTATTGATCTTTGAAAAAATATAATTATCAGACAGGCAGTAATACAGCCATTTTTAGGAATCTCTGTATTACAACAAAACTATAGGTCCTGTTATTTACAATAATTAGCAGTACCAGAAAAGGAACTCAAAACTGTGAATACAATTTGTGGCATTTTTCTTTCTCACAGATAGGTGGAAGACTAAAGTCGAATGACACATTCTTAAATATCACCAAACCTATGCATACTGGGCTTGTGTGTAAAATATCACCAAACACTATATTTGTAACATGAAGATATTTTGTTTTTGTTTTTAATTCTGACTTTGCTTCCTTCCTATATATATACATATATATATATATATATATATACTTTT
>NW_004443953.1:6594520-6609510 GCF_000243295.1 Trichechus manatus latirostris
CTTTTTTTTTTTTTTTAAGAGTCCTTGTGTAGTTTTCAGTCTAATTATTTACCAAGTAGAAATTGGAGAGGAGTCGACCTGGAAGAAGTCCGTTATAATGTAATTGTTCTGGTGTTTAGCACATCCTAGTGTTGGTCATCTGTTGCTCTTGCTTTGCATTCAAAGGGTTTTGGATATGATGTCCTTTTTAGAAAAAAACCGCAGTATTGTGTAATACAGCACCACTTCATTGTAATGCAGAATGCATAGCTTCAAGTGTTTGCAACACTCTCCAGCCAGTTCCTTTCACACTGAAAATAGACATAGGGCCAATGTGAATGCATGCCTTTTTTTTTTTTTTTTTCAGCTTCACCAATCTTGCAGCTGACATCCTAGCAAACAATTAGGCATTCAAGAAAGTTTCAGAAATTTAAAGCCAAATTGCCAGCCACTCCCTACTGATAATCTCAAAGTCACATATTTTGCCAAAAATTGCACCAAGGAAATATGGTCCCTTTAAAGAGATAAACTCAATCATTATTCAACAGCAGAACCAACTGGCCTAACCCAGGCTATTTAATTTATTAAAATTCTTTTTGTTGTGATTGCTGTTGTTAGAAACAAAGACATTTTGGGGAACATTAACAGGGTTTCATCTGAAATTTTTTTATTTGTAAAATACTATGTATTTATTTTAAAACATATATTTATTTTAAAGGTTATGAGATTTTATATATATAACATAGATACTTTTATGAGATTTTACATATATGATATATATAATTTTATAGGAAAGAATGATATAAGAGGTTTGCTATTCCAGTTCTGGAATTTTTCATTCCCAAGGAGTTGTAGAGATTGTTACCAAATCCCTGCTTAGGAGAAGGGAAGGAATATCCTTTCTGTTCTGTTTTCTTCACAGTCATAATGCATTCAAAGAACACTACCCAGAAGTGCTTTTCTGAACTACAACTGGGCCACCCCAGCCACCCCAGACTGTAACTCCACACCCTGGGCTGTGTCATACTAAAGGTCATTAATGGGGGTCTTTCAGTGGATAGCTCTTCCTGGCATTCTTCTCACATGTTGGGAGAACTGACAAATTCTTACTTCCCCACACTACTCCCCACTAAGACTGAACTACATCACACACCATATCCCTCATCTCTGCCCCAGTCACTTGAACACTTTCTATGATCATTCCGAAATCAAACCAAGTCAGCCCACCATTGCTGAAAAACCTTCACTGGCTTAACTGCCTCAACTAAAAGCAAAAATTGCTTTTGGGAAGTTCTGGCTCCAACCCCTCTGCATTAGCCAAACAGGTTTACTCAGGTCGGAAGTTGTAATAGGAAGTACTTTCTAGATGTCCATGTGCACGTCTCCATCTGTATATAAAGTGCTTATTACATTTTAATCACCATTACCATTTTCAAAAATGTCAGTACTCCTTTGATCTTGTAGGTCCTGCTCCCAGAAGGCGTATTCTCCTTCCCTTCCTTCAGCTCTCAGGACATTCTCTAGAAGTTTCTTTCTCATCTACTCAAGTTCTTAACTTCTCCTCAGATTTTCAGCAGCATGTCACTTAAATGCTAGTCACCTTTTTTAGGCATGCATCTTTTTTTTTCCCCCCTCCAGCTAAATTATAAGGCAGGACAAGGATCTATAGGCAGTTTGTATTAAAATCCTGGCATAGTACATTCTGGTACCTCATAGAACTTTATTAATGATACTTTCTAAAAGCTTTACCCTGAATGAAAGAACAAATGCATTGATTTAAAATGCATGTCTTGTGGTGACCCTGAAGTTTTCAGGTGGAAATCATGTAAAAATGTGTGGCTGATGGAATGAGGAAAGCCTACTCATTGGTCTTCGTTTCCCAGAGTGTGTGATCTGAAATTAACACAAGGTCAAGTCATCATCATTCTTCAATCCTGACTCTGCCTGTCATCTTAGGAAAGTTGCTTTACCTTCACTTTCTTTCAATTTGCACATTTTGGGGAAAGGGAATTAAAAAATACATTTCCAGGAAGTGTTGTGACACATTATAGCTTGGGATGTTGTTAGTTGCCATTGAGTCGATTCCAACCCATGGCAACCCCATATGTGCACAGTAGAATTGCTCCATAGAGTGTTCAAAGCTGTGACCTTCAGAAACGGATCACTAAGCCTGTCTTCTGAAGCACCTCTGGGTGGGTTTGAACCACCAACCTTTTGGCTAGTAGTCGAGTGCTGAACTGTTTGCTCCACCTAGGGACTCCTGTGCAGTTTTGGAAGAGTGTTTAAATAATGAAAATATTAGGCTAATAAAATGTTCATTGTTATTTTCAGAAGCAATTTCAATGGAAAAAAAAAAGATTTACTATAATTTTTGGATTGATTTAACTTTATGACAACTTGTCTACCAAAATTTGAAGTTCTTAATTTTTTCAAATGAGTCTGAATGCCTGTCAGTCTCTTAGTTTTCCTTCACATTATCACTGAGAGCCTGTTACAGGTGATCTAGCTGCTGCCAACCCATTAAAAGATTTTATCTTTTTAAATCATTCTCTACATTGTGTGTAACAAGTTGTTTGTTTTTTTTCACAGAATACTCACAGCGCTCTAATGGCATTAGGTACCCGGCATTCAATAGGTTGGATGGCACTTGGTGGCACTGGCCTCCGAGTATTCAATGAGAATACTGTTTGGTTCTTTTTCATTTTAATTGCTGGAATGGCTGTGGATATAAGTTGCTCCACACAAAAGGGTGACAAATAATGATGAAAGACACCAGAGTGCTCTCATGTGTGGCTTCGTCAAGAAGGAGAAAAGAGATTATTGCAGCTGAACTGATTACATGGAATTTGCTGGGCCTTCCTTTACACCCCATCCCCACCCCCATTTGCACCTTGTCCCTCTACAAAAATGAGGTTCTTACAGGCTATGAACGACCCAGTTGAATAACACACAAAAATTGATCCTATTAACAATGATCTTTAGAATGTTCAAGGACATAACGCCGCTTTTGTAAGGTTCCAACATACACATTCTGAAATCCTTAAAGGAGCAAATTGCTTCTGATTCTGTCGTTTTCTTCCTGGGGAACTACTGCCTCAAAACAGAGCTTCTTTTTTTTTTGGTGGGGGGGTGGTGTACGGTACAAGCTTCCAGTTTAAAACAATGCTCATGCTAGCCTTACCAGTAACTAAGATGTCACTGATATTTTTAATTAACATTTTAATCCCTTAAAATCATTTAATACTAGGCAAATATGTTAATGTTGCAAAATCAACTCTAAGAAAAGTGTCAGAGCGGTAATAGGCAAAATTAATTATTTTATGATCTACCAAGTTTTCAATTGTTCTTTTGTTTTAAAAAAAAAAAAAACTCCATTATTCTTGCAATGAGTATTAGTAATCTTTAAGGAAAGAATGAATCTGTGTCCCAAATTACTGAACATTTGTGAGCCTGATAAAATCTAGATTTTTCACCCCCTTTTCCAGTGGCAAAGTGGCTTTTATGTTTGGTCACACTAAGGAAACCTCAGCTTCCTCCTTCTCCTGCTGGTGTTGCTCCTCCTTTTTCTCCTCCTCTTCCTTCTGGGGTACCTCAGAGGCTATATTCCAAGTATCTGCCTTCTGTGCCTCCTTGAGCTCAGCTCTTGGCCCAGTGTCTTGGCTCAGTGCCTCCTGCTCTCCACAGCCAGCCTTCAGGCACCAAAGTCTGTGGCCCTAAGTGTTGGCCCTTGCCTGTGAGTATCTTTGATAGTTTTTCTTATTTAAGTAGTTAGAAGCATCCTATGAAAACTATATCTCATAATAGGATAAATAACAGTATGCATAATTGTGCAAACACTTTAGCAAGAGGAGGTTGTCTGTTTTATACCTGGTTTTTTAGACCTTCAAAATAAAAAGACACACACAACCACTCTTCATTACCAATCAAACTGTTACTGCATGATAGGTATTTTCATTATTACATGGGCAACCTCATTATAGGAAAAACCAACAAACAAACAAACCTGGACTCTATAGTTTTAATATGCTGCCAGTGGTTACAGAATCCAGAGAAAATTCACTGATGTCTACAGGTAAAGGTAAAAGTATTGAACTTCTTTCAGTGGGCACTTTATGAATAAAACCAGTGGTGACAATTCTACATTAAAGGAGAACATCTATAATTAGACCTTGGACACATGTTAATAAATGAGTAGCAGCTAAGTCATCCCACAAAAGAGCCCCATCATTTCCATCAGGGAATCAAAGTCAGAGAAATGTTCTCCTTTATTAAATTCCATTCATTCTGTGTTGGCTTTTTAAGTTCTTTAAAATCTAGGCAGGATAAGATTTATTTGGAAGAAGGGTAGCCTCCCTAACCACCACCCACGCCCCAGCTAAAATCTGAAAATAGGAAAAATAGTGGGCCTTCACCATTTTAACTCCAAAGTCCCTTTGTGTGACAATATGGCTTTCTATTAAAAGATCCAATGCGGGAAAGATTCACATCTGTGTACAGAAGAACCCCCAGTGGCAGACAAAATAAGGTTTACTATCTTAAGTCTTCAAGAATTAAAAAAAAAAAAAGTGGAGGGTGAGGGCGAATAATGAAGAAGAATCCGGTTAGAACTGAGAGGGGAGTCCTCAGGTTTGAGGAAGAACTTTCCCATCACACCCAACTCCTCCTTATTGTGCTGTGAGATGGTATAAGTGCCCGCAAATGGGAGCCCCTATTTATCCTGAATGGCAGCAGGGTTTCCAACCATCCACCGCAAACAATATTTTATGTTTTAAAAAACACATATAGTGCCCAAGAGTTGCTGACAACAAGTTAGTTAGGTGTTTCTTTGTTTTTGTACTGTATTCAGTCAAAGAGAAAAGCTAAAATGAAGAATTAAGGGTTTCTTGTTGTTAAGCAGACTTTCCCAATTTCCATATCCTAAAGCATGAAACATGAAAAGACTTTGTAAACTGTAAAAACAGTAGACACTGAAAGCTGCCATCAGCACCCATGCTCATAGTGCTTGGGTCAGGCGCTTCTCATTTGGAAAAAGAAAACCCAGTTTTGTTGTTGATGTTGTTGCTGTCATTTTTAGCGGAATCTTTCAACACTCTCACACCCGATGGAGTCAATCAAAACAACATGTCTAGGAAAGATTCCTTTATCTGTTTAAATTTCCATTTTCTTCCACAAAAACTGTTGGTCTGAATAGTGAAAAATAATTTTTATTGAAAGTGGGAGGGCAGGCTCTTCATGTCCAGAAAAGTTCCTTTCTTGAAGCCTCCAGAGAGTTCAGCATTTTATTCTAATGCCCCATGTACAGTGGGAGGGAAGTGGAGAAGTGTGAATGGGAACTGAAAGGAATGTTCTTTGTGCAGCTCACTTTCTCCTGATGTGGAATGTGTTCCAGGAAAGAGGACAGGCACTGAGACTAAACGCAAAAATCAAAATGGATTTTACTCCGCCTTCAGTAAACAGCATGGCACAAAAGTCCATTGTGCCATGAGATAACTGCTAAGATGAATGGAGTGGGCTGTCACGGAGGTGATTGTGGGGCCGGTCTCTATTGGATCACAGTCCAGGCTTGAATTCCTTTCTGGTTCATCAGGGTCTGTTGGTACCACAGGAAGTGTCATGATCCTTTTTTTCACTAGGGCCAGATGGTGTCCTTTTTGAGGCCTTACTAATGCCCAGTTTTCCACATGTAAAACTCCTGGGAAAATGACCTAACTCACAGCTGCTTAGTGAGGCTTGAGCAGATCTTTAGAAAGACTTCTGTCAAGAACAAGAAGATTGTACCACTCGCGGGGTAAAGGGGGAGGCTGTGGCCAGAAATGTATCAATTACAAACCATTTTTAAACTACTGTAATAATTTGAATTGTAATTTGCACAATGTATGTCTTCATAGGCAGTAGCTGAAAGGGTATTTCACAAAAGCAGCTAATTGATAAGGATACTGATTGTTTTCCTAGCAGTTCTACCTTCCTTGAGAGCAGATGGCCTGAATAAGAAGAGAAAATGTGGTCCAGAAGGGTCGGGAAAGGACAAAAAGTGAAAGATTTCCTAGATAGCTGCAAGGGGCCTGGGGAGAGGGGAGGGACCCTGGTGTTAAAAAGGGCTGGAAAAAGTGGAAACTTTTGATGTATGTGGGTTGTGTTTACTAATGAATTGAATGATTCCCAAGGGTGGACGACTGCAGGTGTGATATTTAGAAAGCAAGATGCCTTTTCTATTAACTGACTTAAACTGAGAAGACATCAAAGTTGTTATAGAAGTTAGGGAGATTCATACTGAAAGTTACTGTAGGATTTTTCTCTCACCACAAAAAGCATTGGCAATAATTACCTTTGGAATAAAGCTACTCTTAATAGCATCTTCCAATCATTGTTTATTTTTCTGTTGGGTAGAACTTGATTCTTGTGCATTTTTCTCTTTTTGAGATTTTTTTTTTAAATCTTGATCATTGTTTTCACCTTCTTCAAAGGGTTTCTTTCTAACTATTAAAGGTTTTATTAATTGTGACACATAACAGATGTTTCATGTCATGTTTGAATGGTACTCTGAAGATTTTTTAAAAAAACTAAAGCTATATAAAAAGGAGATTTGTATTTTTTGTTCCAAAATGTGGCCAAAAAGAAATTAGTGGCATCTCTTTGCAAATAAGTGAAGTATCAGAATAGTCACCGTGGAGATCTACTTCTTATAAAGACACTTTTTTATCAAAGCCTGTAATATTTATGCAAATTTGTTTAACTTTTAGGTCACCAAAACTAATAACATATACTGAAAAGAGGAAGGAAAAGTGGAGTAAAACATTTGACCTGTGCTTCCAATCAAGCGCCTCAAACATTAAGTCTACTGAAAGAAATGTTTTTATCTCTCATATTTTAAATGTAACAATAGCTGTGTAGCAAATGGCAAGTCAGCAACAGGAGAAGAAACCAATACCTTCACATGATCATTTTTTCATTCTGTGATTTTTAATTAAAAACACACACACACAAGGTGGTAATTACCTATCTTTATTGCCCTGAATCTGAAAAGTACCAATATCCATTACCTGCAGATTGTTGACTTTATCGTTTGTAATATTTCACAGAGCCTTGCCTCTCTTATGTAACTGATCACTGTTTATGACAAATTGCAAATCGTCATAAAGGTAACATTCCATAAAAAAATTTTGGAGAGAGGCTGCCAACTTCAAAGGGTGATTGATATTTTGCTCAAGTGGTGCTGGTTTTGTTTACACTAGAATGCCCATCTCCATACTCGAAATTGTCCGGTTAGACCTCTCATCTGAGAGCAATAGAACAAAGACCCATCAAGTTATTAATTGCATAACTTCTTCGTTTGTCTTTCTTTTTAAACAATAATAGAGCTCAGTAGAAACAGCTTCAAATGTAATTCAGCTGATACTGGTTTCCCTTTTGTTTTAACAACATAACCAACCGCTAGAGACTCTGTCAGCAAGAGAACAGGCACAGGTATTCTGTGTATGCATAGCATCCATGTTGTACAGTCTAAAGAGCCCTAGAGATAGAACCAGGATTTCTCCCGCTGGGTCTGTTACATGCAGCCAGACTCTTAGCAAAAACTAGCCTTCTGTCTCCTTCCTTTCACAGGCAGGGGTTATGTTTTGTTGTGGCACAAAGAAATCCTTCCCTCCCTTGTTCACAAAGCTCCACAGCACTGGCTCTCCTTTATCAACTGCTCTTTTCTTTCTCCGAATGCTATATTTTTTTTATTTACATAAGAATTCTTGTAGAAGTTTTATTTACATATGTATTCACTCATTTCGGACAAGTAAAAGGAAGTGACAAAACCCAAAACCCAAAAGCACATTTTTTAAAAGACTGAAAACCATATCTGAGTCTGCCAGTATCCCAGAAAGTAACTCTAATCTTGCTCTTACTTAGCTTAATTGTTGAGTCTTATGCCTCAGATCTCGAGCAGAAATTCAGTAGGTTTTCAGTGTCTTTCCAAGAGTTAAGTTTGATGCTGTGTAGTTTTGTTGCATGAAGAGAAGGAGGAAGAGAAGGGTATTATTTGAAGAAAGACTCCTTGATTTGGAAGATAGTTTTCAATTACTACAATGGATCATCAAAGAAGAAATAACTATGTTGAGCCACATATGAGTGCTGAATATAGCTTTAACTGTGAATTTAAGAAGTAGTTGGTTAAAAGCAAAGGATGTCCTTTTTAAAACAGATAAAAATTAATCTTTGATATTACTCATGATTTAAATAAACTGACTTTTTTTAAAGAATATCCATTAAATCAACAGAGTTTAAAAAATCAAATTGTTCAGTATAATATTAATTTATAGCAGAAACTAGAACCTGCATATATTTTTTTCAACATCACAGCTTCTTGAGAGGACTTTCTTGTTGGAAATTTTAAAGTCATTTCCCAAACAAAGGACTTAGTTAGCCTTTAAAAAAATCCATTCAGTCAGTGATGTTGTGGGAATGGACAAAATATACTCATCACATTCTTAAATGCTATGCTGAATAAAGAGACAATCTCTCTTGTCCCGTCAGACTTCCCACATTATTCAAATTGGTGACGTCTCAGAATTTAACCAATAAACTATTGGAATCTTCCAGACAATATTCTTAGTCCTTCTTTTGTTGTTGTTACTGTTTCAACAAATATTAACTGAGCTCCTACTGTCGCCAGAACTTCAGGCTAGAAAATGCGAGTGGTACAAAAATGAATCCGACTCAGATCCTCTTCTCCGAGATATTCATGGGATCCTTTGATGATAAGCCCATTATGAACAGACAATTGAGGAGCTGGAAGGATCTCCTAAATAATAGTATCCCAATCTCATCATATTCTTTTCCTTTCCTTCAATTTCTTGAAGCTATAGTATAAGACTGTATACGCAATAGGAGTTCAGCAAATGTATACAAAACTGTTCTTCATTAATTTCTAGTTATTATCACTTAACCTGCTACTAAAAATTTTACTTTACTCATTCCTTACAGTATTCCTGGGTGATAAATTTGCTGCTGTTGTTTAATTTATGTTTTTTTTAGATTATTCCAAAATCTTTATATTAATTAAAATTTTAAGACTGTTTTCTATCAATTAAAACTGCAGACCTATCATTCAACTCTGGGTTGTGGACAGTTCTGGAATCTAGATCACCTGCTTAGCCTTTGGATCCTACAGCTCTCATTTAACATGTTTAGCTACAAGTTAGTCAAGAAATACTAACTGATGATGTAGGTACCTCCATAACATGAGCATCCATTAAGAAGTAAGAGGTTCTAAATCCATAGGTTTTATAGCTGGAAGAAAACTTCAAGATTGTCCCACAATCTCATTCTACATGGGAGAAAAATGAAAGGACAGAAGGACCTTTGTCTTGCTCATGTACAGGACCTCAAACACAGCAGAAGTAATAATAAATAGCAGAAACTTTGTACCTAGTATAGTACTAAGAATTTTGTATACATTATCTCAGTCTTGTGATAACATCTGAGATGGGTGTTATTCTCCAAATTTTTATAGATGAGAAAACTGAGACTCTTAGAGGTTAAGTAAAGTGCTCAGGTTCCATACTAGTAAAGAGTAGAACAACAATGCCGATCTGACGCCAAAGCCTGGGTTTCTTTCCCATCCATTATTATTATATCATATTATTTTACAGTAGGTGCTAACAAATGGTGATGAATCTATAGTTTCAAAATTTCCTAATTAATGAACTCAATGAAGGAAAGGAGGGAGAGAGGGAAGGAGGGAGGGAGGGAAAGAAGAAAGAAAGGAAGGAAGGTTATTTCAAAATATCCCTGAGTACTGTAACTTCCATGAGTTCTAATTTGTGTCCTTTGCTTTTGGTACAATATTACAATTCTTAAAACCAGATTATTATTCAGTGACAATTAGTCAGCTCAGAAAATTAAGTAAACACCACTCATCTGTCAGTTTGTCATACTATGGTAGCTTGCATGTTGCTGTGATGCTGGAAACTATGCAACTGGTATTTCAAATACCATCAGGGTCACCCATGGTGGACAGGTTTCAGCGGAGCTTCCAGACTAAGATAGACTGGGAAGAAGGACCTGGCAATCTACTTTTGAAAAAATTACACAGTGAAATTTTATAGATAGCAGCAGGGACAGATTATCCAGTAGACAAGGTAAGCATGGTGCTTACTTTGCTTACCAGATCATCTGTAGTGAACAATTTCATTTTTTTCATCACATCAAAGATTCTAGGTATGGCTGGCATCTGTCTGTCTCCCAACTCACAGCACCATCCTACAGAATCAAAGCCTCTTTTCAAATTTAAAATACCAGACAGGAGGCGATGACCAAGTAAGCAAGGTAAGCACAGGCTTACTTGTGCTTACTTACTAATCTGTAGTAAACAATTTCACTACAGATGATTGGCAAGCAAGATCAGCACCCTGCTTACCTTGCTTATTGGATAATCCACCCCTGGTAGCAGCAGAATACTGTCTGATATAATGCCAAAAGATGATCCACTGAAGTTGGAAGGCAGGAAGGAACTCAAAATACAACTGGAAAAGAGCTGCCCCTCAAAGTAGAGTTGACCTTAGTGATGTGGATGGTGTCAAGCTTTCAGAGCCTTCATTTGCTGATGTGGCATGACTCAAAATGAGAACAACTGCAAACATCCATTAATAATTGGAGCACGGAATGTATGGAGTGTGAAACAAGGAAAATTGCAAGTTGTAAAAAATGAAATGGGACACTTGAAGATCGATATCCTAGGCATTAGTGAGCTGAAATGGACTGTTATTGTCCATTTTGAATCAGACAATCATATGGTCTACTATGCTGGGAATGGTAAACAGGAATGATGTCACATTCACCCACGAAAAGAACATTTCAAGATCCATCCTGAAATACAATGCTATCATTGATAGGATAATATCCATATGCCTACAAGGAAAACCAGTTAATACAACTATTATTCAATTCAAATTTATGCACCAACCACTAATGCCAAAGATGAAGAAACTGAAGATGTTTACCAGCTTCTGCAGGCTGAAATTCAAGCTGCCCTTTGAGATCTTCTGTTCACCTCTTTTACTTCATCATTTCTTCCTTTCGCTTTAGTTACTCTACATTCAAGAGCAAGTTTCAGAGTCTCTTCTGACATCCATTTCGGGCTGTTTCCCCCCTCTTCTGTCTTTTTAATGACCTTTTGCTTTCTTTATATATGATGCCCTTGATGTCATCCCATAGCTCATCTGGTCTTCAGTCATCAGTGTTCAATGTGTCAAATCTATTCTTGAGATTGTCTCTAAATTATACTCGAGGTCATTGTTTGGCCCTCGTAGACTTGTTCTAATTTTCTTCAACTTCAGCTTCAACCTGCATATGAGCAATTGACGGTCTGTTCTGCAGTTGGCCCCTGGCCTTGTTCTGAATGATGATATTGAGCTTCTCAATTGTCTCTTTCCACAGATGTAGTCAATTTGATTCCTGTGTATCCCATCCAGCGAGGTCCATGTGTATAATTGCCATGTCTGTTGTTGAAAAAAGGTATTTCTAATGAATAAGTCATTGGTCTTGCAAATTTCTGTCACACTATCTCCAGTGTTGTTTCTATCACCAAGGCCATATTTTCCAACTACTGATTCTTCTTTGTTTCCAACTTCTGCATTCCAGTCACCAGTAATTATCAATGCATCTTAGTTGCATGTTTTTCTTATTATTAAATTTCAGTTCCATTCTGACATATAAAGAGTTTAGAAGTCATCACTCCTGTGATGATTGTTATATGTCAACTTGGCTAGGTTATGATTCCCAGTGATTTGGCAGGCACTATGTAATCACCTGGAAACCCTGGTGGCGTAGTGATTAAGAGCTACTGCTGCTAACCAAAAGGTCAGCAGTTCAAATCCACCAGGCACTCCTTGGAAACTCTATGGGTCAATTCTACTCTGTCCTATAGGGTTGCTATGAGACGGAATTGACTGGACGGCAAAAGGTTTGGTTTTTTTTTGTATGTAATCACCTTCCATTCTGTAATCTGATGTGAGCAGCCAATCAGTTGAAAGGGGAGTTTTCTTAGGGGTGTGGCATGCCTCCAGTATATAAACTGATGTCGTGGCAAAGCTCTTTCTCTCTCAACCCTGCCCTCTTCTTGTCGCTTGACCTCCTGCACTCTTTTCATTGCTTGACTTCCAGTTCTTGGGATGTAAGCCTGTAGAAGTCTTCAGCGTGCCACCTGACCTGCAGGTTTTGGATTTGCCAACCCTTGTGTCTTAGTCATTTAGTGCTGTTATAACAGAAATACCACAAGTGGATAGTTTTAACAAAGAGAAATTTATTTTTTCACAGTCCAGTAGGCTACAAGTCCAAATTTAGGGCATAGGCTCCAGGAGAAGTCTTTCTTTCTTTCTCTGTCAGCTCTGGAGGAAGGTCCTTGTCATCAGTCTTCCCTTGGCCTGGGTGCTTCTCTGCACAGGAACCTCTAGTCCAAAGGACGTGCTCTGCTTCCAGCGCTGCTTTCTTGGTGGTATGAGGTCCCCCGTCTCTCTGCTTGCTTCTCTCTTTTATATCTTAAAGAGATTGGCTTAAGACAGAATCTAATCCTGTAGAGCTCATCAACATAACTGTCACTAATCCATCTCATTAACATCATAGTGATAGGATTTACAGCATATAGGAAAATCACATCAGATGACAAAATGGTGGACAATCACACAATACTGGGAATCATGACATAGCCAAATTAATACACATATTTTAGGGGGGACACAATTCAACTCATGACACCCTGCATCATAATAAACCCAGAAAACATTGAATTTGTCAAGAATTTCATTTTACCTGGATCCACAACACCCACGGAAGCAACAGTCAAGAAAACAAGTGACGTATTGTATCGGGAAAATCTACTGCAAAAGACCTCTTCAAAATGTTAAAAAGTAAAGATGTCACTTTGAGGACAAAGGTGCACCTGACCCAAGCCATGGTATTTTCAATAACCTCATATGCATGTGAAAGCTGGACAAGAAATAAGGAAGACTGAAGAAGAATTAATGCTTTTGAATTATGGTATTGGTGAAGAGTATTGAATATACACCATTGACTGCGAGAAGAAGAAACAGATCTGTCTCGGAAGAAGAACAGCCAGAATGCTCCTTAGAAGCAAGGATGGAGAGACTTCATCTCACATATCAGGAGGGACCAGTCCCTAGAGGAGGACATCATGCTTGGTAAAGTAGAGGGTCAGCGAAGAAGAGGAAGACCCTCAAGGAGATGGGCTGACACAGAGGCTGCAACAATGGGCTCAAACATAGCAAGGATTGTGAAACTGGCGCGGGCCTGGGCATTGTTTCGTTCTTTTGTACATAGGGTTACTATGAGTTGTAACCAACTCAGTGGCACCTAACAACAACACTAGATCAAGAGGATAAAAATTATTAATATATTATATGGTATAAAAAGCTCCCTAATATCAGACTAAAAGCATTGTCACTGTTACCTCACCAGATACTGGAAAAACCATTTGAAAATCTCTACATTGTAAACTTTAAAATTCAGTCAGCTGGATATACTTTAAAAATCAAATACATCATCTTCTTCACAATGTATAAACATTACATTTTACATGAATGTACTAATTAAAGCTATTTAAAGAAATGCCCATTGGCTTAAATATTTAAGAACTTATTTCTATGCATGGATGAAAGCATTTTTGGTTTCTGTTTTTTTAAATATGTTTTTAAACTGTTATTTTCTTTCTGTTTATTCTAGTGTACATATACAAAATATGTCTAATAACATACTAATATCTCAAAATAAACAAAATCCCTATGATTCTTTTAGTAATGTTTCATGACACAAGCCATGTAGCAAATTACACATTAAGAACAAAATTTACTACAGTATATAGATGAGTACTTGGTCATAAATAACACTAATTTTTCTCTGTCTCAGGTATTTTTTATAAAGCACTTTGAAATTGTTAAATAGATTTTGCATGCACTATTATTGCTATTGTTTAATCACTGATTCTACACTCTCCATTAAGCACCTACTATGTGAGTGATCCTGAGCCAAAAACAACAACAAAGCTGAGTGATCTCATTACAGGAATGAACATTGAGCTTCCTTTTTCTTTTTGGGGTTTTTTTGCTGGTTCTTTAAGTTTTAAATATTTTCTATTTAAGTTTATGGCAATTTTAGGAGAAAAATAATAAAAACTAATGACCAATCCTTTATCATTTGTTTCAGTTCAGGCTTTATCTCAAGCCAGATTTTTTACCAAGATTCCATACTGAGTACACTTAACTGACTTGGTCTCATAGACTTAATTTGTTTCCATGTAAAAGAGGAAATATGCTGCTTTGAACTAAGATAATTGTGGAACTCCTGATCCATGATGCTATAAATTTAGAAAGCATATAAATTTAGAATGAGACTAATAGCCCTGCCTAAATTTTGGCTCCGTCCATGTTTTTCTCAGATATTCTCCACATAAATTTTTGCCTTCTTGTGAAAACAAAACATTTTTTTTCTGTAAATAACTTCTTAGATGACGCTGTTTAGCATGATTATAGAAACCTTCACTCTAATTATGGCAGTTAAGAGATGGACAAACTCGTTGTTGTTATTGTTATTGGTGTTAGCTGCTGTGAAGTCAGCCCCCAGTTCATAGAGACAACCATGCACAACTGGGCAAAAAAGCTGCCCAGTCCTGCACCACCCATGATCAGTTGTGGATCAGACCATTGTGATCGACAGAGTTGTTTTTGTTTTGTTTTTGTTTTTGTTTTTATATTTTATTGTACTTCAGGTGAAGGCTTACAGAACAAATAGTTTCTCATGAAACAGTAGTATGTTTTATGACATTGGTTAACATGCCCACAACATATTAATCCTCTAAATTCTCAACCTTGTTTTTTTCTTTTTGGTGAAAATACACATAGCCGAAGATACACCGTTTCAAAAATTTCTACATACACAGTTCAGTGACATTGACTACGCTCTTCCAATTGTGCTGTTATTCTCACTTAAGATGAAGGCTTACAGAACAAAAT
>NW_004443953.1:6609643-6692871 GCF_000243295.1 Trichechus manatus latirostris
AGTCTCCTTTAGGCCAGTAAATCTGGTCTTTTTTTTGTGAGTTAGAATTATGCTCTACATCCTTCTCCAGCTCTGTCCAGAACCCTCTGTTGTGATGTGATCCACAGAGTTTTTACTGGCTAATTTTCAGAAGATCAGCAGCCTTTCTTCCTACTCCGTCTTAGTCTGGCCCAGCTTACATTAATTATACTCGATCGAGAGAAGAACTGTGTAACCTTATGGAAACAACAGCCATGGCTAAAGGTCAGTGGAATTGAAATTTCTTCACGCGAAACAAAAACAGAACACTGGGCAAGGGACCACTGATTAATTATCTTCAGTAATATGCAGGTTGCTAAGGAAAAAACATCCAGAAACATTCTTCTCAAGTGAGGAGAAGATGGAGAGCAAATGGACTGTAATTTCAAGAAGAGAAAATATAATTCAAGATAACATATAATGTCTTGATTATAGAATAATGAAATACTGCAACAGATTAAAGAGCTACATTGAAAACCCTATATTAATTAAGGCTTTTCTCCACCTAGGAGTGAAAAAGGAAACTGGACAAACTCAATTCAACAAAATAATCAGGTGAAATTTAGATTGTCTGCCAATGAGTTTCCCTCCAGATAAGATCTCAGGAAATCAGTTTTATTTTATATGTATGTTATCTATAGACCTTGTTTTCTCTCATGTTACATTTATTACTATTAATGAAAGTCTGATTAAGCCATAAATATTTGAACAGAAATATTTACCTTCCTCCTTGCCATGTGAGTGAAGACTCCTTTGATGTGGATCTGATTTCCGTTTAGGCTATCAGTAAGTGTGCACTCTTCATGATCATCATGCTAAATGGTCTCTGTGATTCCAAAGAGCCATGTCCTGTCAGCTTATTCCATTATTTTTGCATGACATGTGTGATGGTTAAGATTATATGTCAGCTTGGCTAGGCCATTATTCTCAGTGTTTTAGCAGTTGTATAATGTTGTGATCACCCCCATGATGGAACCTGCTGAGTGGTACTGGTGGAGGCGGGGCCTGTGGCAGCTCACCACCCCCTCAGTTTCATCTCTCTGCCTTCCGCCAGTTACTTTCTGCCCGCTCACCTGGCCAAGGTTTTTGGCTTGTTCCAGACTCAGCAGCTGCCTCCTGTTGTCTCACCTCCAGTTCTTGGGACTTGAGCTAGCAGCTTACCTGTTGATCTTGGAATTCGTCGAACTTCTCAGCCTGTGAGCAAGAGTCCGGTTCCCCGACCTGCTGACCTTGGGTTCTCCAGCCCCTGCAGCTATGTGAATCAGGAGAAACCTTGTGGTCTTGTCTGCTGATCTTGGAATTCATTGACCTTCACAGCCTGTGAGCAGGAGCCCCTCTCCAACCTGCTGACCTTTGGTTCACCAGCTTCTGCGGGCTCCGTGAATTGGGATCCATGGACTTGGGACATTTTACCCTCTACAACTGCGTGAGCTGTTTCCTTGATATAAATCTCTCTGTATATACATATTTATATGCTTTACTGGTTTTGCTTCTCTAGAGAACCCAGCCTAAGACAACATGATTCCAAAGATAGCCTAAGCTACCAGTAATGTTGTTGAGCAGGGGTTCTCTACCATCTCCACTAATAAACCCCTGTATTAGTCCACATCCAGTCAGGAGAACAGAAATCACTCCAGGAATTCAAAAATAGGGATTTTAATAGGAAACGTGGGTCACATACGGGTTTGAAGAGCTGGAAGAGCAAGAAACATATGAGAGGAAACTAGAAGAGCACAAAGGAGAAGAGAGTTTTTAACCCAAAGATAAGGAAGATGTTGCCACCTCTAGGAGGTGGTCATGAGCTCACATTCACTACAGAATTACCTGGGGGCATGGCCTCTGCCACTGCTGCTGTCGGAATCACATGGTTGCCACAAACTAAGAAACTAAGAACCTAAACTTCTATAGATGATGCTGAAATTAGCACTGATGCTGCTGAAGTCCACAGTCACCTGTACTCCCTGTCACCTATGACAGATACTGCTAAAGACTGATTTCGTCTTCCTTCTCATCTTTCCATCACCTGCTATGTCTCTCTCATTGGCAAAAATCCAAGAGCCAGCCAAGCAGCAAAGAAGCCTGGACTATGTAGTATGTAGAATTCTGGCCCTGGCAATAGAGAGGATACTATAAAATGTTATGTGTGGAGCTAAGAGACAACGGACCGATCAGCTGCCATCTGGCATACCACTAATGACTGAGGAGAGAGGACATGTACTCCTGGACATGTGGGAGGCTTGTCCTGAGCAAGCATAAAACTTACTTGAAGGCTATGTCTTATTTCAAAAATCAAGCAAGTTCTGCATTGTATTTCACAATACAGCTATTTGTTTTAATATTAATATAACATTTTATATATCCTTTGTCATTGAGTAGATTTGACCTTCCAAAAGGATACCCCTACTCTCCCTGTGGCTTTTTCTATCTCCTGGCACATACTAGAGATCCCCTCTGAGTATAGAACTCAATTTGACAATCTGCTTCTAGAGTAGAGCAGATCTGGTTTCCATCAGCAAATACCGAGCACAGAGCCTGTCACCTAGCTTGGGCCTTGGAAATATTTATCAAATAAATGATTATTAAAATGATTAGATATTAACAAAATAATTTTCTTTTTTTTCATCTCCTGATCATATTCTTTCTATTTCTCTGAAATGTTTTAAAGTTGTTTATTATAAAAGATACCTGTACAAACAGACAATTAAAATGAAGGTAAAACAATAAGATCCACTTAATAAAAGAGGCAGGAAGGCACTTTTAGAAGAAAGTTATTGTTGTTGTTGTTGTTAGCTGCCCTCAAGTTGGCCCTGACTCGTGGCACTCATGCACAACAGGTTCAGACCACTGTGATCCACAGGGTTTTCACTGGCTGATTTTCAGAAACAGATTGCCAGACCTTTCTTCTTAGTCTCTCTTAGTCTGGAAGCTTCACTGAAACCTGTTCGGCGTCACAGCAACATGCAAGCCTCCACTGACGGACACATGGTGCCTGAGCTTGAGGTGCATTGAGCAGGAATCGAACTCGGGGCTTCCGCATGGAAGGCAAGAATTCTACCACTGAACAAGATTTTAGGTTGTTTATTGATACCAGAGTCGGGTTGCCAAATAAAATACAGGATACAGTTAAATTTGAGTATTACATAGGACATCCTTATCTTAAAAAATATATACATTTTTTATTTTAAATTAAAACTTAACTGGGCATCTGTATTTTTATTTGATAAATTTGGCAACCCTATGCCAGAAGACATCAGATTCTTTTATTTTTTCTATTTCTTGTTATTTAACATCACATCATGAGATAGTGTGCAGAACATGTAACAGAACTTCTTTATTACTAAACAGTTCTATATTACTAACTTAAAATTCCTGATTTGACTATAAGACCTTAATGTGTGAATCTCTCCAAAGGGAGAAAAACAACACAATCAGCCACATTTAATAGCATTTTATATCTTACAAATTATTTCACATACATTCTCATTTAAAACTTATTTCAACTTTTGAGGTAAACTCAATTATTCTTATATTTCAGATTTTTTAAAAATGAGTCTCAGAAAGATTAAGTTGTCAAACGTCACTTGATTAGTGTATGTACTGCCACTTGAATGTCCTTTTCCTTATCTCCATGAACTTCTGCGGCCCAACGTCTTAAAAAACATTAAAGCTAAAACTTGGTTAAGTATAAACATGAAGAGTAAATCTAGCAGAAAAATAAATCCTAAGAGGCTGTCTTAGGCTGGGTTCTCTAGAGAAGCAAAACCAGTAAAGTGTATAAATATGTATAGAGAGAGATTCATATCAAGGACAGATCACAGGATCATAGAGGCTGGAACACCCCAAGTCCATGGATCAGGATAGAGACTTCTCCCGATTCACAAAGCCGGAGAGGCTGGCAAATCCAAGATCGGCAGGCAAGAGCACAAAGCTTCTCCTGATTCGCTTAGGTGTAGGGGCAGGCGAACCCAAGATTGGCAAGTTGCAGAGCAGGACTCTTGCTCATAGGCTGTGAAGATCAATGAATCCCAAGATCGGCCAGGTAAGCTGCTAGCTCAAGTCCCAAGAACCGGAGTTCAGACCAACAGGAGGCGGCCACAGGATCCAAAGCAAGCCAAAATCCTTAGCAAGGCGAACAGGAAGGAAGTAGGTGGTGGAGGGCAGAAAGATGAAGGCTGAGGGGGCAGTGAGCCGCCACAGGCCCCACCCTCACCAGTAACCATTCAGCAGATTCCATCTTGGGGGTGATCACGTATCAGATTTCAACAGGGAAGTGATCAGAACATTATACAACTGCCAAAACAATGAGAATTATCACCCAGACAAGTTGGCACACAATCTTAACCATCACAAAGGCCAACCTGAAGGTTAAAGGAAAAAGAAGGAATATACGGGCTCTGCCTTCGTAAATAGTGGTCAGGTTTATTGGTTTATCATTTGCATACCTTCAAGTTTAGGCCTTTATCAGAACCAAAAAGCATTGTACTGCATGTTGAGGATGCAAAGATAAATAAGACATTGTCTGTGAAATTGTGTACTTGTAGTCTAGGATCAAGATAATGCTTATTGATGGAAAATTGAATTACTCAACTCTTCTACTCCATGTTATGCTAAAGTGACATAAACTGGACATTGCTGACTAGTTTTGCATGCAAGCTCCCTGAGGAATCCTGTCTGCCTGATTTCATTCACCATCTTAGTATTCTTGTGGGTATAGAATATATGATGAACTATATATATTAGAGCTCCTTTATCCTCCTAGTATTTTAGAAACAGGATTAATTCCCACTTTACAGACCAACCATACGTCTTAGTCATCTAGTGCTGCTCTAACAGAAATACCACAAGTGGTTGGCTTTCACAAAGAGAAATTTATTTTCCCACAGTCTACTAGGCTAGAAGTCCAAATTCAGGGCATCAGCTCCAGGGGAAGGCTTTCTCTCTCTTTCGACTCCGGAGGAAGGTCCTCGTCCTCATCAGTCTTCCCCTAGACTAGGAGATTCTCTGCACAGGAACCTCGGGTCCGAAGGACACACTCTGCTCCCGGCGCTTCTTTCTTGGTGGTATGAGGTCCCCACCCCCCGCCCCGGCCCATTCTCTGCTTGCTTCCCTTTCTTTTTATCTCTTGTAAGGTAAAAGGTGGTGCAGGCCACACCCTAGAGAAACTCCCTTTACATTGGATCAGGGATGTGACCTGGGTAAGGGTGGTGTTACAATCCCACCCGAATCCTCTTTAACATAAAATTACAATCACAAAATGGAGGCCAACCACACAACACTGGGAATCATGGCCTAGCCAAATTGATACACACATTTTTGGGGTGACACAATTCAGTCCATGACACCAGATGATAATGGGCTTTTTGTGTATGTAATTATTACAGTTTGAACCGTGAAATTTGACCCATGGTATTTCAGAGCAGTTTTATGAAGAATCTCCACTGTAGTTGTTGTGTGCCGTCAAGTCGATTCTGACTCATAGTTACCCTATATGACAGAATAGAACTGCCCCGTAGGGCTTCCTAGTCAGAGCTCTCATAGGGACCTCCAGAGGTCTTCTCCTGTATTTTGCTGCCCTCAGGCAAACTACTTCCAATAATCCAAGACAGAAATTCTCTCCCCTGTTCTTAAGAATTACCACGCATAGAGATGTGGTCACCTCCTCCATGGTGATTCTCATTTCAATTCCGATCGTTTTGAAAATACAAATTCCTTTTTAAAATATGAAAGTTTTTACCACCTCCAATAATAATAATCATAAAGTACATTTGTAGGCTTGTGCCACCATTTCAGATTCATGCTTAACCAAAACCTATTCTAAAATGGATGATAATGGTCAAGTGTATTTAATAAAATTGCCCTGTAGCAATTTAATAAGGTTACTCATTCCAGGTTAGTTTTCTTTGGATGGGCCATCTGTGATTAAACAAACTTCTTCTTCCCTTAGACAAAATGGTCATGGGTACCATGTATAATCATCTTGTGTTCCCCCAAGTTTATCACAATAAATAATTGATTTTAAATTTTATAGGATACTCACATGTTGGTCACATCTTCTTGTTGAGCTAAATCAGTATTTTTTCACTCATTTCCTAGGTAGATTGCAACTGGTCTATGGGTAAACTCAGAGGAGTTGCCCCCTCTTCCCAGGCTTTATAATGAGAATATTCTGTCTGATCAGGTGCATGCACCCTGCTGTCATTTGCAGCCTGACCTGTAGGTCAGGGGTGATGTGAGCTGGCTCTGGGATGCATACAAATCACATCCTCTTGTCTGTCTGTTTTGTTGACTGGTTCTCCTCAGGGTCGTGGCTATCTTAAGTAGCAGCCTGAAGGATAAAGTGTGCCTGTCTGAGATGTAAAACTTTGACTGTGGACCAATTGTATCTGACATACAGCAGCATGAGGTTTGGTTTAGCCTTTGGATTTGGAACAAATCACTGGCTATCAATGGCTGATAGTGACATGCAGTTTACCGAATCTCTCCTTCTTCATGTCAGCTCTACATGGGGAGGAAGCCGACTATTTTTAAGTTAGGGGCTTTGTGTTTCAAAATATACTCCACGTGAATTTTTTTTACATGAAAACAAAACTACTAAATTAAAAGTTTAAAAAAGAAAGAAAGAAAATCTCTTGCTTCAAGACTCTGGTTTGAACATGCAGCATCCAGGCTGCAAAAGCACATGTTCATGATAGAATTCAACAGGCATCTGGGAACATATAAGGCTGTTAAATGTTTTTAGTAAAATTTTGCCATATTGACTTAATGTACGTAAAAGTTATAACTTTTGTGACTTTCACTGTAATGTAGCTTGAATCATTTGAATGTATCCAATAGAGATACTGTAGGGTCACTATGAGTCAGAATCGACTTGACAACAAAGGGTTTGTTTGTTTTGGTAATAGAGATACAAGTTTAACGCCACTGCAGTGACATTCCACTGTCTTAGGCTGGGTTCTCTAGAGAAGCAAAACCAGTGAAGCATATATATGTAAAGAGAGAGAGATTTATCTCAAGGAAATGGCTCATGTGGTTGTAGAGGCTGGCACATCCCAAGTCCATTGATCAGGCATCAGGCTGGAGGCTTCTCCTGATTCATGTAGCTGCAGGGGCTGACAAATCCAAGATAAGCAGGTAAGACAGGCAGGCTGCTGGTTCACATGCTGTGGAGGCTAACAAATCCCAAGGTGGGCAGGCAATACTGCAGGGTGCTGGCTAAGTCCCAAGAACTGGAGGTCACATGATGACAAACCAGATGCAGGATCCAGAGCAAGCAACCAAGCTTTACCAGAACATCCATATATATATATATATCGGTTGCAGGCCACACCCCCCAAGGAAATTCCCCTTACAAACTAATTGACTGGTCACATTAGACCACATCACAGAGGATGACTACATCATTACATAACTGCCAAACTACATCCTTATGTAACTGCCAAAGCACTGAGAATCATCACCCAGCCAAGTTGACACACAACCTTAACCATCACACTCCACCTAGCATCAAAATTTGTTAATACCAGGTCAAATTAGAGTTTATCTCTAGTCTGCACTGATATTTATGGAATGTTTGCTTAATTCAATTTTAAAACATTTGTTGAGTCCTCCTTCCCCTCATTTATAAATACATCATTCGCTATGAGGGACACAAAAAATAAATGCTGTGATCATGGCCCTCCAAAAGCTTACAATCTAGCAAGAAAGATAAAGCATAAACATAAAACAAAGTAGACTTTCATAAGTACTGTAAAAAAAAAATATGAAAGTTAATGGGAACTTAGAAAAGAGAGCACTTACTTCCAGGTCAGCTTTGAGGAAATGGCTAGATTTTCAAAGACTGAAATGGGAGATGGGCGAGCAAGGTTATGCCCAGAGGGAACAAGGTAAATCCAAATGAAAGTAGCTGAGAGCAGAAAGTAGGTGAGGAGGTCAAGTAGAAGATGGGGTGAGAACACTGTGCTCCAGGAAAAATAATGTGGTGGTAACTGGTAGGATGGGTAGGAGGCAGGAGAAATTGGAGGTTTGGAGACTAAGATACTATTTGTTGCAATAGGCCATATGGAAGGTAATAGGTTCTCATCTAGTTCATTGCAACCATAATAGAGTAAGAGATAATGATTTCCAGGAAAAATTTCAGAGATAGATCAAGTGCATGTGGTCCTTGTTTGGACATGAGAAGTAAACTTTCCCTGGAGCACACTTCCTCACACATATGTACACACACCAGGTCTTCGGGTGTCTTCCCAGGACTTAGCCTATGGCGCAAAGATCTATACAGTATAGGAGTTTTGACATGGTTAGCTTTTCCATCATGCCTTCTAGACTGAGCTCCTTCATGGAACCAACGCAGCCTTTTTGTCTTTATCTCCAGGACATTATGCTTGATAAATGATTACTGATTAAATGAATGAATGAGCACATCATTTCAGTATTTTGTTTCTTGGTAACTGGAAAATGATGACATAGTTGGTAAAGATAAAACATAGGAAGGGGAGACTCCAGGGGAGTTTTTCCAGGTTTGTCAAGGGCAATGAGTTCAGTTCTAATCCTCTACTCTGAGGTCCGAGTTCCAGAAACAGAGTCATCGTGAGGTTTCAAGGCAACCATCTGAGTCAAGTTTTTGGATAAGCTACTACAAAATCCATTACTCTGAGATGCCTAGATCAGTCTCCATGTCCACTGGCAGAGTAACCTCCCTATTGATATTTACAGCACCGTGTGAAGGGTGGCTTGAGATTAAAATGTGCATCTTATCTTCTAAAAACTTACATTTCAAAGCAAAAGAGAAAACAGTTAACCTCAAAGGTATTGTATTGAGTTGTTATGAATTTAGACAAAATTAAAACAAGTTGTTTACCAACCTTCCATCTCATCTAGTTTTCTGATGTTTGTATTTTCAGCAAACTACTCCCAAACCGTTCTGTGTGCGTACGCTACATGCCAAAATAGACTTTTATAATAAAATGAAGAATGCTTCTAAGAAGAAATATTTGATGGTTTGTATTCAGGGCAGGTTCATTATATATGTTGTTTAAGTCCAATTTGTATCTTTACAGTTTTATCAGCTTTGATATCAGAGTTCTATTAAGTGAACTTACAAAGTTGTATGAATAATGCCAAGGCATGTTATAGTTTTCATGGTCTAAGAAATTCTGTAGCTGCTTTCACTCTGGAGCCATTTGTCAAAAAGAGAGAGAGAAAGATCCACACCCAAACCCACACCCACACCCACAACCAGGACTGTGTGCTGGAAGGTGACCTGTAAGAAAGGATTCAACAGGTTCCTTTGCTTTCTGGTTTCCCAAGGGAAGCACAGGCAGAAAACAGGAGGGAGGGAATAGAACGTGGTTGAGATAATTATTCCCCAGCTCCCTCCCTATGGTCACAGTAGGCTGTCTGGCAAAGGTCACAGTACTTCTCATGAGGCTTTCTTCTCCACCTGACCCTCTTTGTCTCCGGATTTTGGTAACTGTTTCCTTCCTTTGCCCTTTGAGGCTTAGAGGTGATAACAATACCTTATGTTTCTAGACCTAGGCACTATCCCTTGTGTTTCCCCTGTCCTCCTCTATATAACTTGTCTCTTCATTACACTCTACTTAAATTATCTCAATTTAACTGTACGTTTTCCTACCAGAATACTAATTGCTACAATAGTCACAAGAGATTGAATATATTGGTTTCAAGAGCTGCTACAATTTTATTCATATTTAGATTTCAATCATATTGAAAGCATTTAAGGTCCCTGTGTGGTACAAACAGTTTGTGCTCAACTGCAAAGCTAAAGGTTGGCTGTTTGAACCCACCCAGTGGTGCCACAGAAGAAAGGCCTGACAGTCTACGTCCATAAAGATTACAGCCAAGAAAACTCTATGGAGCACAGTTCTACTCTGGCACTCATGGGGTCACCATAAAAAAGAATCAACACCATGGCAACAGGTTTGATTTTTTGTTTTATTTTTGTATCTGTTTCCTACCAGCATACTAATCTCTACAATAGTCATAAGAGATTGAATATCTTGGTTTCAAGAGTTGCTACAATTTTATTCATATTTTTATTTCAGTCATATTGAAAGTATTTTGGCTTTATTTCCATAAATAAAATCGCTAACAAAATGACCTCTTTCTGTTTATTTGAGTGAGAAAAGGAAATTATTAAAAGAACCCTAAAGGAATCTGTTGGGGTCCCTGGGTGGCACAATTGGTTAAGCACTCGACTACTAAGTGAAAGATGGGCGGGTCAAACCCACCTAGAGGCATCTCAGAAGACAGACCTGGTAATCTGCTTCTGGAAGATCACAGCCTTGAAAAGCCTATGAAGCATTTCTACTCTGCACATGTGAGGTTGCCATGAGTTGTAACTGACTCGATGGCAACTAACAACAACAAAGAAATTTGTGCCAATGGGGGTCCCATAGTCTAACTTTTAATAAGCTAATTTGTTTTGAAAGAAAAAGCATAAGTATTGAAAATGAAAAGTGATAAAAGGAAAATTAAATTCTAAGATATGAGATTCTTAAATATAATACAATACCATACAGATTATGATTTTTTTTCTTATATTTATGGATATCTCTCAATTTTGGAATGCTCCAGACTGCAGTCCTCAATCCTCTTCTCTATCTCCTTCACTCACTTTGGTATCTCAACAAGTCTCATGATTTTAACTATTATCTGAACACAAATACTTCTGGATGGCATGGAGTGGCTAGCAGACCAGAATTCCCATTGAGAACAATTATAAAAGCTAGAAAAATCCAGAAATCATCTTCTTGAATGCAGAAGAGAGCTGCTGATACAATGAGAACTGGACACGCTAAAACTTGGAAGAAGTGAGAACTTCCAAGAAATAAGTTGACTTCCTTAGCCATTTTACTTTTGGCCATTTGTCAATTCTGGGCAGGTTGAAGGCTTATAATCTAGAATCCACCTTCTGGGCAGGCAGGAGGCTCAGAGTTCAACCTTTCTACTTACAGGGGACCATTTTCAGGGGATGGGGAAACTAACAGAGATTTGGAAGAAACTTGGAGGAACCCCATGCACATCACTGATTATTCTGGTAAGACATCTGTCAAATTCTAGTGTTGATTGGGGCAAGACCCAAAACTTAAGCAGAAAGCCTCTGAAAAGCAGACCACAGCTTTCTAAAGCCTCACAAGACAAAGATTAGCATTTGAGGCCTGCTGGGGGAGGACCAGAGTCCTGGTGTCACAGTGGTTAGGAGTTTGACTGCTAACAAAAAGGTCGGCAGTTTGAATCCACCAGCTGCTCCTCGGAAACCCTATGGGGCAGTTCTACCCTGTCCTATAGTGTCACTATGAGTTGGAATCAACTCAACAGCAACAGGTTTGTTTTTTTTTTGGTTTAGGGGAGGGCCAGGGGTGAACTAGAGATAGACTAAGCTTTACCAGGTCTGCAATTTAGCCTGGTCAAGCACTACTATATCAGCCTAGGCAAGGGTGGAGTGAATCCTCTCTGTAGAAAGAAACCATCATCATCAGCCTCTGCAATTTTTTGTTTTTAATTCATAATGTCTGGCATTCAACCAAAAATTACTAAAAATGCCAAAATGCAATATCATATTATTTTAAAAAGAGAGAGAAAAGAGAGTCAACAGAAATAGATGCATACAGGATCTAGATATTGGAGTTAGGTAAAAAAAAAAAGAAGAGTAAGAAGATTTTAAAATAAGTAAGTACTATCTACACTGATTACTCTCAAATTTGTAACACCAGTTTAGACTTTTCCCCTGGACTCCAGAGTCATATATACAACTATGTATTTCACATCTTCAGTTAGATAGCTAATACAGATTTCAGACCTAACATACATAAAATTGAATTCCTGACCCTACCACTCAGAACCCATTTTTTTCCATAGTCATCCCTATTTCAGTAAATAATAACTCCATCCTTTCAGTTGCCCAAGTAAAAATCTTTGAAGTCTTTCTTAACTCTCCACTTTCTCTCATACCCCACATACAACACATCAGCTAATTTCATAGTCTCTTTCATAACATACCTACAATTCCACCAAGTTTAACTGTCTCCACTGCCATTTCCTCGGTCTGAGTAACAATCATCTCTTGCCTGTGCAATAACCCCCCTCTCATCTCTTGTATCTGAAATTGCTCTCTTATGAACTATTCTCAACGCAGAAGGTAGAATAACCCACTTGATACATAACTCACATTATGTAACTCCTCTGCTCCAGTGACCAAAGCCAGTCTCATGGCAATTCAAAGACTATATGACCCTCCAAGCCCCTACATTGCCCTCTTCTTTTGTCACCTTACCTCTTTCATTTTATTTCTTGTTACTCTTAACCTTCACACTACTCCAGTCACACTAGTCTCTTTGAAGTTACTCAAACATACCATGCAAGCTCCTAACTTAGAACTTGCTGTTCCCTCTTCCTGGAACAGTCTTCTCCCATCTATCCCTCCCCTGATTCCTTCAGGTCTCTGTTCGAAATTGACTTTCTCACAAGGCCTTCCCTTACCATCCTATTTTAAACTTCAGCTTTATTGTCTACTCACATTTCTCCCTATTCCCTTTCTCTCCTTTATTTTTCTCTACAGGACTTGTAATCATGAAATTCTATACATTTTGTTTCTTTATTTGATTATATCTGTCTCCTCTCACTAGAATATAAGCTTCATGAGGGTAGGGATTTTTTTTTTTTTTACTAAGTTATACCTAATGCCAAAAGGATTGCCTAGCACATAATAGTGCTAAATAATTACTGAACAAATATAATGCTCCATTTTATATTTATAGGACTTTAAAATGTACAAACCAGTGAGATACGCATCCTCTCGTTTAATATTTACAGCCACTGGGAGAAGTACTGGCTTGTGAATATATCAAAATATGCCTTAATAAGATGCCAAATGTGTAACTTGGACAAGTGTAGTCTAAGTACCCACTGATAATCACTAAATTTAATATAATGAGAAATGGATGAGAAGAGTGGCTCAGATCATCTACTGAAATGTAAACATTTTACTGCCTGCACATCTCTAATAAGAATTGATGTGGTATGTAATCTGAAATTTAATCAACAGTGTTACATCTTGATAGCAAATGATGATCACTAGACTATTCCCTATACACTTAGATTACCACACATACAAAATATACACTGAATTTGCGTGGTATTTCAGGTGTGACACAAGATGGTAAACAGAAAGAATTCAAACTTAAAGTAGCACTCTTATAGCTGATCCTATCATGCCTCTAAATTTTAGAGTTTATTGCACTGTATCACCTGCGTAGTTCAACCTCATCCTGAATATCTGGACACAAAGGAACAAATTCAATGTTCTGTTTTGTTTCTGGATTAAAAATTATTTTTAGTTGTTTTTTTTTTTTTTCCATTGTATTGATGCATTTCGTCAAGATTCATGACATAATGACAGTGAAAACAATTAGTCTAAATCATTACACTACCAAGAGATCCAACACTTCTTTATAATTACAGGCTGAGATACTTTGGTTTTAAAAAATATCTTAAAAGACGTTGGTTATTCTAAGAAAGAAGTCAACAATTTTTGCACGTATGCTATGTGTAAAAGCTCTTTGTCAATTTCTTTGACTCCTATATACAGAGTAAGAGAATTTATCTGAATACACAAACTAGACAAGAAATGAGCACCTCTCTCACACACACGCACACACACGCACACCACACACACGCCAGATATTTACCAGGCTTCTGTGAGCTTCTGAGGAGTTAATGATTTGTTTCATTGTTTTATAGATACACAAAGCTTATGTTTCAGCTGTATAAAACTAGACTGCAATATATGTGACATTAAAGGGTTAGTGTAAAAGGGATCAGTGGCTTATAGTCTACATAGCACAACTTTATATGCAAATGAATAAGAAATTAAGCAAAATATTCTTTCTTGAATCAAGTGGAAAAGTAAATGATTGTAAGAAGAGACTGCATAATGAAGGCTTCCTCTTATGGTTCTTTCATTTCTAGGATTTTGCTGCTCCAGTAAGTGTTATCTGAGCATAAGGACCATGGACAGCATCTTCGGTTTCCACTTTAATACACGTTTCTATGACCAAAAATCAAACCCATTGCCATGGCATCTATTCTGACTCATAGTAACTCTATAGGACAGAGTAGAACTGCCCCCATAGGGTTTCTAAGGTTGTAAATCTTTACTGGAGCAGACTGCCACATCTTTCTCCCACAGAGCGGCTGCTGGGTTCAAACTGTCAATGGTTCAGTTACCAGCCGAGTACTTTAACCACTGCGCTACCAGGGATCCTCATGTTTCTATAGTGGAGAATAATAGTGGATTCTTAAAAATGCATTATAGGTAATCTCATTTGATTTTTGTTCCATTACTAATAAATTAAAAATCAGTTATTATTAAAAGCCTTCATAAATTCACAGAAGATCTTGGAGTACTAAATTTTACATGTTCTCATATATTTTAATGTTCTAGTAACCACTTTTAAAGGAGCATGTTTGATTTTCAACAAAAGAAAAATATGAATCATCAGTTGTTAGTTTGGGTATTTTGGGTGGGGGAAGGGAAGGAGGTCACACATTTCTTCTCCTTCCTTCACTGTAATTTCAGCGCAGACACACAAACATATTCTTACCCATACAGTGATCTCAGATCACTTCTTCTCAAATTGTGGGTCTCTTACACTTTGTCTTAGTTTGATCTTATGATGCAGCCTTCTGATCTTTATCTTTGGCTCAAATAAGAAAGGTAAACTTGTCTTGAACTTACAGAATCAGGCATTCTAATCACAAGTCCATGCAGGGAAGCTGTTTGATAATCTTTACCACAGAGCTGGTGGTGTTTGCTTGAGAGCATGTTAGCATTAATGTATTTGTCCTCACATTTAATTCAAAGGATCTTGCACAGACACCATTAATGGTATTTCTCTAGCTCTTTCAAATGACTTCTAATGTAGTTTAAATCAATTCAATTTAACAGCCATTTACTGTGCAAAGATCTGTGCTTCATGTGTTTTAGGTGATACAAAAGCTTGGTCCCTATCCTAAAGAATATTTTGTTTATCATGGAAAATAGACTTGGGCACCATTACCATTACACAGGGAGAGTGATATAACGGAGGCTCCTCCCAGTTCTAGGAGAGCGCAGAGGAAGTGGATGAATTCTGATGGGGATTAAAAAGATAGGAAACAATCCAATGAACTGATTTAAGATTTGAAGGAAAAATAGGATTTCAACAGCCACAGACATTGAGGGTGGATGCATGAGTTACGGAAAACAGATTCCAAGTTTGGAGTATGAAATGAAAGTACAGGCAGAGGGATGTACAGAGTGTACAGGAAACAGCAAGTCATGTTGTGTAGGGTACACTGGTTGGAAACACAACTATCCTGGAAGATAAACCTGGAGAGATAAATTGGGCCAGATAAGGGAAAGCTTTGAACACTCTAGTAGGGTTTGAATCCTAGTCTTCAGGCAATGCAGTTATTTGTGGTTTTTGAAGAAGGATATTTTGAGAAAAATAATCCTAGCATTAATATGATGGATGTACTGGGAGGGAAGAGAAATTTTTGACGTGGAAGCTGAAGAGGAAAGTTTGAAAGATGCCTTTGATTTTGAGTCTGGGAGATTGAAAGGGCAGTACTGCAGTTTCCAGTTATAGGGAATGCTGGAAGAGAAACAGGTATAGAAGGAAAAATACTGAGTTCAGTTTCAGACTTCGGGAATTTGAAGTTGTGGCCTAGAAACTATGTAAAAACAACCAGCAAACATTATAAAGTAATCATCTCTAAGGAGAAATAACTGATCACAAATATTTTTAATATAAATTTTATTTTACTTTTTCTTAAGAAAAAACAAGTTTCCATCATTTCTGTAATTTACCAGAGTAGCATAAAAATAACTATTTGTAGTAGATAATTTGGTAAAGCTTTTTTAAAAAACTGTGTATTTTTTCTTTTTATAAATGTGATACAATTTCCATTGTAAACTTTGGAAAATTCAGATTTAAAAGTAAAGAAAAAAAAAATGCACTCATTCCATAGCTCGAAGAAAATGACAGTTAACCTTAGAGTTTTTTGCCAGGAATAAATGCTTTGCCATGAACAGATATTCTGTGTGTGCACACACACACACACACACACACACATTACAAACAAAAATAGGCTCCTAGAATTTTGTGATCTGCTTTATTTACTTAATGTATTGTGAGGATTTTTATGAAATTAAATTATCTTCAATAACCTTATTTTTAATCATTCCATCATATTTTGGGCATGTTATCAGGAGTGATCAGTCCCTGGAGAAGGACACCATGCTTGGTAAAGTAGAAGGTCAGAGAAAAAGAGGAAGGCACTCAACAAGATCCACTGACACAGTGGCTGCAACAATGGGCTCAAACACAGCAACAGTAGTGAGGATGGCACAGGACCAGGCAGTGTTTCATTCTGTTGTACATAAAGTTTCTATGAGTGGGAACCAACTGGATGGCACCTAACAACAACAAAATCAATTGTCTTATTTGGATGTTTAAATTGTTTTTAATTTTCCACTATTATGCTATTATAGTGTTGGGCATATTCCTGATTATTTCTTTAGAATTCCTGAAAGTAGAATTGCTGAGTGTGGTGAAATTGAGGGTTCACTCATCAATAGCTCTTCCTTCCTCCTCTTTGAATACATTCCTGTACTGCCAAAATGAAAATTCTGTAACTTACATCACTAGAACCCAATACACATAGAATTCCAGATGTCATTAAGGTTCTCCTAGAGATGTACTTCTGTGAATCTTGAATTCAGAACTGGGCAGAGAAAATGGGCTTGATGCATCCATTTTGCTAGAGCTGATTGTAGCAGAAGTGACAAGGTTCTGGAGCCAGCACCAAGGTCTCTACTTTGACAGATCATGTCAGGGCTTGCTCTTAGTGACGACATCTACAGTGTGTCTTTGGGAGTCATTCCTGAAAGCTCAACCTCGAGTCTCAGTGATTTCATATGCTCCTTAATACCCTATAATAAATCCCTTCTGATGAAAATAGGTAGAATATATTCTGTACTCTCCACTCTGTATTCTATAGTCTGTACACAGGGTCATAGGGTATGCATATTTTGGAGTTTTTTTTTTAATACATGTTGCCAAATTGCCATCCAAAAAAGCAATCGATTTTATCAATTTATCCTTCAGCCATTTGAGCATGAGAGGGTCCATTTCCCCAAGCCCATGCCAAAACTGAGTATTATCATTTTAAACAAATCTTGAAAATTTATAAGTTGAAAATTATGTTTTGATATTTTGAGTCTCATTCTTTTGTTCACTAGAGAGGTTAATCCTTCTATACGTATTTTTCACCTTTTTTTTAATCAATTTTTTTTGTTATTTTCTGATTGGAATAGTAGATTTTTTTAAGTCAAAAATATCAGCAGAGGCACAACTGAATTATGCCCAAGTGGTTATCCAGTCCTGTATTTATGTCCCACTGTCACTATGAGTTGAAATAGACTCAATGATAACAGGTTTTTTTACAGTTTTATAAGAAAAATTGAATGAAACAAAAAAGTTCCTTTTTAATTGAAAAAAAGTCAATATGACAAAGTGAGAAAAAGAAACAAGTGGCAATATAGTCAAAAGACATATAAATATGAAGACAGAATTTAACACAGATATTCAAGATATGATAAATTCCGTAGCAAAAAAAAAAAAAATTAACCTTTTTAATTAGCTGTATATCCACTAAGGGCATAAGAGACCATCATTTTTAATTGTCCCCTTTCATATTTCAGAGTGTGGGGAAGTGAAAAGGAACCCAGGCTTTGAAAGTGTCTTGACTTCATTTGAATCCCTTCTTAGTCCCATACCAGCTGTGCAATTGTAGAAAGTTGTTTAATTTCCCCGGGTTTCAATTTCCTTGTCTATAAAGTAGTGACCACATGATACTTTTTTTATTAACAGATATAACATGAATAAATTTCCTGGATCCTAATAGGTGCTCGGTGAATATCAGTTGTGTGTCCCTGGTTCCTTCTTTCTTGATTGTTGCTTACTTCTATTTCTAATCATCGTCAACACCTCAATAACATATCTTTTTCAAAAACTTAGATTTGTTTCCTTCCTTTTTTTTTTCCTATTTTCTTCATTAAAAAGAAGCATTTGCCTGTCATCTATTTAGGTAATAATTTGCAAACTATTTTCTGAGATCATTATATTGACTTTTATTACATTTTACATTACTCAATCACATTATTTTTAAGGGATTGATTTGAGAGGCTAGGGCCTCTACATGATAGAGGGAGAAAATGACCCTCAATTCTACACATAAGTGATCAGCATGCCTTTAATTGGAATTTCCATAGAGCCCAGCCAGTTGTTTTTTTTTGTTTGTTTGTTTTGTTTTTTTACCAATTTTGAGCTCTTTTCACCACATTTATTTCAGGTAACACACCTTTACAAAACTAACTGAATCCTGAGGCAGCAGCCACCGTTTTCTTAAAGCAAATATTATTCAGAGTACAAGGAAGCAACACACTTAAATATTTTCTTAGCTCTACAACCTTCACCTCAAACCACACAGCTGGAAGACAAATGTAAGGTCACAATTTCAGCAACAAATTGTGTTTTTCCAGTTATGGCTAGAAAATTCCAATGAAATTTCTAGCTCGTTTTTTTAAAGTCTCCCAACTTAAGATACCTACAGAGGTATCTTATGTGTATCCAAGAGTAAATAAAATAGTAATTCACAATAATCAAATTAGATTTATCCCAGAGAATTCTAGAGTGATTTAACATTAGAAAATTGATAAATGCCATTCATCATTTTAATAGGTTACAGGAGAAAAACCATATGCTCATCTCAGCAGATGCAGAAAAGGTATCATGTAATAACTTTCAACACCGCTTCCTAACATTAAAAATTTTTTACCACAATAGGAAGGAAGAGATAATGGATATTTACAAAAATAAAAAAAATCACCCTTCACAAACGTCAAATATTAGAAGCATGCTTCTTAAAGTCAAAAACAAGATAAAGATGTCCGGTATTACCACTTCTTTTCAACATTGTCCTGTCAGTTCAGTCAGCATGGTGTATACAAGAAAATCATTTGAAGGTACAAGGAATGGAAAGGAAGAATTGAAACTGTCTAATAGAATCTATAACCTGATTATTAAAAACAATAAAGGAATAGCAAGGGAGATGCTTATCAAGGAATTATCAATCAAAATAAAAGATACTAATTATCACCTGGCAAAAATATGTAAAATGGTAACACCTTGAGTCAGCTAGGGGGAAACTCACGAACAGGTGTTGAGAGGTTATTGGCTACAACTCTTCTTGAGGTTAACCTGACAACATACATTGAGAGACTTCAGCCAGAATACCTTTTACACAAGAATTACATTTCTGGAAATTCAAATTAAGGAAATAAAGATGTACACAAACATGTTTCTTCAAAGATGTTAATTATGGCAGCATTTATAATTTTAAAACATATAAATAACAAAAATATACAAAAATGTAGTAATGATAATGTCAAACACTGCTGGATGCCTGTTGAGCAGCCATTCTCTCCTTCCTTGTGAAAAGACTTCCAATTTGATTAGGATTAGTGACGCCTATCAGAATAATTTCATTTCCATTATGTGGTTTGGAATAATCATGTGACACATTTCTGGTCAAAGAAATATGAGAGCAACTCTGCGTCTGGCAAAGTATTCCTTGTTTTTAAAAGGACACTAGTTTGGGACCTTCTGTTTTCTTCTTACCTGCATTGATGTGTCTGCAAGCAATGCCTGGAATCATGCCCAAGGTCTTGAAACCAATGATGGCATCCAATATTGTATGACAAGCCCATATGCTCAGAATAGGGAAAAAAAAAAAAAGAAGAAGATGGAAAATTGTGGATCCTTGACTCTGTCATTGAGTGACTGGATTAATCCACTCTGAAACAAGTCTAGCTCACTACTTACTGGTATGTGAGATAAAAAGTATTCTTACTGTTAAGGCCACTTTTAATTGGATTGTCTGTTAACTAGAGTCAAAAACTTTTAATTGGCTTGTCTGTTACTTAGAATCAAAAACATCCTAATTGAAACAATTGGTTACCTAAATTATAAGGTAATCATAGAAAACTAAGCTTCCCTTAAAACCTACATTTCAAAAGTTAATAACAGGTCTTCATGAAACGTCATTACGAATGATAAAAAGCTATTAACTAAGAGTAGTAAGTAATCTTTCCAACAACTCCTCGAAACTATTGTCATCCCCATTTTATGTTGTTGTCAGGTGCCGTCCAGTTGGTTCCGACTCATAGCGACACTATGTACAACCGAATGAAACACTGCCTGATCCTGCACCATCCACAATCATTGCTACATTTGAGCCCATTGTTGCAGCAATTGTGTCAATCCATCTCCTGGAGGATCTTCCCCTTTTTCACTGACCCTCTACTTTACCAAGCATGAGGTCTTTCTCCAGGGACTGGTCTCCCCTGATAACATGGCCAAAGTATGTAAGACAAAGTCTTGTCATCCTTGCTTCTAAGGAGCATTCTGGCTGTACTTCTTCCAAGACAAATTTGTTCATTCTTCTGGCCGTCCATGGTGTATTTAATATTCTTCACCAACACCATAATTCAAAGGCATCAATTCTTTGGTCTCCCTTATTCATTGTCCAGCTTTCATAGGCATGGGAGGCAATTGAAAACAACATGGCTTGGGTCAGGCACACCTTAGTCCTCAAGGTAACATCTTTGCTTTTTAACACTTTAAAGAGGTCCTTTGTAGTAGATTTACCCAGTGCAGTACGTCATTTGATTTCTTGACTGCTGCTTCCATGGGTGTTGATTGTGGATCCAAGTGAAATAAAACCCTTGACGACTTCAGTCTTTTCTCCATTTATTATGATGTTGCTTATTGGTCCAGTTGTGAGGATTTTGTTTTATGTTGAGGTGTAATCCATACTGAAGATTGTAGTCTTTGATCTTCATAAGTAAGTGCTTCAAGTCCTCTTTGTTTTCAGCAAGGAAGGTTGTGTCATCTGCATGTCACAGGTTGTTGTTGAGTCTTCCTCCAATCCTGATGCCCCATTCTTCTTCATGTAGTCTATCCTTTCAGATTTTTTGCTCAGTAGACAGACTGAGTAAGTATGGTGAAAGGATACAACCCTGATGAACACCTTTCTTGATTTTGTAAGTGAGGAAAATGAGACTGAGAGGGAATAAGTGATATTTGTTCAGGTTCAGACCACTAGTAAATGGTGGAGTATGTTGTGATTGTTGTTGTTAGGTGCCATCGAATCAGTTCTGACTCATAGCGACCCCATGCACAACAGAATGAAACACTGCCTGGTCCTGTGCCTACTCACGATCATTGTTATGTTTGAGCCCGTTTTTGCAGTTACTGTGTCAATCCATCTCGTTGAAGTTCTGAAAATACAAGTGTGCAAGAAATCTGTTACCTCAGATTTATATGATATGCTGACTAGGTACCAAAAACTCAATGTCTTTGGAATAGTAAAGTGTACCATAAAACAAATGTAGGTTTTATTTACCAGCCAGGCGTAAATTAAAGAGGTCTATTAAGAAAGTAGCACTATATTACTTACGCATATCTTTTTTTAGAAACCAATTTCTCTCAGAGACAAGTCACAATTGGGCCAGAGGAACTAGTGAATATGTATGTATGTACATATATACATATATTTATATATTCATATACACATATAATATTTTCTTACATCCTGAAATAAGCACACATTTAAAAAAATCAAAGAGCTGCAATTTGAATGCTGCTTTGTGTATACTGGATTAGCCTCTCAGCTCTTTAACCGGAGCTGTAAATTTAGATGTCTTTGTTCAGTTTGCTTTTTGGTTCAGCACACACGGCCTGGCCAAGCCAAGCTGGGCAAGGTTTTTTCTTCCCGCCCCTTGGAGAGCTGCAGGACTGATTCCGTATGCTCCAAGCCAGAAGTAATGTAATGTCCAGAGCTTTATTCACTGAGTCAGTCAACCATCCTTTCAGTCTTTGACTTCCCGGCCACTGCTAATCTGTAGACCTCACAGAAGTCTCTAGACAAAGGAGATGTTGAACATGTATTCCAACACCAGCATAGAGGCCACCCAGCATAGCCAAGTAAGGGCTCAGACCTCTCAGTTATATAGGGCGTGCTTCTCGGATGCAAGAAAATCTGAAGGTGGAATTGACTATAAAAGTCAGAAATAACCACAATTCCATTTAAAACTGAAAATACAGCATTTTTACAGTCTTTCCTAATGTTACAAATAAGTAATAGTCCAAATAGTCCACAGCACAAATATTTCCAATCCCTAATAAATGTAATCTTTGTTTTTTGTTTTTTTTTTTTTTTTTTGCTAAAAGGAACAAGAAGCTTATGCACATACAACCACTTCAAAGAATTACTCTTTTTTTAAACCAGCTTCAGTGTTAAATTGTTCAGTTTAAGCTATGAATACAGTGTGTGTGATGATCTTACTGTACTCTTACACAGATTTACTATCAAAAAAGTATATAAAAATATATATTCATTCATTTTATTTTATATGTATAAAGAATTACAAAGACAAATGACTTTTTTTTCTCCCTGTTACTAATGAGGCCTTTTAACAATATATCCAAGAACAATACCCTTCAAAAAACATATTTAAGCTACTATATTTGGTATATATGGAAATGTTATCATTTAGAAAAATCACCATTAACAGAGTATCCTAGTATAGAACTTAGACTCTTTCAGGAAAATAATTCAATTCAGCAAATGCCTATTTGACACCAATGCTGAGAAAGGCAAAGGAATAGGATACTAAAGATGGTCTTGACATAGTCCCTGCCTTCACTAACTCACAGTCTTGTTGGTGAGATAAGACACAACAATGTGAGACAAAAGGACAATAAAAGTCAGGCTTAATATAGCAAGGCTCTTATGACAGTTTCTACATGTAAATATTTTAATCTGTCAATAAATGGAGAAAGGTACATGTCCCAGCTGAATATACGAGGAAGAGCTACCATGTGACTACATCTATGCCATCCTAGATGTTCATCCATTGTGAGAGCAGTGGTGTGGGGATTGAACCAGCGCCATCTTTTGCTAACAGGGGAGCTTGTAGAATAGGGCTTCCAGTAGGACTTTCTTTGATGATGGAAATATTCTGTAGCCACCCGTGGCTATTGAGTACTTGAAATGTGGCTATTGGGACAGAAGAACTGTTTTTTAATTTAAATAACCATATGTAATGAGTGGCTACTGTATTTGGACAGTATAGCCCTACAAGACGTACTCCATGTCAGCTGCGGAAGAAATTGCATTGTTGCTCTAGTGCTGGAGCGTTGACAGCACTGGGAAATTCCCTACCTGTGAGGGGGACTCAATTCTAGAATTTCTCATTAGAAAATGGTCCCAAGCTTGCCCCATTAAGTGCATATGTAATGTAGCTTCCTGATCAATGCTCCTCTTTCTCTAAAGTAGAATGGTCAGTGTTAATTTTCTACTTTTCAGGTGAGAAGCAATAAAATGAATTGGCTAATAATTAAACCTTTTCCAAAAGGTACTAAGAACTTTACAGGTTTCTTTAGAAGAAGAAAATAAAAGCTTTCTTTTGATATAAAACAATGAAGAAGATAAGAATATGAAATGTGATTATAATCACACTTTAGAACATGTTTTCTTCAAAACCATAACTATAATGAACATTCTTGCCACAAAAAAATAGAAATTTGGAAATAAAAAGATTTATTATAACATTGCAGATAACACTTTTCTAGGGCCTCCGGTATTTATGGCAAATCAATGGCAAAGATATTGCCTCTTATTTGGGGAGTCTGAAGTATCAGAGGAGTGTTTGCCACGTCTTCATGTTCAAAATATTGTTCTAGGTATTGTAAGTAAAGTGGAAGAACATGATTTTAAAGGCTGGAGGAAGGACAAAAAATGATGTAAATCTGTGGACTTATTTTGAAATGCTCCCCTAGAAGACTGTTGTAATGAGCCAAGCAAGGATAGCTGCAGTGTCCTTAGCTCCTGCATGCATGGCAGGCATAGCTAATGATTCATGCCATTGTTCTCTTTTCAATCTTCTCAACAGATAGCCCTACTAACAGTCTACTGGGATTGACACTTGAGTTGAAACCTATTTTCCAATCACCCCGGTGCTGCTAGTCTTACCTTGGTCTTTCTGATGTGTGCCATGAAAATGGTAAATAAGGTCTCATTATGTGTTAAATTGTGGGTGAAAACACCCTGGAGAATCAAGAAAACTTCAAAAGCAAAAGTTTTATTGTTATTTTACACAAAGTGTTTCTTAAGCAAGCATCCCATCTAGAGTTCCAGAAACCCAGCAGGAATTTTAAGTTGGGATTTCCAACCAATGGAGAAAAAAACAAACAATGAAGTAAGGTTTTGAAAACCATTAAAACAGAAATGTTTGTTCTCTTAAATCTCTGGTGCCTGTAAGCTTGGAGAACTTCAGGGTAATACTACTATAACAATTTTTTACACTAGGAATTATAATTGAAATTTGTTACATACAACAATAACTAAAACTCAATCATTTCACACTCTCCCATAGATGCCTGAGGATACTTGGGGGTAAACAGATTTCTTGGAAGCAGCCACTGACTATGGCTAAATTACATCTTACCAAGTAAACTCATCTGCTTTTTAATTACTCTGCTGATGTCCACATGCTGTCACCACTATCTCATACTGAGATGATACAGATTTTTAAATTTGATGCACCAAGGAGAAAAATGTGGAGAGTACTTCTTATTTTTTGGTCTATATTTCCTAAGAGCCAGTTTTTTAAAGTACAAGTATAAATTTTTTAAAAAATCTGTCTCTGCTATAAATTGTCAGCCTCTGATATTTGTTTAAATGGTTCTGTTTATATACAAGAATTTGAGGAAGACGCTTGTGGTCATTGGCCTCTACAGAATCTTCACAAAAGTTGGAGGCACGTCTCCAGAGGCTATAGCAGCAACCAAACATTCAAGTAAAGAAAATATTCCTAGATAGAGGTATCCATGCACACAACGATATTTAGGAAATGGAATTGAGGGAAAAGGAAGCCATCCTCATTTGATACGGAGTAATTTAAAATTTTGCAGCAATTTAAGCACAATTAAAATGGTGGACTTCTCTTAAAATAAGAAGTAATTTTATCTATGGTTGACAGCAATAAATGTAAAGTATTATTTTTCTTTTAGAATTCACCCCACAACCACTGTTCCCATGCCTGTCAGCTTCCTTTTGAAACTGTTTCTCATCGTCTTTGCTGAGAACTTCAGTGTGTTTTAGGTGGCCTATTTAGTCATGTTGTTGTTGTATGCTGGCGAAGCAAAATGGGGAATTGGGGCAACTAATCACATAATTAAAGCTGAAAACCTCAGGTAATTCAGGTCAACGAGGGTTCTGGGTGTCAATTATCCAGTTATCTCAATTCTTCGTTTCAATAGAGTGACCCTGTTCTTTAATTACCCTTAATTAATAACAGTGCCAGATCTATTAGCTACAACTTTTTAATTTGCTTCTATATGTTATACATCATTCTAACTATTCAGGTTTCAGTTTTTAACAAGCCAAATTCTTGGATACTTACCATCATGATTTCACATGATTGAACAATAAATAATTTTATGCCAATGAATTGCATGTTTATTACCTGAGCCTTATCCATAATAAGGCAGAGCCTCTCAGAACTACAACCAACCAGCACAGTGCTCAGGGGTCAAGTTATTGTTGCACAGCCATTAACAAGTTGGGTTCAAAACTAAATTTTATCCCTCTACAATCTGGCCCCAACCTACCTCTCAAGCCCCATATCTCACCAATCTGCTGCCCTCAAGAATCTTAAACCTAGTCACGCAAAAGAAGCTTTTTGCTATTTTCTAAATAATCCATGTTTGAGTCTAACTCTGTGATTTAGCATGTGCCGTTCCTTTAACTTGGATTATTCTCACCCTCTTTTCCTCCTAGTCAGTTTGTGTTAATGCCTTGGCACAATGTCGCTGGGAATCTCCTCTTTTCTGCTCCCTTAGCCCTTGGTCCGTATCTCTATTATTTCCTTTAACACATTCCACTGCTTAAGTATTTAAGTCTCTCTCTTCCACTTAACTGTGAGCTCTTTAAAAAAGAGACTGTGCCTCACCACAAAGCAGAGTGAGCAGGCCAACTTTAGGAAAACATTTGATGAGGAGGCCTAGGATGAGATTATCTGAGGACCGTGGAACACTATTCCTTCGGGGAATAGTGAGAAACTGGGTTATACGGCACTTTCGAGTTCTCAGGTTTGCCTAATGCAGAACATAACAATAGCTGCTAATTCTTGGGCTTTGTAGTGTGGATATTTTCCCAACTTTCTCACTGGAGCTAAACTACAACACTCGCATGTAGCGTAGATTTTTCATACATGGACACGATAAACCAAAAAGTAGCATTAAGTAATTCCGACCTGTTTAGAATGAGAACTATTTAAGCAAAGGGGACAAAAAGCATGAATTGGACTCTAAAATCTAAAATCTTGACCACAGAGTAAATAGTCTAATATGGACCTAATGCTTTGTGCCAGAAATGTCAACGCTAGATCAGGTGAAAGAGATTTCCTGTCCTTCCTCCATTGCTGGGATGTTAGCAGGAGCCTAAACAGCTTTATTAAGGTCTCTGGGTGGTACAAATAGTTGGCACTTGGCTATCAACCAAGAGGTCAGCAGTTCGAACCCGCCCAGTAGCATCATGGAAGAAAAGGAGATCTGCTTCCATAAAGATTACAGCCAAGAAAACCCTGTGGAGCAGTTCTACTCTGTAACATAACGGAGTCACCATGACTCGGAACTGACTCAACGGCACAAGACGAGAGATTTTTTACAAGGATCCTTTACCACTTAAGTTCTGACCTAAGGCTTTATACAAGCTGTTGTTTTCCTACATTACTGATAGATTTTATTTAAAAGGGTGGTGGCAGGGGAAAAGTGTAATCCACTAACCACATTTTTCAATTTTTATGACAATATGAATTATATGTGTGTATGACTCAGATGACTATTTTCTATGGCACCAACATACATGGAGTATATCATGAAGTACCTTGAATATAGGTAAATAGCATAAATTAAAGAGATTAAATAATATGTAGCATGAACTATTCAAAATAAGTTATGTTTTTATTTGTGTGCTACTTGGAAATAAGGAACGTATATAATTATACAAGATATTTCTAGAACTAAATTATGACTGACTTAACCAGCATTTCACTGGTATCAATTTAAAATGAATTGCAAATGTATAAGGATTGCACAGAAGGTTTGGGTGCTGTTGTGATTAATATATTTATCCTCTATATTTGTGGTTCAATATTCATTCATTATTTTCTCTGTTCTTCACACTTCCTCTCAGTAAGACAAGTTCTAAAATCCTAAGTGATGCCTGAGCTATTACATAATTGTTCTTTTATGGCCTGCAGAGACACCACCCTCCAGTACATTCCTTTGTGAAGTAATTTGGGTTACCTTGGACATGAAAAGCTGCTCAATCAAAGCACATTCCACTGTGCAGCCAAAGGCCCAACAAAGAAATACAGAGCCCTGGGATGGTCTCTGTAGCAAATTAAACTTCAGGCTTCTTTATGAAATATGGAAAGAAATGAGGAAACAACTAGTTATTTTTGGGCAAAGATCAGTACAAAGTGATTGGAAAGAATAAAATAGACAGTAGGCTAGGTTACAGAGTTGTTTCCAATATGACAATATTCAGATTTCATTCATGTTTCAAGTAGCTTCTAATCCCAATACTTAGTGGCCTAACACACATACACACAGAAAAAAAAAATTACTTCTCATCATTCTGTGATGGCTCCTCTGCTGGTCTTGGTGGGCTCACTTGTCCAGTCACAACCAGGTGGCAGCTGTTCTGGGTTGGAAATTCTAAAGTGGCCTTACTCCCACGTCTGGCAGTTGGCGCTGGTTGTTGGCTTGGACAACTGGACCTCTCTCACCATATGCTCTTACATCCCAGGGTTCTACACATCATGGTGGTCTCAGGGTTCCAAGGAGGTGAAAGCAGAACTTTCAAGATATCTTAAGGCGTAGGCTCTAGAACTTAGAAAACTGTCAGTTTTGTTACATTCAGTTAGTCAAACAAGGCACAAAGACAGCCCAGATTAAAGAGGGAGGAGAAATAACCCCCTACCTCTTGATGGTAGAAGCAGCAGCATCACGTTGTAAAGGGGCATAAGGTGGCATGATTCGTTAGAGACCATCATTATAAAAATCTACTATAACAGGAAATTTACGAAAGGGAATCCATCCTTATTGTGTTTGATAAGAATAACGCCTACCCTTTCCCTGCAAAAAAAAGTGTTAGTTTTGATTTCAAAAACAACTAGCGTAAGTTAAGAGACTCTAAATTTTATATGCATATTTTCTCTGGCATTTTATGATATTCATACTTAAACCATGTTACTTAGACTTGCTCCCAAAGTACTAGAGTGGTTCCACCTACGTTGGGGAGAACATGAGATGGTGTGGAATGATTATTTATCTCATGGGCTACAGAAACCTACCTGACTGTACAAGAAGACTTAGATGGCATCTGACTTAGATCGTTATAGGAGACATGATCTGGAGACACCTTGACATAGGAACTAGCTGAACGTGGAGGAGGCTAACTTTCAAAATTCAAGGTTTTAATGATTTTCTCTGCATAACTTTAAGAAAATGAATGTTTAATTAATCATACCAGAAATTCTAGTGAGGGGTCTTTAAATGAAGGATGTCTGTATAAGGGTTATAGTTTTTGTGCCACCTCTTGTGGTATCAACAATGACATCCAAATAATCTTTTTAAAAAAGAAACTAACCAAATATCTGCAATAATTGTCCTCCAGAGTGCCAGGCTTTTCAAAGTGAGATGGAACTGATCAGACTTCTGTGCACGGCATATGGTAACTTTCATAAGAGGAAGTCACTTAAGTGAAACGCAATCATAACTATTCAGTCTTGTAAACTATATGGCTTTAATAATGCAATATACAATATTTAAACAATGAATACTGCATTTAGCATGTACTAATTATAACCCCCCACTGCCATGGAGTCAATTCCAACTCATAGCATCCCCATAGGACAGGGTAGAACCAGCCCATAGGGTTTCCAAGGCCGTAAATCTCTCTGGAAGCAGATTGTTACATCTTTCTCCCGCGGAGCAGCTGGTGGGTTCGAACCATGATCTTTTGGTTAGCAGCCAAGCACTTTCACCACTGCTCCACCAGGGGTCCCTACTAGGCATAAATTCTTTTAAAATAAATTAATACATTAATCTCTTCATTTTAAGGCATCAAATACAGTTTTATATAGATTTTTCAACTTTATAAAATAGAGAAAACTACTTTCAGATAATCATGGGGAATGCCCATCTGTAGCCCTTGGTGACATAAAAGGAAAGAGGTTCCTGCTGGCTAGCATTTAAACACTTACTTGATTTGCCTTGTTTTCCATTTTTCTTTATATTGACTGTCAAATATTTATAAATGCCAAATCACCAGCTAGAGTAGAAATCTCACTTTTCAGTAATTCAGTTATTCAGTAAACTAATCTTCACTGAGTCCTGATCTTGTAACATGTTCTTTAGCACCATGGGATGATGTGATCATGAACATCACCTTGTAGAGTTTGGCACTGAGAAACTCACAACTACATTATATTTGGAACTGCTTACTAATATTTTTCAATTGCTAATACTCAAGTCCAGTTGAAAATTAATTATTGTTGAGTTGCTACTCCCTCTTACAATACTCTCTTTCAAAGATTAATTTCCTATGCTTGTTTCCCACTCAGTTACTAACCAAAAGTTCAAATCCACCAGCTCCTTCGAAACCCTATGGGGCAGTTCTGCCCTGTCCTGTAGGGCTGCTATGAGTCAGAATCAACTCAACAGCAAAGGGTTTATCTTTTGGTTTTCTTACAAATTTCCCTTTCAAGGATTAATTTCCCTACATTTTCTTTCCTAAAGTTCAGATCTGAAATCCGGGAAGAATCAATCAGATCAGCAGCCTGCTGTGCCATCTTAAAAAATAACCAATGCACAACTCGTAGAGCAACTTTGGGGATTTCAAATCATTGTCTTTGATTAAAAGATTAGAGTTAAGTTCCAAAAAGCAAAGTGGTTTTATGCATACTTACTTGACATTACTGGCCACCACTCTCTCTGCCACTCCTGAGAGATATCACCAAGGTACACAGTTTGAGTAGTGGTTAGGGCTGTGGCAGTACACCACCCACAATCTCTTTAAAGGCCCTCATGGGGCTTTATATAGAGCTAGGAATAAAATCTGCATTCATAGAACTACATTTTTATCTCTGTGAGGTTAAATGACCTCTACAAAGAAATTTTGCCTTAATACCATGATTTAAATAATTGAATTAGCCAGCCAAAACCAAAAGAAAATTATATAGCTTAATAAGTTCTTAGTAAATTTTTTAAATTAAGTTAAAGCAGACTTTCAAGAACCAATGGTATTAAAGGAAGAAGTCCAAGCTGCACTGAAAGCATTGGCAAAAAACAAGGTTTCAGAAATTGACAGAATACCAATTGAGATGTTTCAGCAAACAGATGCAGCGATAGAGGTGCCCACTCGTTTATGCCAAGAAATTTGGAAGATAGCTACCTAGCCAACTGACTGGGAGAGATCCATATTTGTGGCCATTCCAAAGAAAGGTGATCCAACATAATTCGGAAATTATTGAACAAAATCACTAATATTATACACAAGTAAAATTTTGCTGAAGATAATTCAAAAATAGTTGCAGCAGTATAACTACAGAGAACTGCCAGAAATTCAAGCCAAACATTACTGGCACTAATAAAAAAATAAATAAAACAACAGAAAATAACAAATGTTGGAGAGGTTGCAGGGAGATTGAAACTCTTATGCACTGCTGGTGGGAATGCAAAACTGTACAACCATTTTGGAAAATGATACGGCGCTCCCTTAGAAAGCTAGAAATAGAAACACCATATGATCCAGAAATCCCACTCCTAGGAATATCCTAGAGAAATAACAGCCATCACACAAATAGAAATATGCACACCCATGTTCACTGCAGCATTGTTCACAACAGCAAAAAGATGGAAACAACCTAGGTGCCCATCAACAGATGAATGGATAAACTATGGTACGTACACACAATGGAGTACTACACAATGATAAAGAACAATGATGAATCTGTGAAGCATCTCACAACATGGATGAATATGGAGGGCATTATGCAGAGTGAAATAAGTCAATCACAAAAGAAAAAATATTGTATGAGACCATACTATAAAAACTCATGAAAAGGTTTACACACAAAAAGAAACAATATTTGATGGTTACAAGGGAGGGAAGGGGTAGGGATGGAAAAACACTAAACAGGCAATAGATAAGTGGTAACTTTGGTGAAGGGTAAGACAGTACACAATACTGGGAAAGCCAGCATAAAAAGAAAAAAAAAAATTGAAGCTGGATTCAGAAGAGGACATAGAATGAGGGATATAATTTCTGATGTCAGATGGATCTTGGCTGAAAGCAGAGAATACCAGAAAGATGTTTACCTGTGTTTCATTGACTATGCAAAGTCATTGGACTGTGTGGATCATGATGAATTATGAATAACATTGCAAAGAATGGAAATTCCAGAACACTTAGTTGTGCTCATTCCGAACCTGCACATAGACCAAGAGGCAGTTGTTCAAACAGAACAAGGGGATACTGCATGGTTTAAAATCAGTAAAGGTGTATGTCAGGGCTGTACTCTTTCACCATGCTTATTCAATCTATATGCTGAGCAAATAATCCGAGAAGATGGACTACATGAAGAAGAACGTGGCACTGGGATTAGAGGAAGACTCATTAACAACCTGCAATATGCAGATGACACAACCTAGCTTGCTGAAAGCAAATAGAACTTAAAGTACTTACTGATGAAGATTAAAGACTACAGCTTTCAGTATGGTTTACACCTCATCATAAAGAAAACAGAAATTCTCACAATTGGTCCAATAAGCAACATCATGATAAACAGAGAAAATACTGAAGTTGTCAAGGATTTCATTTTCCTTGGATCCACAATCAACACCCATGGAATCAGCAGTCAAGAAATTAAACGACGTATTGCATTGGGCGAATCTGCTAGAAAATACCTCTTTAAAGTGTTGAAAAGCAAAGATGTCACTTTAAGGACTAAGATGCGCCCAACCCAAGCCGTGGTATTTTCAATTGTCTCACAGGCGTGGGAAAGGAAGATCCAAGAAGAACTGACACCTTTGAATTATGGTGTTGGCAAAGAATATTGAATATACCATGGACTGCCAGAAAAATGAACAAATCTGTCTTGGAAGAAGTACAGCCAGATGCTCCTTAGAAGTGAGGACAGCAGGACTTCATCTCACATACTTTGGACATGTTATCAGGAGGGACGATCATGCTTGGTAAAGTAGAAGGTCTACAAAAAAGAGGAAGACCCTCAATGAGATGGATTGACACAGTGGCTGCAACAATGAGGTCAAACATAGTAACGATTGTAAGGATGAGCAGGACCGAGCAGTGTTCCATTCTGACATACATAAGGTCACTATTAGTTGGAACTGACTTGATGGCACCTAGCAACAACAACAACAAAGCAGAGTTTATGAAGCATGAGTGCTATACAAAGACTAAGTAGCAGGGTAACATGATTGGATTGTAGGAATACTAAAAGACTTATTTAATCAAAAAATCTTATAATACCAAAAAAAAGTGAAGAAGTATTTTTGCCCCTGAGGTCACAAGGCACATGATGCTATCCTTCTCTCATGTATACTAAATAGTTGGCAGAATCCCAGAATGTTTAACGTTCAGGAAGTGAGACTAAGAAGAGTGAGAGTACAGGTAGGCCAAAACAAGGCAAAACAAAGAGAAGCCTTTGGAGTTAAAGCCAGAGCAAGACATTCAACCTATGGGAGAGGCACAGGAAATGATAAAGAGATGCCAAAGAGAAAATTCCATATTTCACTAATTTTTCTAGAGCCATCCCTGTGTAACCAAAGTTTGCATCTTTTCCTCTGCAAACTCGACATTTTCTCCAACACTCAAGATCAGAGTCTGGGCCTTCACCTCTACGACTTCAATGGCCCCCAGTCCCATTCGCCACATAAGCCCAATTGCCCTCTCCTGATTAGCAACAGGGTTCACAGCTTGGTATTCAGTGCAGTGCATGACTCTTCTAGCTAGTTCCATATGTCAGTGCACTAAATCACCTTTCTCTATGTTATTTGCTTTAATTCTTCAGCTGTAGCACAGCTGATTTCCCCAATGCCCCCAAACACACCGCATTTGTTCCTGTTACCATGACAGTGTTCACAGTTTCACCTCCCTTGATCCAAATCCAGTCTCTGCTTTGAAGTCCAGATCAAGGACCATCTATCCCACAAAGTCTTCTCCAGCTATTCCAGACTACCATGCCTTCCCTCCCCTCTCTGAGCTCAGTCAGTCCTTTCAATCAGTTATAACATTAACTCTTAAATTGTTTCATAGTTTTCTCTTCTTTTGATTGCAATTTCTGACAAATGGGACCATGACCTCCCATGTGCCTATCACACGTTGCATAGGCCTATACACAAAGAAGCCATTTCCTGAACATTTATTGGTTGATATAATGACTCTTATATTCCAGTTTCTATCTTAATCTTAATTTCCCCTCAAGGAAATCTTCATGAGCAGAGCAATGAAATTTAGAGTCAGACTTTTTATTTTCCGCTTAAGTATATATACACAACTAATCATATACTTAAATAATAGCTGATTGTAGCCCTGAAAGCTTTCATATTGCCAATTAAATAAATGTTTATGATGCATATACGTTCATATGTGCTCTAAAGGGTTAATGCTCAATGAGGGGTTTTTATAGCTCATTAATTGTTACATTGCATCCTTTTATCTAAATTGTTAGTGGCCTGCTTAGTCAATTGAAACATATTGCTTTGATATTAAAGCCACAAACCAGATCTTTTTTTCTGTTGTATGTTGTGTTCAGAAATGCAAGTCCTTCTACACAGGGCAGTGACAATTGCCTTGTAGAGGTTTACAACTCACTTATGTGTAAAAATGGTGTAGGGGCGGTATCTGACCTCCTCTAACTTCATAAAGGAATAGGAGAATCAAGATCAACAGCCCAAGGTAGATTCTTATGAGTCGGGGGTCAGCGATGCCTCCTCTTTCTGCCATCTTTACCAACTCTGACACCAGCCATCCTTCCCACAGACAGCACTCTCTACTGGGTTCAATAATTCATTGCAATGACCACAAGGAACTCACAGACCATATTCATAATTATGGGGTTTATTAGGGAAGTAACCGTTACAATTCAGGTTCAAGAACTCTCAGGATAGTTCTTCCATCAGGACAGCCTCTTCCCAGCCGTGCTCATAGGTGTGCCCCTCCACCCTCAGTCTCTGCCCAAAGGCACTCAACTTTCTCACTCCATCGGCCAGGAAGCCTACTATGCTGTCTCAAGCAGGTCTCTTCTGTGGATCTCTCCTTCCTTGGTAGTGGTGGGCTCTTCTCTTGCCTGCCTCTGGCGTGGCTCATTTCAAGGCCGGGGGTGGCAAAACTGACCAATCCCTCTGGTGGGCCACAATTACCCTATTACACAGTCCCGCCCAATCACCTGATTGGGAGTTACAAGACCACGGCTAGAAAGGCCACTCACAAAAGTAACCAATGGCACCGCATTATGACACATGCTCAAGAACAGGGACTAACATATATAATGAACTTTGCAAGAAAATATACCCATTAGAAGGGCATATGGTTGAAAACTGAAGTTATATGATTTCCTTAGTAATACACCTAGCTTTGATTTCCAGATTGAGCATCACATCTACACTTCCAAATATGGTTATTTTTTAAGAAATAAGAGACTACTGGGAAAAATGGGAATTAATTAGAGTAGCTTTATTATTGTTGGTCAAGGTTAGACTATGTCTCAGCAAACTAACTTTTTAGTCTAAAAAAGAAACCCATGGCATTTTACATTAAGAATTAATCATGAGCTAATGAGCATTACAGTGAGAGTAATGGTTCAGAGGTAGGGGTTTTTTTCTTCCAAATATATAATAGAAATAAAAAGTGAATTCATTCAACTTAACTTACACTATTTGCTCTCTCTCCCTACCTTTATAATGCTACCCATTCAAATGCTCTCACCTTCTATTGCTACTCCCCATTCGGGTCTATGAAACAATACACACACACACACACACACACACACAGAGACCATATAAGGATCACTCAGCCATTCTGACCAGTTTACAGTTAATTTACCACTATATTGCTGGGTAAAATACCAACTACATCATTGATTAGGTACCATGCAACAAATCTAGTATGATCATTAAGCAGCTCAAAAAAAATAAGCATGTTTTAAAATCGCTGATCTGATCATATTATATGTAGAAAATCTCAAACTTAACTTTACAAACCCAAATTCCTTCATAACCATCTACAAGAGGACAAGGCTGACAAAGAAGGTATATTTCATTGCTCATTAGGCATGCTGCCTCATTTTTATAAAGTCCACTATATTTTTTTTTTTAAGTCCTAGGAAACAATCCAGGCAGATTTCGCAAGTAAGTGGACAGACACATCAACTCTAGGAATGAGTTCCAAAGAATGCTTACGGAACAGGAGGTCAGACTTGAATAGGATTTGAGGAGGAACAAAAATCCAGAGAAGGAACCAGAGGACATAAAACAGTGAGTTCTTCCAAAATTGAGACAATAACTTATCTAGAGCATTTTAATCCCACCTGAAGAGAAGAAAGTAATGGCCTATGAAGATTAAGAATGGGGGAACAGCAGGAAGTAATGATTAAAGGCCAAATAAAAATTCCAGTAGTGGAAGAGTCAAAATAAGGATAAATTTTAAGATTACTTCTAAGGCAAATGGTTCTATCTTCCTTTATGTATTTCTTATCTGTAAGCATAAAATCAGAAATGGTGCCAAGATTCTGACCCTGGATGTGGTGTTATCAGCAAACATCTTCAGGAAGTACTAATCCATTCACCCCTCTACTCATCAATGTACACAGACTACAGTGAAAACAAGCACAATATGCACACATTTGACCCCCATAGGTTCAGAAAAGAAGGTTTGTTCCTCTCACTGACATCTTCCCTGATTTGAGGTGTCTCCTGAAGTCCACCAATGCTTTTGAAACAAGACTATCACATTTCTTTGTTCATGTTTTACATTTTTTCCAGGGCCATTGATAGTAAAAGTCATACAGGAAAAAAATATGGTTTGTAAAGAAATATTTTAAAATAGTTGTTGGCTTAGTGTATGCAGTTAGTGCATATAGGTTAAAAAATAAACAAAATACTATGCCATTTCACAAGAATACATCAGGAGCCCAGTTCTGATATAACCTATGCCATTCTGAAATAAGTCAATAAATAAAAAGGCAATGGCATTTTTAACCACATATGCTAACTAGGTCATCTAATAATGATGACATGATTCCAGCCATGCCAGGGTATCATCTACTCATTATGATTCAAGTTATGGTCAATGACATCGATATAACTTAGAAGAGTATAAGATAGAGGAAATATTTCATAGTAAATAGACCAAGAATGATTCCCCTTGGAATAGTAAAGGTACAAATTGCTTTAGTTTTCATGTCCATGGCGCTAAATTTGTATTTCATGTGAGGGCCTATAATTGATGACTGCTTACTTGTCTGGGTGAAAAGGGATTAAAAAAAATAGATTATGACTGTCAAGGTTGCTTGTGTTAGTAGCTAAAATGGTAAGCAGTACCCTGAAGTCTTGGTAACAGCACACAAGTATTTTTCTTTTTAAGGAAAACAAGAAAGCGTTTGGCAGAGTTGCAAACCAAAATATCCTGTATCATTCAGCTGACATGGTTCACAGTTTTTCCCGGAACAATAACTGCATCAACTATCAGCAAAACAAACCCCACAGTGTCCCTCCAGGATCAGTCCAAGATTTTCTCAGAAGCTTTGCAGGATTGGAGGTTTTCTTTTTTAATTTAGAGCACAAAATACCTGCAGTTGTTCTACATTTTGATATTCTCTTTTAAATTTTTTTTCTAAGTTGGCTAACAAAAACATCTCAATGTTGCTATACTCAGTAAATAATTTAAAATTCATAATAATTACTTCCATATGTCAAATTCTCCTCTTCACCAAATTCCCAGTTGCCTCTCATTATCTTAGATAGTCCTGTTTCTAAATTTCTCTTGATGTGGTATAGATTATATCCTAGTTTTGAGAATAATTCATTACCATTCTGTGTACTGAAGTGTTAATTTGTATAAGCAAAGGGGCAATCACAATTGCTTAAGAAAAATAAGAAACTATTGTTCTAGTGAGTATTCATTTTGGTCCCTAGCTACACAAGAGGTGTGCTTGTGTGTGTGTGTGTGTGTGAACTAAAAAAAACTCACAAAATTGTCATTTATCCAAATACTCAGTAGGTTTGTATTTCATACCATATAGGAAAGCTATCATTTTTTAAAAAAAGGCTAATTTTGAAAATAGTCATAAACTGTATAGTGTCTGTTTATGCTGCCAGATATTTATCCACTAAATAGCTGGTAGTATAACGCTTCTCAAACTATCTGTGGTTTAAACGAGAAAACACTTTTTTTTAATTTCCAGTCCATAATGGATTCAGACTTTTGTAAAATACAAGAAGAACGAATGTTGTGGTTATACCAAGCTGTTCTAAAATTTTCTAAATGCTTACTCTAAATGTCTGTACTCATCTCATTGCAGACCAGTAACCAACAGTAGTACTGCTGTACAGCATGGTGCCCAGTATATAAGAAAAAAAAAACTCGCTGCCATCGAGTTGATTCTGACTCATAGTGACCCTAAAGGACAGGGTAGAACTGTCCCCATAGGGTTCTCAAGGCTGTAATCTTTATGGAAGCAGATTGCCACATCTTTCTCCTTCAGAGCGGCTGGTGGGTTTGAACTGCCAACCTTCAGGTTAGCAACCCAACGCTTAACCACTGTACCACCAGGGGTTTCTCAAATGGAAGGCATAGGCTTCTGTTTTTAGAAAACCAGGTTAAATATTATGGAAATATATGCTTATTTTTATGAAAAAAGAAAAAGATCAATAGTTGTTGTTTTTTTGTTTTTTTTTTTCCTTCTGGCATGCAGGAATAGAAATTAATGGTTGAGAGCTAATGTATCTGGGGCAAACAGGCAGAGCAAAAATTATGGCGGGTTGTATTAGGAAGAGACAAGAGGTAAGGAGAGGACAAGGCAGGAAACCTACTGGACTTGGCACCTATTTAAAGTAGCAGAATGTGGGTAGAAAAGGGAGGTGTGCTTTGGATCATATGGGATAGTTTACTGACACCAGTAATAGATATTTACGGGAAAGCTTTCTTTGGGTAGTCAATAATATTCCTAACAGAACTTTTTTTTAAAGAAACCACATTTAATATTTACTCAGTTTACCCCTTGTATTGGTTGAATTGAAATTGACTGTCAGGGCCAGAAAACCTGTTTAAACAGTAGTTTAAACAAAATAGGGGGTTATTTTTTCTAAAATAGAAGAAATCCTTAAAAAATGGTTGCTCATAGTGGTTCAGTGGCTCAAGGATATCTGTGCTGAGATCTCTGAATTTCTGGTCCCTTTTCTCATGGTCGCAAAATAGTTGCCACATCTTCAGCCATCATGTCTGCGTATCAGGTAGGGAGAAGAAGGAATTGAAAAGGAGGAAGCGGTGGCACCTTTATCAGAAAAGTAGATGATTTCCACTTATGTCACATTGGCTAGATATTGTCAGATAGCACTCATAACCACAAAAAAGGCTGTGAAATATAGGTTTCTTTTAGGTGGAAACAGCCTGGACCAAAGCAAGCCTCCATTAGCAAGGAAAAAGCAGAGGAAGGGAAATTTGATAGGCAACTAACAGTATCTGCCATACATTCGAACGCTGACCTGACCCAGAAAGAAAGCATTGTTGTTAATGACCATCGAGTTAGCTCCAACGCATGATGACCTTCTGTATAACAGAACGAAATATTGCCCAGTCCTACACCATCTCCATGATCTTGGACATGTTTGAGCCCATTGTTGTGGCTATGGTGTCAGTGTGTCTCATCGAGAGTTTCCTTCACTTTCACTCACCCTTTACTTTTCCAACATTAAGTCCTTTTCTAGCAATTGGTCCTTCCTGATGACGTGCCCAAAGTAAGCAAGATGACGTATCACCATCCTGGCTTCTAAGGAGCACTCTGGTTGTATTTCTTCTAAGATTAATTTATTCCTTCTTTTGGCAGTCCATGGTAAGCAACAATTATTTAGCACCAACTCTTTTGTAGGAACTCTACTAGATGCTTTGGTTGCATGATCTCATTTTGTACTCTCAAAAACCCTGTAGGGTAGGTATTGTGATTCCCACTTAGCAGAAGAAAACACTGAGTTTCAGAGAGCTTAAGTTATGTGATCAGTGTCACCAGGTGATAAGTGGGAAAGCTGGCATTCAAACCTTGTAGTTTTTCCACTGTGGCAATCAAAGTTAGTCCAATTATGCCTGAGCAGAGTTTAGAACCAAATTGTTGTTATTGCTGTTGTTAGTTGCCATCAAATCGATTCCAACTCATGGGGATCCCATGTGTTCAGAGTAGAACTGTGCCATTGGTTTTTCAAGGCTGTGACCTTTCCGAAGCAGATTACCAGGCCTGTCTTTGGAGGCTCCTCTGGGCAGGTTTGATGTGCCAGTCTTTCAGTTAATAGCCTAGTGCTTAACCATTGCACCATCCAGGGACTCTGGAACCAAATTAATTGGTGGAATTTCTCCCTGATTTAACTGTTATGCACAGCCCATTCACAATGAGCTCCTTAATCTGAAGATACAAAAATATACTGAGGATTTTATGAAGCTTAACACACAATGTTTAGATCAGATTATAAGTGAAGTTCACAGGAATATAAATTACACGTAAACAACTTCAGTAATTATAAAAATCTGATATCATCATATTATTAGGTAGATGAATAGAAATGTAAGTTTTATTTGGAACCCAACCTGCCCCCCAACCCTGCTTCTTCTCCTTCTCTTTTTCCTTCTTATTTCCTCCCCCACCCCCAGCCCCCGCTCCTCTCATTTTACATCTAGTTTCCTTCACTGGGACACTTTGTACATTGCAGTGCATAGTCTGTTTTCTCTCAAGGTAGGAGAATATTCATATCTCCCATCAAATCCTTTCTTTATATGGGAGAGGATTAAGCTACTACCAGGAAGATCACCCCACGCTTTCCCCTAGCCAAGATTAAACACACACTCACTCACACCTGCCCATGTGCGCACACACCCGCACACACACACATTCATTTACCCTCTACTTGCATTGCTTTCTGGCTCATGTTCTAATAACAGGGCCAGTAGGTTTATTCCCCATAAAGAACAGACCACAGCAAGGGTCAAAGCTATCCTCCTGCAAATCAACAGAAATGCTGTCAAAATACTCTCAATCCCTTCCTACCCACTGTATGATTACTACCTAAGGACTTTTTACTTACACAGTAACATTTTCTATTTTAGGGGAAACAAAAAACAGAGGAAATGGCCTTTGGGGGCTCTGACATTCAGGGGCTAAAAAACCAGGTCAGAATACATGCCCTTCTGGCTCCTTAATGAAAACAAGTTGCTTCATTCAGCTGTCACATACCCTCTTCAACACCTGCTCCCAAACAGTGCTGTACCCCTCGGCTGGCTTCTTGCTCCCGTTCCCCAGCACTCCAGATCTCTTCTGGAGCTCACGAGAGCTCAGCTCTTTCACAAAAGCCACCTGAACTAAAGCCTGCCTAACCAAAGGACCATAACTTTGAAAACATGTATTACCAGTGTCAGATAGCTTCCCTGTAGCTTCAGAGGTTATATTAAACAACTCAGTTAAGAGAATAAAAAAATATAAAAGTAAATAAACACACATACACACACACACACACACACACACATATATATACACACACATTTACATAGATACATACATATTCACTCAAAACATATTAATGCCCTACTATGTCCAAGAAGGTATCCCTGGCACTGGAGTGTTCTACAGTGTTCTCTTCCTGTACTTCTTACACACTAGCAAGGCAGCGTGATCTGCTTTTCAGAGGTGCCAAAAGTGTTAAGCATGTAAAATAGAAAAAGTGGTTTGTTAAGTTTTTCATAATGCATTTAAACAAAGGATTTTTTAGCCCATGCTTTAGCCACAAGAAATGTTTCATTCTGCTATTTATTTCACAGACAAATACGGAACACCTATATGCCAAGCACTAGGCTGAGTGAGTGTTCAGGAAACAAAGAAAATGGGCACGTTTCTCTACTCGCAAGTTGCTCCTAGTCTAGGGTGAAGAAAGTGAGGATTCCATTTTATTTCTCGAACCGAAGTTCTACTGCAAGATCATCTTTCACGGATTGGCAGGACAGGGAACTGCAGCGTGCTAAACAGCTATTATGCAGGTGGTACAAACATCCGAGGCAACCTCCTCTATCTGTTTGGCTCTTTTATAAACATAGCCTCTTCTAACACACCTTTGACGGTTTTTGTTTTTGTTTTTTTTTCCCATGAACTGTACGGGGGTTAATGTGGGTACAGGTTAAAAAAAAAAAAAAAAAAAGAACCTCAGCTGAGTTAGGAAATGGTGATAGGAAACTCCCTTAATTAAAAAGAACTTCTACTCAATTGAGCCATTCGTTTATGAATTACATAACCACCTACCATTTTAAAATCACTTTATAGTTGGAGGAGGCACGGGGACACAAAAAATAAAACCTCAACCCTTCCTTCCAGCAGCTTGGCTTCTAGTAGAGGAGTTTGCACCAGTATCTTTTATGCACTGTATAGTTTCTTTCCACATTTTTATATTACAGCAGAGCTTGACATACGGTCACGCCAGTTGATCAGGCAAAACTAAGTTAAGAAATGTCTGCTGAGATGCTGTGCCCATGGTGAGTAGCTTGTGGCCAACGTATGAATGGGGCACAACTGAACATTTCAATTGTTCAGCTACTCTCCACACCGGTATATTCATGAAATAACTATTTCTTAACTTGATATCTCTCAAGGTCATTTTTTTCTTTTCTTTTTTTTTTTCTTTTCTGGAAAAGACCATAGTTTTTACATTAAATAATCACAAGCATGGGGCTGAAGCAAGAATGTGGAATTCTGTCATAGCTCACCCTGCCCCACAAAATCCTGCCACTTTAAAGGCTAGAGTTTGCTTTATGGGGATGATGCCACTGGAATTTTCTTTTGGGATTCACAGAATTGGATATGCACAGGACCAGAAGGGCCTGAAGGCCCATCCTCATGGGCCCCCTGCCTTTATGATTCATATATGGTGCTCAACTGTGAGCTGAGCAATGCTGGCTCTGAGCTCAGGGCTGCCAGGCAGGACTGCACTTCGGCCAGCCATCTATTCTTTCACATCTTCAAGGAAGACGTTCACAACTTCCCTGGGTTATATGTGACACCATCTGGCAATGCTTGTAGATGGAGCCAGCTCTAGTCAAAAATGTGAGAACGTTTCGCTACCCCCCTTTTCTGCTCCTTACCTCTTATTACCCCTCTTTCCCTCTAGTTTCCCAATCCTGCATACCTTTACTTTCAAAAATGAACCTTGCAAAAATCTACAACTGAGAATTGTTTAAGATCTTACATTCTTGAAATATTTCCATATGAATAAAGCAAGCTGCAATTTCTAAAACCCTCCACAGGACACAGAAATAAATCTCTAATAGTAGACGATGCAGCACTGGAAAAGTATTTTGAGGAAGGGCATGGCATTTTCTCCATGTCCCTCAAGTCACAACATGTCGATGGCTGTGTACTACACCTAGGCCATCTGTAAGAGATTTTTTAGGACAGTCATAATCCAAAATATTCCGTCCATCTGTCAGATCATGTGTCAGACCATGTGTCTCAATTTCTAGTTCAGAAAATATGGCCCCTGTACTTACGTCAGCCGTGTTTACAGTCACTTCTAACCCAAATGTTGCTGTTTTTTGCCTTATCCCTAGTGAACATGAAGAAAGCTGCTCACCACCATCTCACAGGCATCCCATCTTATACTTGAAAGCTAGTGGTAACTTCCTCCTTCAGCCTTTTCTTCCATGGCTGAATGAACTTTGTTCACCTGAGCTTCCCACATTGAGTCAGCACAGTCTCTGCCATTGAGGGACACTTGATAAATTTCTTAAATACCTTGTTGCAATTGTTGTTAACTCCCATCTAGTCAGCCCCCGAATCACGGTGACCCTAAATCATGCATGAGCACATTGGAATAAAACACTGCCCGGTCCTGCATCATCCCCACGGTGGCTTTGCGAATCAGTCTGTGATCCACAGGGTTTTCATTGGCTGATTTTCAGAAGTAGATTGCCAAGCCTTTCTTTCTAGTCTGTCTTAGACGGGAAGCTCCCCTGAAACCTGTTCAGTATCATAGCAATACACAAGCCTCCACTGACAGGTGAGTGGTGGCTGTGCTTGAGGTACAATGGCCGGAAATCAAACCCAGGTCTCCTGCATAGAAGGCGAGAATTCTGCCACTGCCCGCCTTAAATAAATAAGTCTAAATACTTTCTCCCTTCCTCCCCCTTCTTTCTCCTACCCCCAGGAGTAGTAGAAGCTCTGACAGAGCTCTGAGATTTAAATGAAACTGCAAGGACAAATAATTAGGAAGCTTTCAGTGGGAGAAGAAGAGGGGAGGAGCCCTCACTTCCCCATGGGCACAGATCTGAACACACCAACAGAGATGAGGTTTCTGAGTGAGGGTGTTGCGTGTTGGACAACAGTTACTGCAACAGCCACTACATAAGATTTAGAATCGTTTAAGTTCATCTCAACTTCAGTAATAATTAGATTAGCATAAACAGTGTGCATACAACTTAATTACCCACAAATATTTATCACATGTCCATACAACGAGACACACTTCCCCTGGAAACTGTTTTGGGAGGTGTACAGAGAACGCAGGCTCCGCTATTTCAGTCTCGAGTACTCAGTGCCTTCTGTGCACGTAGATGCTATGGGTGGATAAATGGGCATATCAGCACTATCTGCCCTTGATGATTTCTAACACTTTTTAAAGATTTCAGCTAAATGAACATCTTTAGTACTGTCAAAAAATAATTCAACATGAATCTGTTCATTTATTAATTAAAACAAGTCTTCCTTGAATACTTACCATGTGCCAAATACTGCTTTTCCTGCTGGCTATAAAGTGGTGGGAAAAACATAGATGAGGGTACCATTCTCATATAATTCACACCCTATTACAAGGGGACACATTTAAAACATACAAGCAAACAAATAAATCAGATATGGCAGGTAGTGATAAAAGAAATAAAGAAAACAAAAAGGTGTCTTGGAACTCCATTCTGGGTTGCCTCTGAGTTTTCCTTTTTTCTCTTTTCTTTCATGAGTCTGTGGGATAAGACAAGGATCAAAATGAGGCCACAGCTGTCATAGAGGAGCTTCCCTGCCTTTAGAACAACTAGCCATCCGCAGTGGCTGTTAGAACCTGCAGCTTGAGATGCGTTCGCTAAGTTTCCTGACTGGGCCACTTTCCTTCTCCTCTCATAGCCCCATTTACCTCTCCTTTATGGCAGTGATCCCAGATGTAATTTTTTATTTATTTGAGTGAGTATTTCATTAATGTCTGGGTCTTCTCTAGGACTATAAGCTCCATGAGCGTGAGAACTCTTTTTTTCTTCCTTACTATTGTATCCCCAGATCATAGCACAGTGCCTGGTACATGTTATTGCTGTTGTTAGTTGCCATCAAATTGGCTCCAATTCATGGCAACCTTATATAGAACAGAATGAAATTGTGCCAGATCCTGCACCATCTTCATAATCTTTGATATGTTTGAATCTACTGTTTAGGCTACTGAGTCAATCCATCACGTTGAAGGTTTTCCTTGTTTTTGCTGACCCTCTACTTTACCAAATGTGATGCCTTTTCTAGCAATTGGTCTTTTCTGATGATATATCCAAAGTAAACGAGACAAAGTTTCACCGTCCTCACTTCTAAGAGAGCATTCTAGTTGTATTTCTTCTAGAACCGATTTGATCATTCTTCTGGAAATACTTGATATATTCAATATTCTTCACCAAAACAACAAATGATCAAGTCTTACCAGGCATTTAATATATACTTGAAAATAAGGAAACACAAAGTTAATAAATAAATGAATAACAAAACCTTCGACGTCATTTTTAATCAAAGAAAGCTAAGTAAAACAATAGATTAAAAATGTTATTAACATGCTAGTTTCACCAGAATGAGGAAACTGACCCCAATACATTCCCGATGTGAGTATAAATACTCTTTATTGAAGACGATTGGGAAAATGGGCACTCATATGCTGCTGCTGGCAGAATAAATTGGTACAATCTCTCTGGAGGCTATGATATTCATTACTAGCCCTGAAAAAGCATATACTCTTTGGCCCAGAAATTATAGTTCTAGGAGTTCATTATAAAGAAAAATTTTACAAGTGCTTAAGATGTACATACAAGAATGTTCACTGTGAGTGTTCATAAAAGCATATTTTTTTAATTAAAAACAATCTAAATACCCACCAATAATGGATTGGTTAAATCAATTATGGTTTGTCTTACATTATAGAAGAGTATGCTGTTGTTATTGTTAGGTGCCATCAAGTTGGTTCTGACCCATAAAAACCCTGCGTACAACAGAATGAAACACTGCCTGGTCCTGGGCCATCCTCACAATCACTGTTATGCTTGAAGCCGTTGTTCCAGCCACTGTGTCAATCCATCTCCTTGAGGGTCTTCCTCTTTTTCACTGACCCTCTGCTTTACCAAGCATGATGTCCTTCTCCAAGGACTGGTCCCTCCTGATAACATGCCCAAAGTATGCAAGATGAAAACTCACTATTGTAGCTTCTAAGGAGCATTCTGCCTGTACTTCTTCCAAGACAGAATTGGTCATTCTTCTGGCAATCCGTGGTATATTTAATATTCCTCCTCAATACCATAATTCAAAGGCATCAGTTCTTCTTCAGTCTTCCTTATTCATTGTCCAGCTTTTACATGTATATAAGGCAATTTAAAACACGATGGCTTGGGTCAGGTGAATCTTAGTCCCCAAAGTGACATCTTTGCTTTTTAACACTTTAAAGAGGTCCTATGCAGCAGAGTTGCCCCATGCGATGCATCCTTTGATCTCTTGACTGCTGCTTTCATGAGCAGTGATTGTGGATCTAAGTAAAATGAAATCCTTGACAACTTCAGTCTTTTCTCCGTTTACCATGATGTTGCTTATTGGACCAGTTGTGAGGATTTTTGTTTTCTTTATGTTGAGGTATAATCCATACTGAAGGCTGTGGTCTTCTATCTTCATCCGTTAAGCGCTTCAAGTCCTCTTCACTTTCAGCAAGCAAGGCTGTGTCATCTGCATTAACGCAGGTTGTTAGTAAAATGAGTCTTCCTCCAATCCTGATGTCATGTTCTTCATCATATAGTCTAGCTTCTCAGATTATTTGCTCAGCATACAGATTGAATAAGTATGGTGAAAGGATACAACCCTGACACACTGCTTTCCTGATTTTAAACCATGCTATATCCCTTTGTTCATTTCCAATGACTGCCTCTTGGTCTAAGTACAGGTTCCTCATGAACACAATTAAGCGTTCTGGAATTCCCATTCTTCAAAATGTTACGCATAATTTATTATGATCCACACAGTCAAATACTTTTCATAGTCAATAAAACACAGGTAAACATCTTCCTGGTATTCTCTGCTTTCAACCAAGATCCATCTAACATCAGCAATAATATCCCGTGTTCCACATTCTCTTCTGAATCCAGCTTGAACTTCTGGCAGTTCCCTGTCAATGTACTGCTGCAACTGCTTTTTAATGATTTTCAGCAAAATTTTACTCGCATGTGATATTAATAATATTGTTTGATAATTTCCACATTCTGTTGGATCACCTTTCTTTGGAATGAGTACAGATATGGATCTCTTCCAGTCAGTTGGCCAGGTAGCTGTCTTCCAAATTTCTTGGCATAGATGAATGGCACCTCCAGCGCTGCACTCATTTGTTGAAACATCTCAATCGGCATTCCGTCAGTTCCTGGAGCCTTGTTTTACACCAGTGTCTTCAGCGCAGCTTGGACTTCCTCCTTTAATACCATTGGTTCTTGATTGTATGCTACCTCCTGAAATGGTTGAATATAAACCAATTCTTTTTGGTACAGTGATTCTGTGTATTCCTTCCATCTTCTTTTGACGCTTCCTGCACTGTTCAATATTTTCCCCATAGAATCCTTCAATATTGCAACTCGAGGCTTGAGTTTTTCCTTCAGTTCTTTCAGCTTGAGAAATGCTGAGCATGTTCTTCCTTTTTGGTTTTCTAACTCCAGGTCTTTGCATATTTCATTATAATACTTTACTTTGTCTTCTCAAGCCGCCCTTTGAAATCTTCCATCTAACTTTTGCTTTAGCTACTCCTGACATCCATTTTGGTCTTTTCTTTCTTTCCTGTCTTTTTAATGACCTTTTTTCTTTCTTCATGTATGATGTCCTTGATGTCATTCTACAACTCGTCTGGTCTTTGATCATTAGTGTTCAGTGTGTCAAATCTATTCTTACAATGGGCTCTAAATTGAGGTGGGATATAGTCAAGGTTGTACTTTGGCTCTCGTGGACTTGCTCTATTTTTCTGCAGCTTGAACTTGACTTGCATGTGAGTAATTGATGGTCTGTTCCACAGTCAGCCCATTGCCTTGTTCTGACTCATGATATTGAGCTCCTTCATCGTCTCTTTCCACAGATGTGGTTGATTTGATTCCTGTGTATTCCATCTGGTCCATGTGTATTGTCACTGTTTACGATGTTGAGAAAAGGTATTTGCAATGAAGAGGTTGATGGTCTTGCAAAATTCTATCATGCGATCTTCATCATCATTTCTATCACCAAGGCCATATTTTCCAACTACTGATTCTCCTTCTTTGTTTCCAATTTTTGTATTCCAATCACCAGCAATTATCAGTGCATCTTGATTGCATATTTGGTCAATTTCAGACTGCAGAAGTTGCTAAAAATCTTCAGTTTCCTCATCTTTGGCTTTAGTGGTTGGTACGTAAATTTGAATAATAGTCGTATTTAACTAGTAAGCATATGGATATTATCCTATCACTGACAGTGTTGTACTTCAGGATAGATCTTGAAATGTTCTTTTTGACAATGAATGCAATGCCATTCCTCTTCCATTTGTCATTCCCAGCATAGTAGACCATATGATTGTCTGATTCAAAATGGCCAATACCAGTCCATTTCACTTCACTAATGCCTGGGATATTGATGTTTATGTGATATGTTTCATTTTTGGCAACTTCCAATTTTCCTAGATTCATGCTTTGTACCTTCCATGTTCTGATTATTAATGGATGTTTACAGCTGTTTCTTCTTATTTTCAGTCATGGCACATCAGCAAATGAAGATCCCAAAAGCTTGATTCCATCCACGTCGTTAAGGTCAACTCTGCTTTGAGGAGGCAGCTCTTCCCCCATCATATTTTGAGTGCCTTCCAACCTGAGGGGCTCATCTTCTGGCACTATACCAGACAAAGTTCCTCTGCTATTCCTAAGGTTTTCGCTTGCCAATTTTTTCAGAAGTAGACTGCCAGGTCCTTCTTCCTAGTCTGTCCCAGTCTGGAAGCTCCTCTGCAACCTGTCCACCACGGGTGACCCTGCTGGCATTTGAACTACCAGTGGCATAGCTTCCAGCATCACAGCCACAAGCAAGCCACCACAGTATGACAAACTGACAGACATCTGGGGATAGAAGAGTATACAGCCACAAAAAAGTAACTAAGATCTATATTTGTTGATATATTAAAAAATAAAGGCATTTACCAAACATTTTGTATAGCATAGTTGAATTTTTGACAAATGAATATCAGTGTAGCAACATAAAGTTAATTCTAAAAAAATAAATTCAAAAATATTAGCAGTGGCTACCTTAATATCCACTATCTGTCTTTCAGTTTGTCACACTGTGGTGGCTTACGTGTTGCTGTGATACTAGAAGCCATGCCACTGGTATTTCAAATACCAGCAGGCTCACCCATAGTGGACAGGTTTCAGCAGAGCTTCCAGACTAACGCAGACTAAGAAGAAAGGTCTGGAGATCTACTTCAAAAATTAGCCAGGGAAAATCTTCTGGATCACAACAGAACATTGTCCAACTTGCTTACTTTGAACATATCATCAGGAGGGATCAATCGCTGGAGGATCACATCATGTTCAGTGAATAAGAAGGCCTACGAGACAAAGGAGATCCTCAGTGAAATGGATGTGCACAGTAGCTGCCAACAATGGACTTGAATATGCCGGGGATTGTGAGCATAACTCAGGACTGGGAAAAGTTTTGTTCTGTTGTACATGGGGTCACCATGAGTCAAAGTTGACTCAGTGGCAGCTATCTATCTATCTATCTATCTACCTACCTACCTTAGGAACCCTGGTGGCACAATAGTTAAGCACTTGGCTCCTAACTGCAAAGCTGTAGGTTTGAACCCACCCAGTGGCTACAACGGCAAAAGGCCTGGCAATCTGCTCCCATAAAGATTACACCCTAGAAATCCCTATAGAGCAGTTCTACTCTGTCACATGGGGTCACTATGAGTTGCAAATCGACTCAACGGCACCTAACAACAACATCTACCTTAAGGTGATGGGATTATGAATAATTTTTAATTCATCTTCTGTATTGTTTCTCCTGTATGGTGTAAGATTTTTCAGTAAGCATGTATTCTTTTTTACAATCAGGAAAACATATTTAACTATTTCCAGGTAGGTAAGTAGCAGTACAAAGTAGCATGTATTCAGTGTCAAAAGAACAATATAGCTCATAAAGTGGGGAAATTATCCTCTGCGCTCTGAATTCCAGCGTTAAAGATGATAAAATGTTTACACACTCTCCCAACTCTGGACTATTATTCCTATTCAACTGAAAAGGGCTCAGAAGCAAAGCCCAATGCCTTCCCAGGGAATTTATAGTAACTCCTCTGGCAAGCTACAGGGAGAGCAAGAAAAGAGATGGGCCAACCCATCCAGAGGCAGCAGCTCATATACCACTTGGCTCCCAGGAGGGAGAAAACTGAGATGCGCACTGTTCAAACCCAGGGATCCAAGGCCAGGGATGGGAAAGAGGCCAGGGAGAAACAAAGAAACCCATTTCTCAAAAGTTTTATTGTTAATATTATTGCCAATTTGTCATTATGTACTTTTCAGGCCCCCAGTTGGTCTTCTTGCTCATAACAAAAGGTCAGAGACTACTCTTATTGCTTCACTAATGCAGAATTCAACAGATGGACACTGGTGAACTGTCAAAATAGCACAGACCCCAGTGGCTTCTTATTTACATGTATTTCTTTGTTATCCCGGGCACGTTCTCCCAGTCCTCCAAGGAACTGTGGTGTCACAGCAGCAGACAAAGGCCAGCGCTCCTGGCTGTGGGGCCAGACCTTGCTAAGATTAAGCCTGGGACAGCAGGAGAATCCAGCTCTCCTTATAACCGATCTGCTGCTTTTCTCATCCCCCCATTTCCTCACAGTGCTGCTTTCTGCAATAAAGGGAAATCATTTTCTCCTAATATTCGCTGAGATTGAAAATGACACAACTGGTGAGCAAGGCACTGTCAGAGAAGCATTTCAGCTGTGCCTAAATTAACACGAAGCCAGAGAAATGGTTTCATGTGTGAAACTTTCTCAAATGAGGTGTGCAACAAAGGCTGTCTCAGGTGTGTAACACCTTGGGATGAGTTTTCCGACTCCTGGATTTTCCCTTCCAAAGGGAAGGGATGGTCTTGTCTTAATCTTTGCTTGTCATCCCTTATCCACCAACACACCAGATACAGAAGCAGTTTCTGGTACTTAGCTGCTCAATTAAAGTTGTAGCCTTGAATTGAAACTCAATTCTGGAACTTCTCTCTTGCTCTGATGTAAAGGGCACCTTGTAATTCATATGAAATTAAAAGAACAAAAACTAGAGCTGATGATCCAAAGAGACATTAACTCTTGGATATATGAGGCCCAAGAATCGGTATTTGATTGTCTTGCTCCCTATTCTTGGTGAGAAAGATGTGACTTTTGAGCTGTTGTGATCCATGCCTGCTCTTGTCTTCCTCACACTTACTCTCTGCTCTGCTCCTGAGAGCAGTCAAGGTTCTCTTGGTCACTAAAGCCATAAGGGCTTCCGTCTCTTGGTCTTTCTAAGCACCATGTTATCCTTGACTCTGCTCCCAATTTTCAATTTCATCAAAACCCACCGAGCCATAGTAGGGCTGTTCTATGCATGTGAACATCAAGCTTGGTAGAGGTAACGTGAACGGCTATAGGACTGTGAAACACACCTGAAACGCTCTGATGGCTTTTCTTATTTTTAATATTAGATTTTCAGAGTAAGCTATTTAAGATTCATCTCCCTATTTAAGCCGTAAACAGTTTCATTCCTGACACCTTTCCAGAGGATGGTTCTGTGCAGTGCCCTTTCAGCAGAAGGCCCTGCAGCCTAAGCAATTTTGGTCACAATACCAAATGCACTGATTAAACTGAAGGGACACCTGTGAGGTGTTCCCCCTCCTTTGTTTCTTACGAAATTCTCCAATAAATAGATTAAATTATCTGTGTCTAAAGAGAAAGAAATACTCTCTCTCATTGGCTTCTTTCTCTATTACACTTCTTTAATAGAAACTAACTTTCATTCCATATAGTGTCCTTCACCCATTTAACAACATCTGAGCATAAAAATTCTTCTTGCAATTAACCAATAGCTATTACTTCCCCAAAAAGTCCCTCCAATTCACTTACTTGCTCTATGTACTCCTACACACTTCTTAGGCCTCGTTTAAATCAACACCAGAGAGCACGAAAGACTGTTTTCCAAAGCACTGGGTTATTTATTGGTAGTCCTTTCTGGCAACTTCCTGTAGCTTGTTAGAGTGAAGGCCAATTACCACAGGTGAAACAGACCAATGCTTCCAAGGAAAATTTGATAAGGTCGGTTTCTCCTTTCTATTAACTTCTGGTTAGAATTTTACAGAGGCTTAAATCAAGCAGCATCTCTTTGGGATTTCAGAGCTGTACCTTTCTTTACAGGTACAGGGGAAAGGGCAGAAAAAGGGCACTCTAATCAAATTCAGACTTTAGTGCCATTGATGATCAGTGGTTTTCAACATTTGGGTCTGGACTGTTGTTCAGCTCCAGTGTTGGGCCCGTGAATAACAGTGGCCAATAAAGCATAAAAGCGTATATCCTGTAACATTGTTTCTACTTGTTATCCAGAGGACCCTGGAGAATCACTGAGAATAATGTAATTAGTAGGAATGTGCCATTGTACAGGAAGGATAAGCAGGAAGAAGACAAGTTTATTTCTGCATATAAGTAACTTAAGTACAGCTTAATCCAACCACCCAGTGGACCATCGACAACCCTTTCATTCCAAAAGCAGGAGCAGTGGAGTCAAGAATTAGAGCTAATTGAGAGGCAGGAAAATGGAAAAGTTTTGTGTGGCTTAACCAGTATATTTGAGTAAACACTGCATCTCTGCCAAAACATTTTCATTTGTGGCCTCTCAGAAGTTTTTCATTAACATCACTGTACCGTGCAAAAAAAAATAGATTTTGATTATACAGTCAGAGAGTACATCCATGGGGTGATGGGGAGGGACTTAAAATAATAAAGAATGAGAAGCAGGAAAGTTAAAATGTGTTATTACTAATAACAGTACAGTAAAATAACACCAGCTACTATAGGCTGCAGTGTTATTTTAATGTGCTTAGGCTTTGCACATATATTCTATTTAATCCTCACAATAACCATATGAGGCATATTCTGCTGCTCTCCCCACTTTACCGATGAGGAAACTGAAGCTGAAAGCAGATAAATAACTTGTTCAGGTCACAAGACAGATAAGTGGCAGAGCCAGGAACTGACTCCAGAGCTACACTCTGAATCACTACCCTATATTTTCTTGGCTGCATCTTAATAATTCAAAGAGTTTTCAGAAATGAATCTCTTTTGGTAAAAAAAAAAAAAAAAAAAAAATTTCAGGTGGGAACAATTATTGCAATCCTATCAGCAAAAATATCGGCCTTGAAAATCACGAGGATGAGCCCGATCCTTAAGGTTTTTGTTCAAGCTCCTGCAGAAGAATTTGCCTTTGACCTTCTCCCTGTATCAGTTACTATGCATATTAATCCCATGATCCCCTCTTCTAACACCTTCATCTTCTCCCTACTTCTATCTCTCAGAAAAATCACAACTGTAAAACTTTGCATATAGTTTTATGTTCAACATTTAAGTATAGAGGAACATATTTGGTAGCAATTGTACTTTCCTCCCCAAAAGTAGCTCTTCCTAGAATTGTCTCGGCTCCTCCCTGAAGCTCCCTCCCCCCTCTTCTCCCTTTGTTATCTTCTCTGGCACACTCTGTTCCTTGTTCTTTCCCTTAAATTTCTCTCTTGAAATCATGGCCCCAAGATACTGTATACACAATGCATTCATGAAATCGATCTTTATTCTACCCACTCACCTATGACCATTCCCAGATAGCTTGTTTCTTTGATTTTAAAATTACATTCTTTGCATGAATTTCATCAGGGTTAAGGTACCCAGAAACTGTACATGTATAGGGTTATCCCCTTGTTAAATACTTTTCCTATTATCTGGAATTCTTCCTTTGTGGCTCTGTTTTCAGTTTCTCTGTTGTTGTAGTTAGATATATTGTTCTTCTTATAATTATTATTGTTCACATTTGAAAAGGGACACAATATGATGAATGTAATCAATGTCACTAAACCATACATGTAAAAATTACTGAATTGGCAAATGTTTTGTTGCATTTATTGTTTTGTTGTTGTTGTGTGCCATCAAGTCAATTTTTTACTCATAGAGACCCCATGTGATGGAAAAGGACCATCCCACAGGGTTTTCTAGGCTGTAATCTTTACAAAAGCAGATTACCAAGTCTTTCTCCCAACGAGCCACTGGGTGGGTTCAAACTGCCAACCTTTTGGTTAGTAGCTGAGCACTTAACTGTTGCACCACCAGGGCTGCTTTATATATTTTTACCACAATATAAAAAATAAACACATGCCATGCAAACAAATATTTGAAAGGGTGGAAGTGAGTAGGAGGCCTATGAAGAAAATAAACAGGGTGAATATTAGACAGTTGGGGAGACTGTCTCTTGGGCAGTACCCTCCAGTCTTTATTTTTTTCACTCTTCCCTGCCCCACACATAACCCGTCTGCCTGGCAACCCCATACACTCAGAGCACTATAGGAAATTCAAGGTGTCAACAAGCTGATCTGATAAACTCCTCTCCACTGAGATGTGAATGAATGTCACAAATGGACATGGGGCAGAGAAATTATTCCTCAGCCCTCTGTGTCCTGCTTTGCTTTTATTATCTAATGCCCAGTAACAGTGACTCTGAGGACAGGAAGTTATCCAGGTGTTGGGCCACGGAAGCACTATTCAGTTGCCTGTGGGAGCAGGCTTCTCCTTGAGCATCTCAGATTACTCCCCTTAGAGGATTGCCTTGTCCAGCTTAGAATAATGAATTCCAACTAAAGACCACATTTTTCCTCCCACTGACTCAGTCTTCTATGCCTCTTTTTACAGGTACTGCAGGGACAGTTTATGGTTTGTAACTATAGAATGAATGAGATCACAATACCTAGCCCAGTCTGGAGAGTACCTCAGAATCATTGTAGGTATTTACTGAAAGGCAAGTATCCAGTTTTATCTGAAATTGTCTAAAAATCCTTGTTCTTTTGTGATTGTTAGTCTCCAGAGTTGACACCCCAATGAACATGCCTCCTGGGATTAATGCTCTAGTGTAAATCCCCTTCTCTTGAATCTGGGATGGCCCCAGTCACTCACTTTTGGCCAATAGAATGTGGTAGAAGTGATGCTGCATAATTTCAGAGGATAGGTCATAAAAAGATTTGCAACATCATCTGTGCTCCTAGAATTCTTGCTCTGGGAACCACTGTGTTAAAAAGTCAGACCTCTGTAAGTCAATGTCATTCTTTGCCTTTGTTTTCAGAAAACAGGGCCAATGCGATACCTGAAACCCCTATTTCTTATTCTTTCTTTAGAAAGTTGATGTAAGAAGCCTGACTACTCTGAGACCAACTGCTTTGAGGAAGCCCAAACTAGCCAGATAGAAAGACTACATGGAGCAAGAGATAAGCTCTGCCAGGCTTAGATGTTCCAGCCATCCCAGAGGAGGCACCAGACATGTGAGTGAAGAAGCCATCCTGGATATTCAGAGCCTTCAGACGACTCAGCCCTTACTGACACCAACGGCATGAGACATCGAGCTCAGTCCATCCAAAGAAGCATGAGTGGTAAAAATAGTTGTTTTAACCTACTAATTTTTAGGGTGATTTGTTTCACAACAATAGTTAACTAAAACACCTGCCCTTTATCAGAGCCAGCCCCAAGACCCAGCCTGGGTTCAGAAATGACTGTTTACCAAGAGTCTCCTTTCAGTTTTATAAGATTCCATAGATTATCCAGGTCTACACTGGGAATTGAGCAAAGAGACCCTACCCCTGCTATGACATTCCCCCATGACAAGGGATGAAAAATATCCAAAAATGACAACTAGGAGACACAGAGAGTTAGCCTACCTGGTCTGCCCCCTTTTTCTCTTTAGTCGATGTCTAAACCAGTAGCCTAGAAATAGATACGTATTAAAAATCTCAAAAAGTAAGCCACAGATTTTGAGGAAAGCAAAATAATACAGAGAGTTCATGATACACATGAGTTTCTCAATCCTGATTTTATTACTTTCATTTATATCTACAGCTTAGAATATATGATTGCTTGTTGAGGGCACTGTCTTGGGGAATGGAATTAGAGACAAGATCATTGAAAGCCACTCACCGTGTTTTGCCTTCTGCTCTTGTAGAGGGTCAAGATCCAACTCTCCAGATGAACAGGTATGGGTATCTTATAAAACAGGTTAAGCACATCTTCTAATTCTACTTGGTGCTCTACACACAACAATTGTAAATAAATTCCTGTTCAGTTGTAGAAAAAAATTAATTTATATATTAATTATCTCTGCAAATGTGTATTATTTTCAGTTGTCAAAAATTGAGACTTCTGTACACCAATATCTTTGTTTGCCTTTACTTCCAGAAAACAAGCAAATGTAACGCCTGAAATGCGTGATTTCTTCTCCTTCCTTTAGAGAGTTGGTTTCTGTCCTGCAGCATCTTGCTGTGTACCAGATTTAATCTGTAAGCTATCTCAAACACGTCTGAAAGTAGGCCAGGGTCCAAGTTTAATGACTTCAGTAGCTGTAGCTACCAACCAGTCAGCAAAATTGAACTATCTAAAAACGAATGTGTGCACCAGTACCAGTGTTAGGTATTTCTGGGTTCCCTACTATTCATGACATCTTACAGATACTTACTGAAATCTAGACCTGGTACTGTCACTGTGCAGAATCCACAGCAAGAATTCCCACCTCCCTCCAGCTGCAGCCCTGGTGGTCATTCCAACAAAACATTTTTTCAAAAAGGATTCCCTATCTTTATAGCTAACTAAGCTCCTCTTTTAAATGCAAATACATCTATGGAGAATTAGAGCTATTAGCCTTTGTAAAAATGGTGTGGGGACAGTGTCTGACCTGCTCTTACTCCACATGGGGAAAGGAGAATAAAGATCAACAGCCCGAGGCTGATTCCCATGAGGCAGAGGTCAAACATAACTCCTGTCTCTGCCATCTTTACTAATTCTGACACCAACCGTCCCTCCGACAGCAGTCTGTACTGGGTTCAATAGCTCATTGCAATGGCCACACAGAACTCATAGACCATACCCACAATTACGGGGTTTATTAGAGAAGTAACAATTACAATTCAGGCTCAAGAACACTCAGAAAACAGTTCTTCCATCAGAATAGCCTCTCCCCAGCCATGCTTGCAGGCACGCCTCTCCCTGGCCCTCAGTCTCTGCCCAAAGGCGCTCAGCTTTCTCTCTCCATGGACCAGGAAGCCCACCACACTGTCTTCTACTGCTGGGTCTCTCCTGCTGGTCTCACCTTCCTTGTTGGTGCTGAACTCCTCTTCTCTGCTCTGCAATTGGCTCTCTTTTAAGGCAAAACTCACCAATACCATTGGTAGGCCACAATTACTCTATCGCACAATCACCTGGGTGGGAGTTACAAGACTGGCTAGAAAGGCCACACACAAAAGTAATTAATCTACCACCGCCTTTCACACATTAGATACAGTGTCTGTAATCAGATCCTCCTAGATTACTTTCCTCTCTGCACATTAACTTTAACCCCTTACTAAAGGTATAAAACTGCTCATGGGTGTGGGAGGAGGAGAGAACATTAACTGTGGGGGAAGGAGAGAGAATTAATGTGCAGCTAGGGTAGTTGTAGAGTGTATATTGTTGTACCATAATTTGTGTTCAGGAAAGAGATTGGGTTTAGGGGTCTGACAGACCTGTATTTTAATCCTCACTGTGCTGCGATGGACAAGAACCAGCCTCTCAGGATGCGCTGCTCAAGAAAAGTAATGATACCCACTCATCAAGCACAGATAGACTAGGCATTCAATAAGGTTTGCAGAATGAAAGGTTATGGTAAGTAAATTAACTTTGCAGATTTGTCACAAAAATCTGGGAAAAGCAGAGTCACCTATCCGAAGCAATGCAAATATTGTAATTTGGGGATTTTTTTCAAGTATTTATTAAAAAAATAATTAGATGTACGTAAAATAGTCTAGGACATAGCAAGTGTTCAATAAAGTTTCCATTCTTCATCCTTCCTTCCAGGAAGGGCATAGACATTTGTGCAGTTCTCTGTACAAGCCACAGAGCACCCTGAGGACTGGGTGATGGGAGAGAAAGTGTACCAACAGGACCGGAGGAGGTTGCTCTCTTTAAAGACAAAAGTAATATGATCAACACTTCACTGTTTCAGAGGTTGGAAAAGTCTACTTAGAAATGCTCTTGTCTTATTTATACATGGAGTGCATTCCAGTGTAATTGACACTCACATGTTACCAGGCATCTAGGTGATTTGCTGTTCTTAAACTTAGCTGAAAAGAAATCAGGGCATACTCCAGGGTATAACATCTGTAGCAGAAGCCCATATGTGCTATTTATTTTTATGAATCAAGCACTCTGTTTATAGTTATTTGCTCTTAATTTGAGCCCTGAACTAGAATTCTTTCTTTTGAAGATATCTAGTTAATTATAAGAGAACATAAACTGGAGACTGAAACATATCCCAGGAAAATCATGAATGTTTGTCATTTGTGTCAAAAGCAACTCAAGTATTGGTTTTTTTGCTTTTGTTTTTGTTTTTTTTAATCTGCAAGAAACAAAGGCAAGATCATCTGTATCAGCAGAAAGGCAAATATAGCTCTGGAATTTTGGAGTTTTCTTAAACTATTAGCAAATTGTGACTACATTTGCTAAAAATACTACAATTTGGACCCCAAATCCCTCTCTGATGAATCCATTTATTTAGCATAGACTCAACTCAGTTTGGTAGAGGTTAAGATTACCACAGTGTCACATTGATTATTTGATGGTGTTTTTGAAAAAATATATGATATTTTGATGATGGAACAAAAATATCATCCAGCAATGAATCTTAACTTTTGGTTGACTGGTGTTCTGCTAGTTAATGATTTCTAGTAAATCACATGTAGTATTGATTCGAATTTTTCTGATTTAGCACCACTCTGTAAGTGAATTCCCTTTAATTAACAAAATATCAGCAAGCTTCTAGTTCCCTGATTTTCTCCAAGGTGGAAAATTTGGTTCCCCAGTCAGAGACTCTGCTTAACTCGTAAGTGTTCTAAACATGCTGTCAAATAGCCTGTTCCACAACTCCTGTAGGTATATGGTCTTGGCAGACATATATCTGGATTTATTTTAGGTCTGAAAAGTTAGTCCTTGTGACAAGTTGAACTAGAAAAAGAGTGAGTGTCTAAACTTGTCACCACAAAAAAAAAAATTAAATTATAAACAAAGTGAAGAGAATTGTTTTGAAATACTTTGTTTTTTCGTACAAAACAATAAAAAAAAAAAGCTTAACAATGATTAATAATGTTTACCTTTTGCTACACAACCTTGATAGCCCCAAAATCATTTCTCAAAATTACACAGTATGAAGATTTTTATGCACTCTTTCCTGATATCCACTCTAAGCCCAGCACTGGAATCAGACAATGCAGCTTGGTCAGATATGACTAAACATTGCGACTCACGGCGACCGCATGTGTGCAAAGTAGAACTGCTCCATAGGGTTTTCAAGGCCGTGACCTTTCAGAAGCAGATCACCAGGCTTACTTCCAAGGCACTTCTGGGAGAGTTTCAATCACCAACCTTTCAGTTAGTAGTCCAGCCCTTGCACCACCAGGGACTTTCATTTACTGAATAGTCTTGATTAAAAAACTAACAGCTTTTGTTTAAAATCTAATATATTTTCTACTTATTATACAGAATACAGTGATTTATTTTTTTATCTGAGGATCAAATGAGATCAATTATCTGAAAGATGATTTTAAACTGCAAAATGGTCTATAGAGATTATTTTTTATCATCAGTAATCAAACCCACCACCATCTAGTCAATTCTGACTCATAGCAACCCTATAGAACAGAGTAGAACTGCCCTATAGGGTTTCCAAGGCTGTAATCTTTATGGAAGCTGACTGCCACATTTTTCTCCCACGGAGCTGCTGGTAGGTTCGAATGACCAACCTTTCAGTTAAAAGCTGAGCGCTTTAACCACTGCACCACCAGGGCTCCTTCTTTTATCATAAATATTATAAGCTAATTCACATCCTCCCAAATCTCAGAGTAGGAGACTGGAAGACGGAAATAAACACACACACACAAAAAAAAAGATTAAATGACAGAGCAAGCAGCCCTCTTGGACCTAGAGGCGGCAGAAAGAGCTCCTTCGGGTGTTTAGGTTGGCTCATCTGGGTGTCTCCCAAGCAGCCCCTGCTACAATGCGGGGCACAGCCTTGACACCACGCAGCCACCCAGCCTGCCTGCTTTTCACCAGCCTCAGACTGTGCCATCTGCTGCTTGCCATGAAGGAGCAGGCTTTATAACAAGTCAGGAAAGAAACTAATGCATTAAGAACAGAGGTGGGTTCTTTGAGTTTAGGAAAGTCTCTTCACAAAACCATGAACACAAATAAATGTAGTGTCAAATGAAACAGCAACTGTGGACCGTCATAGTCCAGAAAGTAAGGCTGATGATGCAGTCTGACTTAAACTGTATTCAGTCCCTGGAGGGAGTTTATTCTTTTTTTTTTTTTTTTTTTTGATGGTTGTTTTCCATGAAATATTTTTGATATATAAGATTTAACGCAGGAGAAACCACCTATTTCTGGAAACATCATTATGAACATGTTCCACTGTAGTATTCATAGTTCTATTCCAAGTTTTGCCTACTTCTTACAAACTATCAGAACTAAATTAAAGATATGAGATTCTGTTATCATTCAGATGACTAGGCATGCCGGAGCCCCAGCATCATGTAACTGGTTTTATCTGCACATACCAAGTCCACTTCTTCAAAATCTCCTAAGTCCCATTCTGGGTTATTTGGCTTGTTCTATGCCCATTCTACTGAACTGGCTTTGTCTGTGGTCACCTGGGACCTCCTAATGGCCAAAAGGTGCTATCCTTTCAGTTCTTGTTCCCCTTGAGGACACTGCTGCATACTTTGCCTCTACAGAGGCTCTTCCTTGAGCTTCTATGACATTATACCATCCTCATTTTCTTCCTGTTCTTTCCTCTGCTAATTCCCATCCTCTACCTGCTCCTTTAAATGAGGATATTCATGGAGTTTCATTTCTTCAACTTCAGATTTTCTTTCTTCGTACCTTTCTCCTCAGAAAGCCCATCAAGTCCCAGGAATCCCAGGATGTGGGGTATCTGAAGTTTCAGCCAAGGCTCCATTCTTTTCTGTCATTATGCTCCTTGGTTTTGCTATTCCCTTTGAATACCTCAAACATCACTTGTATGCTGATAGACCCCAAATTCAAATCTTTTCAATACAATCTGTCATGAAAACCTGCCTATTATAACTCTTTAATATTTTTGACTATCCCCTTTTCTCCATTCCCACCTATACTACCTTAATTCACGTCCTCATCATTTATCCTTAATATGTAAAGCAGTACTGTAATTGGTTTCCCTGACTTCAGCGTTTAGCACTTTGCTATGGATTGAATTGTGTCCCCAAAAAGATATATTGAAGTCTGTCTTAGGCCAGGTTCTCTAGAGAAGTAAAACGCATAAATATATATAGACAGAGATTTATATCAAGGAAACAGCTCACACAATTGTAGAGGCTGGGACATCCCAAGTGCATGGATCAGGATAGAGGCTTCTCTCAATTCACGTAGCTGCAGGGGCTGGCAAACCCAAGATCAGCAGATCAGAGAACAGGGCTCCTGCTCACAGGCTATGAAGATCGACAAATCCCAAGATCAGCAGATAAGCTGATAGCTCAAGCCCCAAGAACCAGAGGCCAGATGAACAGGAGGCAACCACAGGGGCCAGAGTGAGCAAAAAAGCCAGAAAGTCTGCTTATATTTGGATACAGGCCACACACCCAAGGAAACACCCTTTCAACCGATTGACTACTCACAGCAGATTTCATCATGGGAGTGATCTCATATAAACACTAAGAATCATGGTCCAGCCAAGCTGACACACAATCTTAACCATCACAATGTCTTAACCCTTGACACCTTTGAACCTGACCTGCTTCGGAACTACGGTCTTTGGAGATGTTATCAGTTAACATGAGCTCATACCAGAGTTGGTGGGGAGGGTCTTAATCCAATGTAAGTGATTTTCTTATAAAAGAGGAGAAGAGACACAGAGAAAACATAGTCATATGACAACAGAGTTATACTGCAGCTGCAAGCCAAGGAATGTCTGGGGCTACCAGAAGTTGAGAGAAACAAGAAAGGCCTCCGGAATCTTCAGAGACAATGTGGCTCTGCTGACATCCTGAATTCAAACTACTCTGGAACTGTGAGATAATAAATTTCTGTTCTTAAAAGCCACTCAGTTTGTGGTATTTTGTTACAGCAGTCCTAGGAAACTAAGACACCCTGTCCATCAATTTACCACACTACTACCTGAATTCACTTTCTAAATTTCTAATCTGATCACATTGCTTCCAAACTTAAATTAGTCAGAGAACCCCACTATCCACCCAATGGAGTCCAGTGCCTTTGGGCATCTCTTCCTGGAAGTCCTACAAGGCAGTTCAAACTTACCAAGTGCCTTACGATACCTTCCGTTGCTTGACTTCTGTCTTCCTCTCTAGCTTTATCTTTTCTCTCTCCCTCACATGTATCCATTTCTCTAACTAGATCTCAAATAGGCCATGCTCTCTCTTGCCTCTGTACCTTTTCATATGCTGTCCACTCTGTCCCTAATACTCTTTACCTGCTTTTCTGCCTAATTAACCCCTACTTATCCTGGTGGCACAGTGGTTAAGAGCTTGGCCGCTAACCTAAAGGTCGGCAGTTCGAATTCACCAGCCACTCCTTGGAAACCCTATGGGGCAGTTCTACTCTGTCCTATAGGGTCGCTATGTATCGGAATCAACTAGACAGCAATGGGTTTGTCCTAAAATAAATAAATAAATAGATAAATAAATCATGGATCCCTGGTGGTGCAATAGTTAAAGCGCTCGGCTGCTAAGTGAAAGGTCAGCAGTTCAAATCCACCAGCCACTCCATGGGAGAAACATGTGGCAGTCTGCTTCCATAAAGATTACAGCCTTAGAAACCCTATAGGGCAGTTCTACTCCGTCCTATAGAGTTGCTATGAGTAGGAATCAACTTGACAGCAAGGGTTTAGTTGGGTTTTTTTGTTTGTTTGTTTCTTGTTTTTTTGTCTTAAAATACAGATCAAGTGACACCTCCTCCAGGAAACTTCCCCAGCAGCCCCCACTCTGAGTTGAGTGTCACTCCGCTGCACTGCCACTGTCCCACAGACGTAACTATCATAGACCTTACCTAACTGTACTGCATCATCCATTCATCTGATCCCCAAGGACAGGGATCATACTTCCAAGTCTCTTCATCCTAATGCCTAGCCCAGCATCTGACCAAATGTAGATTCCAATCATTTGCTAAATGAATGAAATGAACTGTAATTTCATCAAGTGACCCCCAAATCTGTATCATGAGCCCTGAACTCTCCTTACATTCTCATATTTTCATCCAACAGCTGTACATATCTACTTTGGTATCCCACTGTCACCTCAAAACTCAAACAGCTAAAAATAAATTTGTCATCGTCACTCTGAAACAAGCTCCTCTTCTGTCATCTCTATTTCTATCCCTAGTTCCATTCTGTCACTCAAGCCTCCTTAAAGCCTTCAAAATCATCCTAGGCTGCTTCCTGCCTTCACCTTGCCTGTGCAGTCTCTTCTCAAATCCAGTCCACTTCTCTTTCTTGATACATGTCCCTTCTTTGCCCACTGCCTCCAACCAAGCCTATCCTGAAATACTCTCCCCTCTGATTTGCCCAGGTTCTTCTCTAACTTGTACATGCAACACACAAGTGCCATATTCTTCCTAATGTATGACTTTCATTTCATCAGGCCTCTTCACAAAAGTAGTTAATGGATTCCTATTCTCTAAGACATAAAGTAAAAATTATTGATTCTGGGCTTTACATCACCAATAGCTCCTACACTAAGGATGAGCTCCTTGATGAGGTCTTAAAAGTTTCCTAGTGGCCATCTAAGATGCATCAATTGGTCCCAACCCACCTGGAGCAAAGGAGAATGAAGAACACCAAAGACACAAGGAAAATATTAGCCCAAGATACAAAAGGTTCACATAAACCAGAGACTCCATCAGCCTGAGACCAGAAGAACTAGATGGTGACTGGCTAGTATCAATGACCGCCCTGACAGGGAACACAACAGAGAGTCCCAGACAGAGGAGAAAAGTGTGGAGCAGAACTCAATTTCATGTAAAAAGAACAGACTTAATGGTCTGATAGAGACTGGAAAAACGCCCAGAACTATGGCCCCTGGATGCTTTCTTAACCCAGAACTAAAACGATTCCCAAAGCACATTCTTCAGACAAAGATTAGACTGGACTATAAAACATAAAATAATACTCGTGAAGAGTGTGCTTCTCAGTTCAATCACATACAGGAGACCAAATGGGCTGCTCCTGTCTGGAAGCAGGATGAGAAGGCAGGAAGGGACAGGAACTGGTTGAATAGACACAAGAAACCCAGGGTAGAAAGGGGGGGGTGTGCTGTCACATTGTCGGGATTGCAACTAATGACACATAATAATACGTGTATAAATTTTTGTAGAAAAATTAACATGAGCTGTAAATTTTCACCTAAAACACAATAAAATTAAAAAGAAAAAAAGACAAGCTCTTTGAGACAGAAATTCAGGTATCTGTGTCTGCCCATTGTCTAGCACCCTTTATGGGTCATAAGACTAATATTGTTAAGAGGTCAGTTCATCTCAAATTGATCTAATGATTCAACACAATCTCAATCAAAATCTCATTAGGCATTTTTGTAGAAATTGACAAATAGATTCTTAAATGCATTTGAAAATTATATGGACCTAAAAATAGACTAAAAAAAAATTTTGAAAAAGAAAATAGAGTTAAAAGACAAAAGCTACCTTTCATTTTAAGATTTATTTTATAGCTACAGTAATCAAGACAGTATGGTATTAATACAAAAATAGACAGATTAATAAAACAGAAATTTACCTCTACACTTACATATGCAACTATTTTCAACAAATGTGCAAAGGGTAAAAAAATAATGGATTGTTCAACAAATATTGTTCAAACAACTGGACAGCCATATGCAAAAAAAAAGTAATAACTTTGATCCATACCTCACACCATATACAAAAATTCACTCAAAATGGATCATAGGCCTAAATGTAAAAATTAAAACTATAAAACTTCTCAAAGAAAACGTAGGAGAAAATCTTTGTGACCTTGGGTTAGGGAAAGAATTCTTAGATACAACTGTAGCAGAATCCATAATACAACAAACTGATAAATTAGGCTTTATCAAAGTTAAAAATTTCTGCTCTGAAAAAGACTCTAAGAACCACAGACTCGAGAAAAGTTTTGCAAATCACATACCTCATAAAGAGCTTCTAACCAGAATATATAAAAAACCTCTCAAAACGCTATAATAAAAAACAAACAATTCAATTTAAAAATGAGTAAAAGATTTGAACAGACACTTTACCAAAAATATAGAGAGAGGGCAACTAAGCACATGAAAATATACTGAACAAAATCAGTCATTAGGGAAATGAAAATTAAAATCACAATGAGATTTTTAAAATATCTAGAAAATGCTAACTAATCCGTAGAGACAGAAAGTAGATTAGTGTTTTTGCCTAGGGAAGAAGGCAGGAAGGGGTTGGAGGGAGAGATGACTAAAACGCAAGAAGAAACTTTGGAGATGGCAGATATGTCCATTATCTTGATTGTGGTGATGGTTTCACAGGTGTTTACATAGGTCAAAATTCAACAAAATGTATACTTAAATTTGTGAGTTTATTGTACATCAATTAAACCTCAATAAAGCTGTTTTTTAAAACCTAAAAAAGAAGAAGACCACAGGTATAATAAAGCATCAAGTAAATCTAGCTGCAACTCCAGCGTAATAGTGTTGGCATCCAAAATTCTACACAGCCACTAAACTGTGAAACTGACACAGATATGTTGTTGGAGCCATTTATATGTGATACTAAGTGCAACACAGCCTTCAGCTGGGAGTAATGTGGATAGAGGCCAGAAAAGGGGCAGTATAACTCCAGAACTTCTGTATCACTATGTGAGTTCTTAATCTAAGGTCCAAGAACCTTAACGGGTCCGTGGGTAATCTTTGAATTCCCTGAAGTAGTATGAAAAAAACAAAAAACCACACATACATAACTCCCTTACATTTTTTATCAGATTCTTAAAGACCTAAATGACGCCTCCTAGAACAGCTGATACGGGTAGTAAGCTGATTTTACAGACAGAAATAAGTTAGAAACAATCATCACCATGAAGAGGTTATACTGAAATGTAACTATTACTTGAAATAGAAAGTTTGATTTGTTTCTTTTGAGTAAACATGAAATGAAATTGATAAGAAACATTAAAGCAACCTTTAGGGTTATAAGCAGAGGGAAGGCTCCATCAAGGACTGCGCCACACAAACAATTGGTCAATTGACCAGTCAATTGAGTCAAAACATGCAAACTGGTTAATTTTTTACTACTCTAACCTACCTCTAATTAAGTCTTAGCAAAATCCTTGTTTGTAACAAAAACCAGAATTGTTCAAAGGACCTAGCAATGACTCTGGAGAACAAAGGTCATTCTTAATCCCAAACATATGAGGCTGTTTTAAAAAATACAGAAAATCTTTCCTAGTACTTCTCCAGTACATGTATAGAGAAAATTCTTGATAAATTTGGAAAACGAAACTACCCACAAAAAAGGGGTCTTGATTAAAGCTTATTTTTCTCAGAATAGATAGTGAAATCAAAGTTTAAAATGCTTGTTCAAAAAAAAAAAAAACGCTTCTACAGAAGGGACTGATGGGAGATTAATAATTAATGTATAGAAGCAATACAGAAATTTTGAAATGTAAATTTGATGAACAAAAAATGGCATACTATGATAAGCAGGAGCAACAAGGGAGAATGAGTGGAGGAGGGTCTTTTGCTCAGAGACAGAATAGAAAGAAACATTGATTGGGCTTGCTGGGTTTTTCCTTTTTTGAAAAATGCAAACTTTTATGTGGACATGGGCAACTATTAAAAAGTTACAAAAGAGCGAGGGGGAGAGAAGACTCTTTCACCAAAACAAATCAGGTTCATTTGTAGCATTCCCATTAGAGTGTTTCCCTTAAAAGAAAAGAAAAAAGTTTAACACATCACTTTGATTTGTGCTTTGCTATCCAGATCCCTGCACTTTCGATTTTCTTCCCATCGCCTTTGCCCCCATTCTTACTGTTGGAGTCTCCTTTTAAAAATCCATTCCAATTTTCTTCTAATATTTGTGTATAATTTTTCCTCCTTTTAACTAAGCCCTTTTTGAAATGCCTCCCTTTGTGTGTCTCCAGGCGGGGGGCAGGGTCTTTGCTTTCCTCTTTGGCCCAGTTTATGGGGGCTGGGCTGCACTAGGAGCTCTCAGGAGAATTGTGCAAATTGCACCCGGGCTTCCGTTGGAAGAGCCACTCATCCCAGCGACCCCGTGCTGTGCCCGAGTGCATCAAGGCCATGTCAACCCCTTGATGCTGCCTCACGCTGTGATCTTCCTTTGCACTGTGTCATATGTCAGAATGGGTTTTCCCACAATGCATTCTTTAGTTCAGTGTCAGGGAAAAAGAACAAATAATGTGCTCCTGTGGCAGCCAAACATGCTACCTGCAAGGCTGGAGAGCAGAACACATTTTCCTTCTCCAAGTGAATCCCCTCAGCTGAAGCTGTCTTTTCCTTCCCATTATCCTCCTTCTCCCTGCCCCTCCCCTCCCCTGACTTTAGCTCCTCTGCAAAAGTGCTTTCTGCATGTTGAAGCGTTCATCCAGCAGGAAATTTTGGAATTGTAGACCACCTTTATTAGTTTATTGATCAATTTGTTTGTGCAAAATGTAATTACATAAGAAATAGCGATATATCGTGTTCTCTGTTGTCTATACAGAGCTTAGTCGTGAAATCGTGTGAAAATGTGCAGAGGGCAGAAGATTTCATAGGAATGGACCATCAAGAAATCCTTTCTAGACACTTACAATTGTCTATTTTAATTACCAGTTATCATAATTTTACCTTTTTAAAAATAATCATGGAGAATATCTCATTTACTCTTTCAAATAACCAAATGCCAGTTCTGCTGCCCTTCATCTATCTCTCTGAGAAAAGAAAGAAGCCTGAAGATTGTATTTCCTCCCTGACTACACACAATCTCATTTACACACGCCACATATGGCAGCATATAGTGTTTAGAGTTGTTTACGCAAACTTCTTAGACCCACCTACCTGATAGACGAAAGAAGAAGACAAACAAGATCTAAATCCTCAGAGTATCAGAAAGGGTCAAAGAAAAATCAGACTTGCTCCCTATCCCGGGAGTGTCCACACCTTATTATAAAGTAAAAAAGATCAGATCACATAATAGTCACATGCTAAGAGGCAGCTCCTCTGCACCCCTGCTATGCAACATCAACATCACCGGGGATTTTGTTAGAAATGAAAGATCTCAGGCTCCTTCCAAGAACTGCCGATTCAGAATCTGCATTTTAACAAGATCCCTAGATGATTTGTTTACACGTTGAAGTTTAAGAAGCACTGTACCACACTGTGGTGCTGCTCAGACTTCTGAAAAGGTTTAACCGGAGCCAAATACACCCAGAACTTTTGCCCTGCGAGCAGACTAAACCATCTTTTTCAGGCGTGGGCACAAAGCACACCGACAAAACTACAAACGGACTGCCTACATTAACAGCAGAAGAGAGCTAAATACATACCACTTACTAGGTGAAAACATACATTGTCTATTGATAGAGAAATGCACATGACATATGATTTTATATATATTAATGTACATGAAAACAGCTTAGCAGTGAAATAGAAACAGATTCTGGATTGCTATAATACTAAATGGAGGATGGGGAACCCAGATAAAGGTTGAAACAAAACAGTTCAAATTGGTAGGTTGTGCTGACAGTATAATTCAGAAGGAGTTTACAATATGATATTGCACACTGAGTCATTTAGATACTTACACTGCACATAGATTGAAAATTGTTGTTGTTTTGCACCAAAATGAGCTGGTGAATATGTGAGCCCAACTCTCAGAAGCTTGCTAGCTTTCTTTCTCCTCTCTTTCTCTCTCATCATTTTTGTTGTCAAACCATGAATGGTTGATGCTATAGCATGTTTCCTCATTGCAATGAAAGTATTCCTTAAATGCCTTCATTGAATTTATCCTCCATACAGCTCTGTCCCACCTCTGGCCTTGTAAATGCACACATTCACACTTACTTTAGCAATTCTACTCTAGTTTGTAAAAGGGCTAGTTCTTAGATAATTTTTATTATAACGTTCCTGCTTGATTATTGATACTTGTGTTTTATAATATGTTTGTAAATATGAAAATCTGATTTCACTGCTGATAAACTTGGTTTCAAAGACTTCTTTAGAAGCGTTATGTGTAAATAATCACTAAGGAATATTCCCAACCATAGCAAGCCAGGGCTTGCTTCTATTCATGACAATCATTACGTAAGTTTGACTGATTAGGTTAATTTCTTATCATTTCACCTTGCTTATTTCCTTTCTTTTTCTTTTTTTCATTTATTGGCAAATACCCATTTTTTATTACTTCACTGTCCCAATCATTTTTGGATTTTTCTTCTCTCCTACTTAAGAGAAATTATCTCTGGAGAAAAGGAACATGCTCCCATTGATCACAATACCAGAACTAAGTAACAGTCATTGTTTCTTCTGGTTTTGTGTTCTTCTCAACTCTAGAAACCAGGTTTTCTTCATGTTGTAATACATTCATTCACCCAGTATTTCTTGAGCAGCTATTGCATTCAAAGGACTGTGGTAGGTGCTGCTGAAGACCCAGAGATTTATCTGGCATGAACTCCACTTGTGTAGCTTAGGCTCCATTAGGAGAGAGAAGACATGTATACAAACAACAAGACAAGGATTGAGAGACAGTGAAAGGCAGGAATGATTAATAAAGCTGACAAGTGGATTATTCATTTCAGTGCTGAATATTCTTGGAGCCTTTAGAGATGCTTCTCAAAGTAAGGTAACTGGACACCCCAGAGCTGCTTCCTTGAGCCAAGTTTCTCATAGCATGGTTTTTCGGTCACCTAAACAGACTTAATCTCCTGGGGTGCTTGTTAGAAGGCAGATTTCTGGGCCCTACCTTAAATTCAGCAGAGCTCTGGTGGCATAGTGGTTAAGAGCTCTGCTGCTAACCAAAACGTTACTGGCGATTCAAATCCACCAGCTGCTCCTTGGAAACCCTGTGGGGCAGTTCTACTGTGTCCTACAGGGTGGCTATGAGTCAGAATTGACTCAACAGCACCTAATGACAACAACAACCTTGGACTCACCTTATCAGGATCTGTTGGGGGTGGGGTGTATAGAGCCCATGAATCCACATTTTTTAACAACAAATATTCCAAGTGATCCTTATGTACACTAAAGTATAAGATCTCTGCCCCAATGTGCTAGTAGTGAGGTAGTTAGGAAATGGACAAGGGCAAAATATTTTATACACACACACACACACATACACATATAATCAAATATTGTAATTGACTACAAAATCCACAAAAGTTTTTAAAAAGAAGCATAAGTCTTCAAAAAATTCATCTATGTGGTAAATAAACATTTGTTCTCATCTATTTGAATACATATGAGGAACACTATACCAAAAGCAGACAGAAGACTTAAATATGCTGCTAATATGTTGAAACATGTACACAATCTTTGGCATAAACTCTGCTTGTGTCTATCTGTATAAACATCATCTTTATCTGTAATGACCAGCTTTGGCCTTCTTCCCACCTCCCCTGGTTTGATGGCAGATCATAATAATGTCACTTGGCTATTCTTGAAAAACAGCTACTAAATGTTGATGATACTTAACAGGAGCAATATTTATGTGAGAATCCTAAAATACTTGGTAAAATGCTTTGAAGGTGCAAAGGCTGACATAACCATAAATTCTGAGTAATGCCGCAGTTGGGCAGAGACATAAAGTTCAATGGCCTCTGCTTTTCTGCACTGTTGTGTTTATTCTTCTTTACACCCATGCAACACCTTCTTAATCTAACTAGACCTGGGACCCTTCCTAGCTGTTTAACTATTGAATTGAAGAATGTTCTAGTTTCCTGAGTTTCATGTGAGTCTTCGGTGATCCTTATCTACAACAAAGAAATCAGTTCAATGGCCAGCCTGAAATCAGAATAACCAAAATATGATTCTAGGCCATTTATTTCGAATTCTTGAGGATTAAACTTGAGACTTTTTTCATCCACACAGAAATAAAAACAGAAGTGTTATTGGAGTCTTCTAAAACCATGTCCATCACAGGATAAATGTAATGGAGACTGATAGCAAAAATACAAAATCCTCCTTTGAAAAAAATTTCAAATGCTTCTTAATTTCCTAAATAATATAGACAAAAGGACATATGTGATTTATTACCAAAAAGAACAGAAGAGTAGTATAAAGATTTTCCCCAAAGGCAGCTAGTCTCTGACTTACAAACACTTAATTACCAATTACTCACAAGGGCAAACGGCTGACATTGCCCATCTCTCATTCCTACCTCCCACCAACACCCCAAACGTGGGTGCCAGGCACGTAAGAAAAGCTCATGGGTGAATTTGTTCACTTTGAATACCTCACTGTGCTTAGCAGAGTATTACACAGAGCATGGCCAAAATGTATAGGCGGTAAGTCAAACTGGATCTGCAAGTTATTTCAATATTCTTGTATGCCACTCTAGAAGCCCTGGTGGCGCAAGGGTTAAAGTGCTCAGCTACTAACCAAAAAGGTTGGAGGTTCGAACCCATCAGCCACTCCATGGAAGAAAGATGTGTCGGTCTGCTTCTTCAAAGATTTATAGCCTTGGAAACCCTACGGGGTACTTCTACTCTGTCCTATAGCGTGTCTATGAGTCGGAATCAACTCAATGGCGGTGGTTTTTTGTATGTTTGGTTGGTTTTTTGGTTTTGTATGCCACTCATCTCAGCCTGAGGAACTGGCTTTTCAGCACCTTCAGTTGTAGCAATGTTTATTATATTCCTGTCCAACATGCAAACAGCTTGAAAGTCGTCACTTCTGCTCTCACAACAAGAAAAAAAAGCTGAAATAAATGAAAATCAACAACTTTTCTTACATTATTCAGAGAACTGAGGTCACAGGGCAAACCATCACCCTGAAAACTGGAGAGACAAATAGGCTAATACAGAGAATTGCAGTTTACCAAAAGCAGAATCTGCTACCACTGGACCCAGTATTGGGTAGGAATACTTAAAGGATAATGGAGAAATTGCTGGAGACTATGTGGACTGAAGCCCTGGAGGTGTAGTAGTTAAGAGCCCAGGCTGCCAACCAAAAGGTCGGCAGTTCGAATCCACCAGCCACTCCCTGAAAACCCTATGGGGCAGTTCTACTCTGTCCTATAGGGTTGCTATGAGTCAGAATCAACTTGACAACACAAAACAACAACAACAACAATGTGGACTAGCTTGAGAGATTAAAAACCCCTGGAGGCCCAACCTTAGGGGACCCAGACACATATGCATATACATACACACACATACATACATACATACATGAACATATATTTATATTCACATATATATATCATATATATATATATATATATGATACCTGAAGATGTAGCTTTACATCTTCAGAAATATTTCTCTTTTTAGTGTAAGCATTTGTTGATGACAGACTATCTGTAATCTCTTCTCAGCTAATCTTTAGCTCTTTACCTGGTCAATCCAAATTCAACACTTATATCTAATAATAATTCAGTATGACAGAAAGAAAATGCCTCTCTCCTCATCCTTGAGTTCAGAGTGGGAAAAGATAAAAAGTTATGATAGTACTGTTCTGGTTTCAAGAGAATCAGAATGCATATTTATTTCTCTTTTGTGGAAGCGCACTTGAAAACTAAAACGTGAAACCCTACCCCAACATGAGATTAAAAGCAGAGGGAGGTTTTCCTCATAACTACAAATGATCTACACAGAGAGAACAAGTAATGATGAGTTTTTGAAAATGATAAGATTGTAGCAATCCGAAGCACTGCAAGAAACTGGCAAATTGTAAAACGACCACATGCCAGAAGGAGCTGCGGTGAAGCTTTAATTTTGCAAGATTTCCAGCCTCAGCAAATGGAGGCAGTGAAAGTGGAGGCAGCAGGAACGCTTTTCCCCTTTCAGGGGCTGCCAAGCCTTCTAAATCATGAGATACAGCAGATTAGTTGTGTAATCTTCATCTAAGAAAGTTAAAGGATAATGACCACTGGGGCGCAAGACAGTTGAGATATCTGTAAACTCATTTCTGCCAGTGCTTTAGGGATACAAACTCCTGTTGACTTTTTTGAATGTGCATTTCTGTCTACTCCCCTGTAAGCATGTTATGAACATTAACAGGGTCTGAAGAAGTGATCTTTACAGTTGACTGCATTTGAAACAAGGTTTGGAACAAAGTGATGCCAATTTAATGAACAGGAAATTCATAGTCCTGTAAGACTCTGGAGGCATCAGGATACTAACGGTCATCTACTGGCAACTAATGTCTTGACATCTATTGATCAGGATCCTAACCCAGTTTAAAATTTCTTACTCCTTTAGAATAAAACTAAGTGCAAATAAAACCCTAATAATTAACTACATACTCATATATCCTATGTGCTTTGTTAATCTATCGAGATCTACCCAAAAAAAATTTTTGAAAATGTGTCTTAGTCATCTGGTGCTGCTATAACAGAAATACCATAAATGGATGGCTTTAACAAAGAGAAATTTATTTTCTCACAGTCTAGTAGGCTAGAAGTCCAAAGTCAGGGTGTCAGCTCCAGGGGAAGGCTTTCTCTCTCTGTCAGCTCTGGAGGAAGGTCCTTCTCATCAACCTTCCCTTGGACCAGGAGCTTCTCCACGCAGGAACCCAGGTCCAAAGGACACACTCTGCTCCCAGCGCTGCTTTGTTGGTGGTTTGAGGTCCCCCTGTCTCTCTGCTCACTTTTCTCTTTTATATCTCAAAAAAGATTGGCTCAAGACAAAATCCAAAATCCTCATTAACATAACTGCCACCTATCCCACCTCATTAACATCATAGAGGTAGGATTTACAACACACAGGAAAATCGCATCAGATGACAAAATCACACAATACTGGGAATCATGGCCTAGCCAAATTGATACACATATTTTGGGGGGACACAATTCAATCCATGACAAAAAGTATTTTTTATTTCTTAGCCATATTTATGAAATAAATGGGCCATTATATATTCTAAAAAACTGTAATCTCATTGTTCAGATCAGATTATCCTTTTACTGGCCAGCTGGCTTGGCAGTCTACCCTTTCCTACCCTGCCACAAGTGTCATGTCCCAGCCCTAAAGACCCACTATCCACTATTCCATATTGTACCTTCCTGACTTCTGATGTGGTTGCTTGGCTGTGTTCCCATAGTTGGCACCTCTGTCTCTCCACACCCCAGACCCTATCCCTAGCCTGGCCACTAGGTTCTCCACCGCTACCTCAGCCTCTTGCGTTAAGCCTTCCTTGCCTGTCAGCGACAGAAGAATACATCTCTAGAGAAGTAAATTACTGCAGTTTCCCTCTTATTCATCATTATCTAACAGCTATTCTTGTAAAATCTTAATTGCTAGCTATTTTCCAGATTTCAGTATTACTATACTATTCCCTTTTTTTTCCTTAAATAGAAGTTGTAAAAAATTAGCCCACAGTTTTAAATATGAGAAAATGTAAAGTGAGATTATTATACACAACTTTACATCTTGATTTGGTTATTTTCTCTTGATAGCATAGAACACCTTTTTAAAAAGTTTCTGACCTCTTCAATTCACTTGGCATTCATTGATTTATTCATTCAACAAACATTTATTCATTCCATATTCTTAATTTTTGCATTATTAAATATCTTGTCAAGGGATTTGTGCTGTGATTTGCTGAGTAATAATTGATGCTTTCTAGTCTTCCAATATTTCAAATTAAGCATTTCCAAACTGCTTTTATTTGCATCAATTTTCACAAATTCTTGATAGTTTATCCTTTTATGTATTCTAAATAATTAATTCAATTCTTCTTCCTTTCCATGTCATATGTTTAAATAATTACTTTATTTGTTATACGTACCTTTCCTTTGAAAAAAAAAAAATTATAGCTCTGTGATTATGGTTTAATCACTGCAACCATTCTGTTCAATGATCCCTGTACTAAGTGGAATTACATCTCAAGTTAACACCTTTATCAAGTGCTAGTTCTCAAAGAACAAGCTATGTGGTCTTGCTGAGTTTTTCCCAGCACTTGCCTTTTCCAGAACAAAACATTCCTACAGAGTGAATGGTTTACAAAAATCTGATAGCGATTCAGTCTGATAGATGCAAACTCTATATTTTAGTCATGTTGCAGCCAAGAAAGAACATGAGGTTGAATCTATTTTCAAAATATACAAATTGACTGAATTTTTTAAGACACATTAAATGATTCACCTTCGAAGATCCAACTTTGTAAGATGTATTTGAATTGAATTTTTGAAATATTGACAACTCTTGCTCTTCCAATGATTTCTGTTTTCTTTTCAGATATCTAACTCTGAAGAAATGTCTTTGGAAATAAATAAAATTCACATCTAATCACTATTTTACCTTTGATTTTTATTTTGTTGTCAAAATTCTCTTGTGAAACTAGGCAGAGTATAAATCAATCAATAAATCGCATGATTTATTTATTAGTAATATTTATTTTTAAGCTTTTATGTGCTGGGTGCTCCACTAAAGGCTTCACATGGATCATCTCTTTTAATCCGCAGACAAAATGATGTTGGTCCTATTATTATCCTCATTTTACAGATGAGCTAGCAGGTTTTTAAGAGATTAAGTGGCTTCCCAAAGTCACACAACCATTGTAATTTTAGAATCACTAGTAAGTGACCTCATTCAACCCAACAGGCTGATGAGGTCTGAAAACTTTTGAGTCATATAAGTTAAAACAGAATTTCCCAGGGTCATTATGGGAAAATCAGAATTTATTGCCAGAATCTCTGAGAAATGGGAACCTCACATTGTGCATATACTTCAGCTTCCAACACAGTGGGTGCAGTGTGCTCAGAAGAGCTTTCATGTGTTCATGCCTTGGACAAGACAGATGAGAACTTAAATAGCTCTTGGTCTCTATACAATCCGTTGATACCACCTGGCTGTCGAATTATCATTTTTTATTATAACCAAAGGGTTATCTAATCATTAGATTGCAAGTAAGAAAGAATAACTATAATAGCTATAATTTTGCAGGCTTCAACCAACACAATTTTGATTTGCTAAGCATCACAATTGAGCCACATAATTGACATATATATGTGTGTGTGTGTGTGTGTGTGTGTGTGTGTGTGTGATATCGTATAAAGATGAGCACAATTTAAAATTTGCATATTTTTAAAGAACATGAGTCATTTATGTTGTTTTATAATGAGATGTGTGTTTGTGTGCTTTATACTGTAAACTCTATTTTATTTAACCTGCCCTAAATGTGAAATATTTTGGATAATCCTATATTTTGTTTAGGAAGTCACCATACATGTCACAGGAATAATCTCTGCTCAAACAATTCTAAAGCAATAAACATTAAGTTGTAAAGCTCAATTTAATGTCTTTCTTCAGATTCTGAAAGGGCTACAATATTTTGCAGTGTCTCAGGCTTATGATACAGATTAATAGCGTAATTTACTCGATGAACCACAATGTTGCCAATTAATGAAAATTTCCAGGTAACAAGATGTTGATAACAGACATTTTATTATTTACACACACGTACACACGTGTGCACACACACACTACATACACAATACCTAAAAATAAAATGGAGGGGTAATTTAAGCTCCATTTATACAGCAAACTCTCAGTAAAATAATTCACATTATTTGTAGCCCAGTTGCCCATAAAACGTTCAGCAGCTGAATAAATATCTGAGTTCTGCTCTGTCTTTGTTTCAATTTCCTTGCATACCTGTGAGCCCTTTCCAGTGCCCCTAGATAGAACCAGGAGTCTAGTGCCTACTGGTGTTAATAGGAGTTGAGTGCTTAATTTCCTGCATGCTGTGTATAAAAGCACCCTTATGTGTCAGGCTCCAAAAGCATAATACAAAAAGGAATAAACACTGATTTTATATGGAATTCTTCATATACAAATTATCCCAAAGAGCTTTACAAACAATGAATTTGACACTGATAGTTCAGGGACTGTGTAAACAAATGTGGCAGCCATTGAGTACTCAGCAATAACTCACACAGAGTCCTGCTTGAAATGTTAAAAAGTGTATATCTTCCCCAGTATTCCTTCCAAAACAAAGTGTCTGCATATGAAGCTTGCTGACAGTCACAGAACTCCACTAACACTTAATATAAAGGAACTGAAAACTCCTTATTTAAAGGATTGATACAATAACTTGCACAGGAACTTCCCAAGGGGAAAACATGGTGTGTCAAAGTCAAGTCAATTTTGTTGGGGCACTGGAAAGGCCTGACAAGTATGCAAGGAAATTGAATCAGAGGAGGAAACTGAATACACGTCTGGTTGCCTCCATCAACTGCCTCCTCTGCCGTAAGAAGAGAAGAACTGGATGGCGCCCAGCTACCATTACTGAACATTTTGAACAAAGATTCTGTAGAAGAGTACTGATAAGGGGGTAAAATGTACAATAGAATTTAAAACTCTCAATGGAATCCAGACTTTCTGGATCCACTGAGGCTGGATGAACCCCCAAAACTATTGCCCTGAGATGTTCTTTAATACTTTAAACCTTAAATCAAAACCATTCCCTGAAGTCTTCTTTGAACCAAAAAGTAATTTATTTTAATTAGTAAAGTATGTCTGCTTTGAGCATTGTACTTTTTTAAGGAATTATTTATGTAAGATCAAATTGACAAAGGCAACTTGAAAGATTGGATGGAAAGTTTAGGGGGCAGTGAGTTTAAGACAATGGTGGCGGAACAATGTGGAAAAGCATAGTGAGAATGGTAGCACAAATTCATGAATTTCCTTTTCAACTTTTTCGTTGTTGTTGACTTTGTATTTGCTGAGTCTTCATGTTTTTCTTCTTTTTTATTTTGATGTATAGGATTGTTAGTTTCCTTTGTGGTTACTTTAATATTTACCTCTATTTTTCTAAGTTTAAACCAATCTTTTATTTCTTTATATCACCCTGACTTCCTCTCCATATGAAAGTTCTATGACTATATTATTTAGTCCCTCTTTTTTGTTCTAATGTTGTCATCTTTTACATATTGACATCTCTGTTTCCCTATTTTCAGTGTTTTAGCTTTGATTTATTTTTGTGACTTCCCTAAATGGGTTGATATCTGCTTGTTCTGTCCTGTGTTCTAGTCTTGGGTTGTTATGTTATTCATTCTCTAACTGGAGGACTCCCTTTAGGATTTCTTGTAATTTTGGTTTGGTTTTTACAAATTCCCTAAACTTCTGTTTATCTGGAAATGCCCTAGTTTCGCCATCATATTTGAGAGACAGTTTTGCTGGGTATATAATTCTTGGCTGGTAATTTTTTTCCTTCAAGGCTTTATATATGTTATCCCATTGCCTTCTTGCCTGCATGGTTTCTGCTGAGTAGTCAGAGCTTAGTATTATTGACTCTCCTTTGTAAATGATTTTTCATATATCCCTAGCTGCTCTTAAAATTCTCTTGATCTTCAGTTTTGGCAGGTTTAATTATAATATGTCTTGGTGACTTTCTTCTGGGATCTGCCCCGTGAAGGGTTTGATGCGCATCTTGGATAGATATCTTCTCATCTTTCACAATATCTGCCAAAAATTCTTCAACAATTCTCTCTGTATTTTCTGTTATCCCCCTCTGTTCTGGTACTCCAATCACTCGTTGGTTATTCCTCTTGATAGAGTCCCACATAATTCTTAGGGTTTCTTCATTTTTTTAATTCTTTTATCTGATTTTTCCTCAGATAAGTTGGTGTCAAGTGTGTAATCTTCAATCTCAGTAATTCTGACTTCCATTGCCTCAGTTCTGCTCCTATGACTTTCTATTGAGTTGTCTAATTCTGAGATTTTATTGTTAATCTTTGGGATTTCTATTTGCTGTCTCTCTATGGATTCTAGCAGCCTGTTGAATTTGTCATTATGCTCTTGTATAACCTTCATAAGTTCCTCTGTTGCTTTGTCTGTGTGTTCCCTGGCTTGTTCTGCGTTTTTCATGATCTCCTTTCTGATCTCTTGAAGAGCTCTATATATTAATCTTTTGAATTCTACCTCCAGTAATTCCAAGACCTTGTCTTCCTCTGGGAGGTTTCTTGGTTCTTTGTTTTAGTTGCTTCTAAAGCCACCATGGTCAGCCTCTTTATATGATTTGATATTGACTGTCATCTCTGAGCCATCAATAAGTTATTGTATTTATTTATTTTATGTTTGCTTACTGTGACCTACCTTCTTGTTTTGTTTTGACTTGATATGCCCAGATAGGCTGGTCTCGTGAGCTACTTTGATTATTGGCATCTTTGAAGCCCTCATGTCCTGTCACCAAGTGGTTAGAGCTGTTACTAGGTATGTGAGCCCAGGAGTCCGTTTACTTTTCTTGTGTGGATTCAGCTCAAGTGTCCAGGTAGTCAGTCATCAAGTGTGTGGTTCACACTTTCACCTACAGTCTTAGATGGGCAGGGCTATGTAGGGGTGATTTGTAGTGGGCACAGGGGTCTGGCTGCAGTAGGGGGTTATGTGCTGAGCAAGGTAGGGGGCTGACGGCTGCCTCTGAGTGCCTGGGTGGAAGGCATGTCCCTGCTCCCTAGAGCGTGTAGGTGGATGGATTTTGCAGCTGGACTTTGGGCACCCAATGCTGTTGGCTGTAAGGACTAGGAAGCACTACTTATTCTCAGACCCCTGTCGTGGGTGGCTAGGTGGAGTGGGTGGAGCTACTAGTCCTCAGGCCCCTGATGTGGGTAGGTGAGGACCCTGCTTAATGGGCAGGGCAGTGTCAAATGTCACAAATCTGCCACTTCCCCTTAGCTGTTGCAGTTGAAAATAGGCTTCAGGTATATCCTCTGTTATACTATGCTGAAGAGGGCCTACGCTGTTGAAAATGGGCCCACATAGGTCTAGGCAGGAGTTAAAGGCATACACAGTCCATGGTCCCCTTATGCCTGTGTCTAAGCAAAGGAGCTGAGGCTGCCTTGAGTTCCCGGTTTAGGGGAGCTGGCAGATTATTTTTTCCTGTTTATTAATTTGTTCCCTCTCCAAAGCTGGGAAAATGGCTCGGGGCGTGTGATAGGTCCCCTGGCCCAGGGGGTGTGGCAATCACTGAAGCCCACCTGGGAACAGAACAGAGCAGGGAGGGGGCAGGTGGTACTGGGAGAGAGGTACTTCCCAGAGGGGGGAGGATTTTTTTGATCTCACATACTAGGTTAGACACTTGCACTTAACTTACACAGATTCAGCGTCACTTCTCCCTGGTTCTGGAGGCTTGCACAGACTCTGTGCATCTCAGTTTCTCCCGGTGTGGAAAACACTTCCCAAGCGCCACAGCTTGCCTCAGCCCTCTTGCTGGCCAATCCAGCCTGCAGAGTGCCAGCCAGGTCAGGTTTGGGAAATCCTCACTGCTTCTGAACTGTCTCTCCCTCCCCCTGCTGCTCAGTCCAACTTCTCCACTTTGTCTTTGATGTTCAAGGCTCCTAGATTGTCATATATGTAATTGATTCACTTGTTTTTTCTGGTCTTTGTTATAAGAGGGACCACAGGAAGTGTCTGTCTACTCCATCTTCTTGGCCCCACCTCGAGAATGGTAGCACAACTTGAAGAGTGTAACCAACATTACTGAATTATACACGTAAAAGTTGTTGAAATGGTGTATCTTTGGCTGTATATGTTGTTGTCGTTAGATGCTGTCAAGTCGATTTTTGACTCACAGCAACCCTATGTGACAGAGTACAACTGCCCCATATGCTTTTCTAGGCTGTAATCTTTACAGAAGCAGATCACTGAGTCTTTCTCCTACGGAGCTGCTGGGTAGATTTGAACTGCCAGCCTTTCCGTTAGCAGCCGAGGGCTTAACTGTTGTGGTACTTTCACCAAATAAAAAAAATTTTTAAAAACCAGACTGCTTAGGTAAAAATTCTGGCTCTGTCATTTACTATAATAGGTCTGTGGGACCTTTGACCAATGGCTTAGTGTTCACGTGTCTCAGTTTCCTCTAATATAAAATATCTATCTCATGAGGTTGTTGTAAGCATCAGATGAATTAATATACATATAAATTGCTTAGAACAGGCTTTAGCACATAGTAAGCATTCACCACCGTAATTGTAAGTTAGGGTAGACCATTGTCCACTATGTAATAGATATCTATCAGTTGCTGTCGAGTTGACTCTGATTCATGGTGATGCCATGAGTGTCAGAGTAGAACTGCTCCATAAGGTTTTCAATGGCTGATTTTTTGGAAGTAGATCACCAGGCCTTTTGTTCAAGGCTCCTCTGAAGAACCTGCAACCTTTTGGTTAGCAGCAGAGCTAGTTAACCATTTGCACTACCTAGGGACCCCATAATAAACACAGTTTCCAGAAAACAAAAATTACCAGCCTCAGGTCTATGAACGGACATACCGAGGATGATATTGATCCCCTCAGTCCTCAGTGAGACTGGGAAGGCCTGCAGTCACCTCCTGCTATGAGTAGCATCCCAACATACTGTACCTATTTTATCATTTTTCTATGTGCCATGATGTAACAGACCAGGGAAGCATTGCCTTAAAACTTCCTAGAGAGACTATGACCAAAAAAAGAAGGCCTTATTCTACTGAAGTTGAAACTGTAACAAGCAAAGTCATACTCATCCAATTTTCCACCACATTAAGGGCATTAACGTCTGACTCAGGGTTCTGACAAATCTTTCACAGGGCAGAAAGCATCACACTAGAAGAGAGAAGACCTAGAGGATGCTAGAATTTCTTAAACACTGACCTGAAAATTTTTGGAGACCTGGTGGCGCAGTGGTGAAGAACTATGGCTGCTAACCAAAAGGTTGGCAGTTCGGATACAAGTGGTTTCTGAACCAGGAATTATGAAGAGTGTCTGACAGAAATGGAGACTCACTGCGAGCACATTTCTCCATTCCCAGTAAACAGAATTCACCCTGAGCTAGGCTGTGATTCTCTCTGGGGAAACACCCACTACTCACTCTCCTATGCTTGGAGAGTCTGGCTCTCCCATCCTCCGAACCTATGAGCCAAATGGCACTTTTGCATTCACAGTGAGACCATATCCTCTGAATCCTCAGACCTGTCAGGTCCCAAAATCATTCATGAAGGAGACAAATGTGTTTCTATACAAACTGTGTCCACGTACTTGTAGGTTTAAAGACAACAGCATTAAAGTAGGTCTTGAATAACAAATTCAATAACTTTACCAGATTTTCAAGAGTCATCCCAGCACTGGGTCAAAGCCAAATTCTCACTTCTTTCAGGTCTCCATCAATCATCCTACAACAAAATAGGTGATTCACATAGTCTTTACTGTCTCAAAACTAAGGCTAAAAACAATCATAATCCTTAACTTTGAAGAACACTTTACAATTTTAATATGCTCTTATGTTTTTTTGCATCTCAGAATACAGCCAACTGCCTCCATTTTAAAGCCTCTCCTGTTGTTAGGTGCTGTCGAGTTGGTTCCGACTCATAGCAACCATATGTACAACAGAATGAAACACTGCCCAGTCCTGTACCATTCTCACAACTATTGTTATGCTTGAGTCCATTGTTGCAGCTACTTTGTCAATCCATCTCATTGACGATCTTCCTCTTTATCTCTGACTCTCTACTATACCAAGCATGATGTCCTTCTCCAGGGACTGGTCCCTCCTAATAACATGTCCAAAGTATGGGAGATGAAGTCTCGCCATCCTCACTTCTAAGGAGCATTCAGGCTGTACTTCTTCCAAGATAGATTTGTTTGTTCTTCTGGCAGTCCGTGGTATATTCAATATTCTTTGCCAACACCATAATTCAAAGGCATCAATTCTTCTTCAGTCTTCCTTATTTATTGTCTAGCTTTCACATGCATATGAGGCAGTTGAAAACACCATGGCTTGGGTCAGGCACACCTTAGTCCTTAAAGTGACATCTTTGCTTTTTAACACTTTAAAGAGGTCTTTTGCAGCAGATTGGCCCAGTGCAATGCATCTTTTGCTTTCTTGCCTGCTGCTTCCATGGGTTGATTGTGGATCCAAGTAAAATGAAATCCTTGACAACTTCAATTTTTTCTCTGTTTATCATGATGTTGCTTATTGGTCCAGTTGTGAGG
>NW_004443953.1:6692971-6723783 GCF_000243295.1 Trichechus manatus latirostris
AGTAAAATGAAATCCTTGACAACTTCAATTTTTTCTCTGTTTATCATGATGTTGCTTATTGGTCCAGTTGTGAGGATTTTTGTTTTCTTTATGTTGGAGTATAATCATACTGAGGACTGTGGTATTTGATCTTCATCAGTAAGTGCTTCAAGTCCTCTTTGCTTTCAGCAAGCAAGGTTGTATCATCTGCATAGCGCAGGTTGGTAACGAGTCTTCCTCAAATTCTGATGCCCTGTTCTTCAGAATAGTCCAGCTTTTCAGATTATTTTCTCAGCAGACAAACTGAATAAGAATGGTGAAAGGGTACAACCATAACGCACACCTTTCCTTATTTTAAATCACGCAGCATCCCCTTGTTCTATTCAGATGATTGTCTCTTGGTCTATGTATAGGTTCCTCATGAACACAATGAAGTGTTCTGGAATTCCCGTTCTTTGCAATGTTATCCATAATTTGTTATGATCCACACAGTCGAATGCCTTTGCATAGTTAGTAAAACACAAGTAAGCATCTTTCTGGTATTCTCTGCTTTCAGTCAAGTTTCATCTGACATTAGCAATGATACTCTTCTGAATCCGGCTTGTCTTTCTGGCAGTTCCCTGTCAATATACTGCTGCAATCGCCCTTCCTAGTGTCATTCATTTGTTGTAGTTGTAGTTATAATGGGACTTAATTTGACAGAGGTCCTTGGCTGGCGCAAATGGTTAATGTGCTACCAACTGAAAGGTTGGAAATTCAAGTCCGCCCAGAGGTGCCTCAAAAGAAAGGCCTGGTGATTTACTTTGGAATAATCAGTCATTGAAAACCCTATGGAGCTCATCTGACACACCTGAGGTTTGCCATGAGTCGGCGTTGACTCCATGGCAACTGGTACTGGTAATTTGGTGCATGGGGCTGATGTTGAGACCATTTCTGGAGTCTAAACACCAAAGGGAATTTTTCTTCATATTATAGATGATCAATAATAATAGAAAAAGTTATTTCCTGAGTTCTTACTATATGACAAGAAAATGCCTCTGAGGAGTTCTTACTCTTTTAAAGGACAAAGGAATTCATGTTTTCTTGATAGAGCTCCTTGAAACTTCCTTGAGAGATCTTACTTGTCTCTGAATCCCAGGTGACACATAGTAGGTATTGAATAAGCTTTCTATGAATTAATTCTTTAAATAATTAGTATAATTATGTACTCTGAGCTCTTCAAAACTTGATGTCCCCGTGATACATGCATCCATGTCTCCCACTTAGAGTCATTGAGATTTTCAATCAAAGCATATACCTTTAAATCACCTGGGGTGTTACTTTATACACAATTCAAACCTTTTCTTCTTGGTTATGTTAATTTTCAATTTAATACCAATAACTCATATAGTTCATTAGTTCAAAGATTTTAACACGTATGAAAAGATGTATTTTAAATTTTGAGTTGTCCATCAATTTTCATACAGTGCATTCTTGTAACGATGAATAATTTATTCAAAACTGCTGTAGTTAATGCACCTGATCAGAAAAGTGAATGTATTTTATGAGCTTATCATTAGTGCTTTTATATGAGAATTTTCCATCAATGCCACCTTAAAATTTTATCTAATACTTTTTGTTTTCAACATTTATATTTCCAGGGAAGCACATTTTTAAATAATCATTTTAATAACTTAATGGGCTTGATATTTTATGTCTGAGTGGAATTTAGTTACCAATTTTATACAAGCACACTTAATGCTTAATAATGCTGTGTTGCCATGGACAAATCAGAGAGATTTAATTTATCTGCTTTAATTTATCTCTTTTGGTGTTTTAAAATCTGATTTTTCCCATGACTTTTTAAGTTACTTTTTAAACACTTGTTGCACGAAGCCATGGTAATACTTTTTTAATTTACATGGTACTGTCATTTGCATGAATGTAATATTATTGTCAGATCATGATTGAAGGCAAAATTAATTTCACCAATATTTGCAGTGGTATACCTACCATCATTTGACAGATTTTTATAATTTCAATGAAAACATTTTTATTGCCATTTTTGTAGGTTAAAAATGATCTAATGTTAGAATTTCATATGGCTTAACCTAATACAAGCACACATTCTAGCCTTAAATTACAGCAACTCAATTTTCAAAATTCAAAAAACATGTTTTCTGGGTGGCTACGTGGTATAGCAGAAAGAGTATTAATTGGGGAGTTTATCAAATATGCTTTTGAATGTCAGCTCTGCTACATACTAGCTTGTGACCTTGAAAAAATGTTTAACTTTTCTCAACCTTGAATTTCCTCACCTATCAAATAGTGATTGCTACCTAGAGATTATCATAAGGATTAAATAAGAAAGCACATACAAAGCACCAGCATAGCACCAGGCACCACGGAGATATTCAACAAATATTTGGTCTTTCTCTTCCTTTCTTCTTCATCCGAAATGGCAATCTAATTGTCTCTGAAAACTGTAGTCTGAAGGGTGATTGACAGATTGATAAATTGATCAAATAACCATCACTAATTTTCTGTATGAATCATGGGTGTGTCCGTGCGTGTGTGTTATGTATGTGTGGTGACTGATGAACTACATATCACACTATAACTCGTTTTCCCTTTCTGACAAGAGCTGCTTTTATTAAATGCCTTCCATTTATTTTTATCTCAAGTTTAAATTCAGGGAAATTTTCATTTTGTTACATAAAGACTGTTTTATGAATTATTAATCATTTAGCAAATTCATTAGACCATGTCAGGGTTACTAACCCAGTGCTTTTAAAAGATATCAGCTACCTGGATTTTACTACTATGACATGACATGATTATCAAAGGAAAGCAGAGATTTTTTTTTTCCTTTCCAAGATGATTTCCTTATTGTTCCCTTTGGGCAACTAATGGGCCGCAAGTTTCAGTAGTTTCTCAGTGAGAATTCTTATTTCCTTAAGACATCCACTAAGAATTTGTATTACATCCACTTGTGATTTGAAAATCCGTGACTCTAGAAAAAAAATGGTATTTTAAATCATTTCTTCTTTTCCAAAATTACTTTCAAAGGAGGTACAACAAAAAGAGTAGCAATTTTTAACATACCGGTGTTCACAGGGCCAAACGCTTTGTTTGTAGCTTTGTGTTCTTTGTTTAAAAAAATTAAATATATATATATATACATACACATATATATACACACATATATATATACATATAGTACTGTTCAGTTTTATTTCTGAGTTTTACTGAAACCTTACCAAGTTCCCAGTGCCGGCTTCAGAGCTTTCTATAGTCCCTGTTTTGTTCTTTGATCTTCTGCTTTCGTCCTCCAGAGTCAAAGTGGAGGTCATAACTAAACCATCCTCAGTGCCTGCCTTTGAAAGAATGGGAAGCTAAGAGGCAGTTCAAACCTAAGGGGGAAAAAAAAAATATTCAAAGGATTTACACCTTAGTTGACCAAGTTTTAAATTCTAGTTATATAGAAAAGAAAGGACTGTCTTTTTATAGGCATTATATTTAAACTATCTGGTGTTGATATTTTCTTATTCCTAGAAAAGTTGAGTGTTACTTCATTTATCCCAAGACATGTTCAAAAACAACAGCCAAGATAATCTTTATAATAAGACATGGAATTATGCCACCTCCCTGCCAAAAACTTATTGGCCTCCATTGTACCAGAATAAAACCTAAGTTCCTTGCTTTGGTTGGTGGACAGCTGGCTGTCCGACATATAAATTCCCTCCCTACATGGAGGGAGATCCCCACTTTGTGAGTCTTCCTGAAGCCAAGGGTCCAAGCATTCCCTCTCCACCTCCTGACCTAGGGCATGCACCTGTGACCTATGTTTGGCTACCCAGAACCCCACGTGAGATTCTAAATCCTGAGAGAAGGCCATAAATGGATAGTTGAGACATTCTTCCTTGTTGGCATCAATTGGCAGCATTAACTCTCTAGTAGAGGCACAAATACCAACAGTATCCTAAAGAGAGAGTTTCTTTTCCTCTTCCTTCTTCCTTAGCTTGCATGTCGTTGTTGTTTGCTGTTGCGTCCTTAGCATGCAGATTAGTCCATTATTTGGCAATCTTTAATCACTAGGGCACACATAAACAATAAAGCACATATGGTTTAGATAATAAATGAAGAAAAGGCTAAAAGTTGGTGGCACAGTGGGTAAGTGCTTGGCTACTAACTGAGAGGTCAGCAGTTTGAACCCACTAGCCGCTCCTCGGGAGAAAGATGTGGCAGTCTGCTTCCATAAAGGTTACAGCCTTGGAAACTCTACGGAACAGTTCTACTCTGTCCAATGGGGTCGCTATGAGACAGAATCAACTTGATAGCAACGGATTTTTCACCATGATCATTTAAACTATCGTATATTTCATGCAGAATGTGTACTACTTTGAACATGAAGTTTAACCGTAACAAAGGTGTAAATATCACACTTCGTGTAGGTTTTTAATTTTTTTAGCACAAGTTGGCAGGCATAATCCTCAAGTAGTAAGATAAATTATCTGAAGAGTCAGGCTTGAACAAAAGGGGACCAGGGAACCTAGAGATATTTGAAATTCTAAAATTCAGAATGCAGGCTTTAATATAAATGTTATAAACTTTATGCCAAAGACAGTTTTCTTGATATTTATTTTAATGCCAATAAAACAAAAGACTGATGTCTGAAATAGCCTTTGCTTCTATATATAAGTAATCTTAAAAGAACTTCTGGTTTTTGTTAAAGCAATAGTGTTGCAAGATTCTTATATCTTCCCTATGGTTGGGCACATTAAAATGAATATTTTCCTACTATAAATTGGGAATCCTGAGACTTGGGGGACACTGAATTAATCTGTGCTGAAGAAGCAAGTAAAGATGACAGCAGAGATTGAGATTGCATGATCCCCTTGACTTCCTTGAGACCCCTGTGTGGTGGATATATATATATATATATATATATATATATATATATACTGTGGGACTTTAACACAGAGCCTTCCAAGACAGGCACTATAGCAATAGGCAACAGACATGCTAAAGAGCATGATACTTGGGCACTATGCCCATTCTGGAATAAAATATTCTTTTTTTTTTCCTCCCTGGAGCAGCAAGAAGAGTGCCTCCATACTCTGTCGATTCCACTTCACATTATTATGCTCTTCACCCCCTTCATTAAAGCACTGGTATGCAAGTGATCATTCCTAATAATAGGCTCTCCACTATTAGAAGTGGGCTTTTTTCATTTTTCACCAAATTATGAAATAGCTTCCCATTATAACTTATGTTCTGTATACTCCAGCCAAGACTTTTCTCTCATCTTAAAATGGTCTGCTTTAAATGGGCCTCTAATGTATAATTTTATTGTTTGAGCATTTCATTTTCTTTTTGATTTATGTTTCCTTATAGCTGGTTAGACAGCTCTTTGTGATCTTTTGATGAAAGAGTCTACATAAATAAAATCGATTGCGAAGAGGGACCTTGATGGTAGTGATGGAGAAGGCTTTCTGCACTCTGCAAACTGAAGATCAAGATTCAAATCTTAAATGAAAGAGCCAAAGAATGCTCTAGCTCTCCTCCTTTCTAATTTTTATTTTAAAAATTTAGACTCAAGTTGGTAATTCTACCCTATGCTGGATTTAATCTGCTGTATACTAACTGAAAGAGTGGTTTGGGATTATTTTTACAAAATGTATTGAACTTCCAAGGGTAGAGTAAGCAAATATTTATAATGATTATGTTGACTGAATGCAATACCACTTGTCGTTGTTGTTAGGTGCCGTCGAGTCAGTTTCGACGCATAGCAACCCTATGTGCCATCCTCCCAATCGTTGCTAAGCTTGAGCCCGTTGTTGCAGCCGTTGTGTCAGTCCATCTTGCTGAGGGTCTTCCTCTTTTTTGCTGACCCTCCACTTTACCAAGCATGATGTCCTTCTCTAGGAACTGGTCCCCCCTGATAACCTGTCCAAAATATGTGAAATGAAATCATGTCATCCTACCTTCGAAGGAGCACTCTAGCTATACTTCTTCCAAGACAGATTTGTTCGTTTTTTTGGCAGTCCACGGTATACTCAATATGCTTTGCCAACACTGTAATTCAAATACATTGGATCTTCCTTATTCATTGTCCAGCTTTCACGATACCACTTAGGCTTTAAATTTCTAATTTAAAAAATAACAAATATTTGGAATTAGAGCAGACAACCAAATGCATGCCAGTCTTCTGCAAGCAAATAGTTATCTGAAAACTTGGAGGTCTTTATGTTATTTCCAAACCTGGTTAATAACATTTTCTCAGTATTTCCCTATTTATTTTCTACATTCATTTAATGTCACCGTGTCAACTAGTTTTAATTGTCAATGAATCATTGATGCAGCATAAAAAAATTCCTTTACCTCACGACCTCTTTCAGATACTCATCAATGCCTGCATGACTGACTGTTTTTTTTAATCTTTCATCTAGTTGTACTCAGTCAATGGGCTCTACCTTATTTAATGAGGAGATCTGAAATTTTTGCAGTTAATTTTAGAAAAATAATGTATACTTGCTATAGTTTGTACTTCAGCCTAAACATTCTTTCTATTTTTCTTTAAAGTAACAACGAGGGTGGTGAGCAAAATGTTAGAATATTAACTTTTTTTCTTTCCAGAAATTTTTTCCTTCTTTCTCATCATTCCCAATTCCAACACACATGACCCTGTTAAATTCATTACATGAAAACGCACAGAAAAGGGCTTTACATTCAAGAGCCTGGATTATGATGGGATTTGAATCATAAAAAATTGGGAGAGAAGACCTAAGAAGAAAGAACTAGGCCATCCCACCTCCAGGCTGGGTAAAGATTGCTATACGGAAACTGAGAGGGAGACAGGTGAACGAGAATGATAAAATCTGAGTGGAGAGGGAACCTATGGCCCCTTCAGGCTAAAGCCCTGGGCAGATGGAAAGACCAGAGGGAAGACTTGACTGTGGGTGTGTCTAAGCAGAAAAGGGCTTAGACAGAATAACAAAGCGTCCTATAGCACCAAGTAAAACAAAACTGATAGAGAACTTGCAGTTGGGAACAAGGGTTGGGAACAGCAGCAACTCTCTTGATCTGGTTACTGAGTCAGACAGAAACAAGAAACAAGAACACTTCAACTTATACAACATGGACAGTTAACACCACGGATCAAACCCTGCCATCTCTCCATACTAAGCATATCCCCTAGAACTTAGGTGCAACTGGAGGAAAGAGGGAAACCTTCAACTGACCAAGATTAATTCTGCCACTTGGAAAATGAGAGCTTTAAGTAGAAATTAAGTTGAAGAATACAAGCAACTAAAAAGTTGTATTTCTTGCATACCTGAATTTCTAGGCTTAGATTCTGCCTGCCACATTTAAATTATCCTCACAGAATTAAAACACTGCCTTGAAACCTGGAGGTTCAGGTGATATGCCACTAAATGGTGATGTCCCATGACAAAGGACAGTGGAGCATCATGAAGGGAGAGAAACTATGAGTCTGAGGAATCCAAAGAATGATAGTGAGAGAGGAGACATAGCTAAGGACAAAGATGAAGATGAAGTTGAGGATGAAGCTAAGGATGATGGCAGGAAATATGCGGGGAGGGGTATGGTGGAAAAGATGAGAAAGATGCGGGAAGTCCATGAGGAAGTAAGGATCCACGGAACAAGAGAGTAAGAGAGACAGGAGTCGGCAGCAGGAGGTCATGAACTTCAAACGAAGACTTAAGGTAAGGTAGAAACATGTCGACCAACCAGATTTTTAAACAATTATTTCACTTCATTGGGAAGTTTAGTGTTATGCATAGTTGGCTATAGCAACCAAGACCAAAATCTTAGAAACTTAACACTGCAAGGGTTATTTCTTGTTTATATTACATGTCCATTGCACTTCAACATCAGGGTCTGCTCTACACAGTCACTCAGAGACCCAGACTGACAATGGCATAAGTATACCAGGAAGAAAATGAGCACTTCTTGGTCACTGCGGCAAGGAAAGTGGAAGAGAGAGAGAACAGCTCACTGGCATTAAATGCTCCAACCCATTGGCATAATGAGTTTTATGGCCCTACCTAACTGTAAGGAAGCTGCAACATGTCTTTCTTGTTTTCAGGAGAAGAGAATCAGATGTTGGTGGGTACCAATAATGTCTCCCATGACGGCTTTTGTCATTTCTTATTCCTAGATGATTCTAGTAGCTCTTCATCAAAGGTTCTAGCTTGACCGCAATGTGGGGAAAAAAACAGAGAACTTTCAGGCAGGAGAACTAGGTTTCAGGCTTGTTTTTCCTGTTAATTAGCTGGTTTTGCAACTTTGGATAGGTTAGCTCAACTCTCTGGGCCTTGGTTTCTATAGCCATAAAGTAAGGAAGCTAGAATAGATCAACTCTAAGATTCGTATAAGACTAAAGTTTTGTGAATGAGTGTTGTACTTTTAAATCAAATAAAACAATTCCTAACTTAGTCATAAAAACATTTTCAAAATTCATTCACTTCACAAAAATTTAATTGAAACTAAGTATATTGTTTGGGCCTCAATTACATACACACACACATACGTATGTATATACATACATATAAGTACATGTACATATATAAGCATATATGTTTATGTCTGTGTATACATGTGCGTACAAACACACACACACACGCCCAACACAGATCTCATATTTTCTATAGATATCTTCTAACTTCCCACATTGGAAAAGATGACATTAATATTTTTACCCTTTCCTTTAGCTTTCTTCCGCCTCCTACTTTTACCTTCCCTGATAATACTGACATTCCATTCTGACATCATAATAAGACTTTTGCATTCTCTGTGAGTTGATTTTAAAAGTTGAAAAGTCCAAGTAGTAAACTATAATTACATTTGCTTTCATATACAACTTATTTCTTTTCTGGAATTTCTTGATGTTTTTTCTTTTTTTTTTTTTCCTAGTAACAATTAGTCTCTGTCATTTTCTCCATTTTTCCAACTTTCCATCTAATCAGGTATTTGACCCATTCTCTCTTTTCCCAAAAACTTTCTTTCTAGGATCCTTGCTGTTTTGTTTCTAACCTAGACTGATTGCTTCCCATAATGTCAATTTGCTGTCATCCAAGGACTCTCCTTCACAGCTTTTCAAGGTTGGTTCTGTTTCCTGCAACCCATGAGTCTTATTCTTGGTTTCATCCTCATTTTGTTGGACCACATCTTTAAGTATTTTCCTAATAAAGTGGGTTTGGCACTGTATTTACTCCACCCTTCTGGATGAACACGTAGACCACCACTGCACATGGTATCAGAAACCCACCTCTACACTTCGAACTTTCAGTGGGCTCCAGCTACCTTCCAACTTTAAGTATCTACACTCTAGGCCTAAAGATTCTTTTTCCTGGAATAAAGAAAGTCATGCTGCCCATGACTAGTAATCTGTAAGTGTACAGAAATTCCAAGGAATTAACTCCTGCTGGGAGCACTCCAACCAATAACTTATAGGACTTGTATAAATATCCCACCCCTTTCATCCTTGGGATGCAATAATTTGAGTGCCATTGTACCATAGGCCAAAGTTTCCCTGTGTGATCAAGCTACAGTTGCCCACAATGATAGCTGTGGCTTAATAACTAGCTCATGCTTTATTAGCTACCCTTCTTTCCTGTGTGAATTCCCCCACTCCCCTACCATTGTTCCCTGAACTTCCCACATAAACCTCTTAAACTCAAAATTCATGTCTCAGGACCTACATCAGGGGAAACCCAAAGTAAATCAGAGAACTAGCACTTTTGAGTCCCTATTTTGTGACAGATACTACATTATTTAATTACCACAATAACCCTTGGAGAAAAATGTAGTAAATATTAGAATAATATAGTATGTTATTTAATTACAGATGTAGAAAGCACAGATGCAAAGTACATATTCTCACCTATTCTGCCTGAGGCCAAAGCCCAGGTTCTGTCCACTGTACCGCATGGCCCTGTTCATGGACTAGGGGAGCATGAACACCTCCTTGCAGTCTCTACCTTATCGCTAAAGAAGGCCCTGAACCCCAAACCCATGTAAATATTAATTATATTTTTCTTTCGCCACTTCAAATTCTTTATGGAGTTATCAAAAAAAAACAAAAAACAAACCCATTGCCATCAAGTCGATTCTGACTCACGGTGAGCCCATATGTTATAGAGTAGAAATGTCCCAGAGGGTTTTCTTGGCTATGATTTTTACAGAAGCAGATCACCAAGACTTTCTTCCATGGAGCTGCCGGGTAGGTTCAAACCACCAGCCTTCAGGTTAGTAGTTGAGTGCAAAATCATTTGGGTCACCCAGGGACCTTTATGGAGCTACGAAGTATCAATCAATAAATATATTTCTTCTATACCTGCCTCATTTTCAATAAGCCAGCCCTGATTTCCTTCAGGCCTTCAGCCTATAGGCCAGCACTTATTTTCATGGCTGATTAATGGTTCTGATTAGTCCTCGAAGCAGGAAATCCAATATCCCTTAGGGGAACCCTAAAGATGCAGATGATCATGAATTAAAGGACGCCTATTCACAACAGAAATCAATGGAGAAAGGAGGCAATGTTAATGCGGACAACGTTCTACCAGTTTCTAAATGCAAGTGCTCAACAGAGGGAGGGGAGGGAGGGGAGGGGATAACAGAGAATGTATTCAGAATACCAAATTGCAATTTCATCACTCTAAAAGCCAGCTTTAACAACTCCCTTCCCAGTGTGGAAATTTAAAGCTTCCTTTTTTGTGAATTTTGACTGGTTTACAGCCCTGAAAGAAAACTCCACCTCTCTCATAGCTTACCTCTTGGATTGAATATGCGTCCAGAGGCAGAGAGGGCTTAATTTCACAGAAGCCACATCATAACCACAGCACAGCCATCACTAGAATGATTTCAAGACCACAGAACTTAAAAAAAAAATAAAATGGAAAGGTGAAAACTACACTGATTTCTATATCAAGTAGCTTATCTGAGCACATATATCACTTATAAACCAAACCCACTGCCACTGAGTCAATTCTGATTCATAGCGACCCTGTAGGACAGAGTAGAACTGCCGCATAGGGTTTCCAAAGCTGTAAATCTTCATGGAAGCAGACTGCCACATCTTTCTCCCTGAGCGGCTTGGGGGTTCAAACCACAGATCTAACCAAAAAGCCAAACCTATTGCCGTCAAGTCGATTTCAATTCATAGCTACTCTATAGGACGGAGTAGAACTGCCCCAAAGGGTTTCCAAGGAGCAGCTAGCGGATTTGAACTGCTGACCTTTTTGTTAGCAGCCAAACACTTAATGACTGCACCATCAGGGCCCCTTATAAGGCGGTCATAATAGTTCCTTAATGGGTTTTAATATAATCTTTTTTTCAATCCAACAAATATCGCTCTCCCTTCCCAGTTGCCTTGGAGCCGATTCTTACTCAAGGTGACCCCATGTGTGTCAGAGCAGAACTGTTCTCCATAGAGTTTTACATGGCTGATTTTTCAGAAGTAGATCGCCAGGACTTTCTTCCAAAGTGCCTCTGGGTGGACTCTACCCTCTAACCTTTTTAGCAGCCAAGTGCATTAACTGTTTGCACCACCCAGGGACTCCAACTCTCCCTTAGCCACTATTTAATTATCTAATTGGTCAATTCTTTACAATACCAGGACAATATCAGTCCTTTCCAGTTCTTTCTGACTGTGCTATGGAGACCAAGATGAAGGAGTGGAAGGATGTGCAGGTTTGCCAAGGTCAGGACTACAGGGGGAATTTTGCTAAGTAACTAGTTGTCGGTTTCCTCTCCCGTGCCTGACTCAGCCACCAAGGACTGTATCTTCACAAAAGATCTTCTTTCCTTTATCCCCCACAAGCTCCACTAAGGCAGAGGTGTTAGCCTGTTAAATAGCAGCCTGAAGCCAGGGTAATTGTACATGGCTTATCAATCAGAAAATTTCACATCCACACTTTGAAAAATCAGTCAACAATTCTATTTGGTTCTCAACTCTATGCTAGACTGTAGATAAGATGTAAGATGACAATTTTCATTTATACTTGAATATTATATAACATATACATAGCCTCAAAATGGTGTCATCCTTTCTTTGCAGTACCAAGGAATTTATGGGAAGAGACAGGGTATAGAAGCTGACGGCTGTCTAGATCCACCTATGTCAGATGCTGTTACTTAGCTTTATTTATTTAATCAAATGGGTCACTAATTCACACAGTCATGTTATTAAGCAGATTTTATTCCATTAAAACACAATCAAGAATCAACTTGTGGAAGATCAGGAGATCCCCACCCAGGTCAACCCAAGGAGTAGCCTTTTCTGCCTCAAACCACACACACACTCCAAGACTAGACTGTAAATGAGACAAGATCACCAGAAGAAAAGCACTTTGTGTGCTACATAAAGAAATGTACGTAAAGCATTAGCATACTACCTGAAGACAAAGCAGAAATATAATAAATGTTTGTGTCTGTGAAGGACATCCGTTGTTTTTGCTAGCCAGCATCTGTACCCCAAATTGGCTTTGGGTAACCACCCTGACTCTTCTCTCAATCCACGTACAGTAATACCTGCAAAAACCAGCCCGTGTATGGTGGAAACCTGTCAGGGAAAGAAAATCAAATATTTTCCACCAATAGAGAGCAATAGAAAAGTGGTAAGACTGCACCCTGTCAAAGATGGAAAACTTGTGAAATCCAGAAAAACAAGGCAGTCCTGTTAAGTTCCAGCTCTCACAGGTTTCACTGTATTTGGGAAGGATTAACCCCACTGCTAGCTCCAAGGATAGATCCTGACTGGCACATATGGCACATCTCAGTCTTCTCATTGGAAACCCTGGTGGTGTAGTGGTTAAGAGCTACGGCTGCTAAACTGTCGGCAGTTCGAATCCACCAGGCACTCCTTGGAAACTTGATGGTACAGTTCTACTCTGTCCTGTAGGGTCGCTATGAGTCGGAATTGAATCGACAGCAACGGGTTTGTTTTTTGTATTCCTCTCATTAAAGTGACTAGAGGTCACGTGACCCAGTCAGAGGCAATGAGTCAGTTGCTGAGACTTTTGGGACAGATGCAAGCATTCTTCCTAGATGGACTTGAACTGGAAAGCATGTCGTATGGAACTGCTACTGCCATCCTCCCTCCACATGAAATCTGAGAAGGAAGCCAGAGGGAAGCAGAGCTTACAGATGACCTTGTTTGAGCCATGATTAAGAAACAGTATTCCTGGACCATCTTGTTACATGAGCCAATAAGATACCTTTTTGGTTTAATACATTTAGATTCAATTTTCTCTCACTTACAATCTAGAGTCCTAAGTGATATGATGTATATGTCTTCTCTTCCTCTTCCATGAACCCAGAACCTTGTATACTCCTGGCATTAATGTGATTACAGCACCATAGTCCAAATTCCCAATATTATTAATCTCATTGGCATTTGGTACCTATATGCACACGATGATGGACTTAATTCTTCATATTGGGTCTTTAAACTTGGACTCTACAATCACCTTCCTACAACAAATAAATTTATATCACCTGTGTCTCTAAGTACATGAAATTTTTTGAAAATTGCAGACAAAGACTAATATAAGGAAACGAAAGTGCATGCAGGGCTGACATCTTCAAGTCTAAGATCTAGAATTTTACAGAGGCATGACATAGTCTACTAAAATCAGTAAACTCGGTGTAAAAACTAATTCACATAAAATTCTGAGAACATACGGCTTCAAAGTTACATGATGGGTTTTAACAATTTCATCAAAAGTTTTACATCCAAAGATGCATTGTCCCCTTCAAAGGTGATACGACACTGCAACACTGTCCAAAATATTTGGACTTTCAAGGCTAGTAGCACATTCATTTGAGTATTTTCAATGGTGGAAAATCTTCATTTTTAAAGAGAGGGTTAGATTTTTTAAAATAAAATGTATTCATTGCTGATCCTTGTGAATAGGAAAGTTCAATGAGCAGATTAATGCAATTTTGTTCAAAAATGATATAGAATTAGACTCATTTTCTTGTATGGCTTGAAAATGGCTCTTGGAAAGAGCTCCAAAATTATTTTGAACAAGCATTATTAGAATAAACTTCTAAAGATGGCTTCTTAGAAGGAAAATAATGTGTGAGTAGACATTTAAGATCTGATATATTTGTAAGATATATCAGTCTCATTACTTTTGGCCTGGTCCATTGAACTTAAAAATTTTCCCCTTCAAGATATCAAGTTACAAAATAACAAAATTACGCAGAATTTAGCCTATAATCAAAGCTACTTATATCTCTTATCCTCTAGTCCTGCATATTTTAAGAGCAATTTGATACTAAATTTAATAATGCAATTTCACTAACAATTCCAATTTGTGGTTATTCATTAAACAAGGAAATACTGCCCTTGACATTTTATTCATGAATACTTGGATGATATGAAGACTAAGTCTAAAATCTGAATTTTGAACAAATGTTTCTAAAAATAAACTAATTGAAATGAAACACAAATTCATACATAAATGACATACATCTTGGATGCAAAAGAACATTTTTAAATTTACAGCTGCTTGAAGAAGTTTGTTGTTGTTGATAGCTGCCATCAAGCCGACTCTGACTCACGGGACCTTATGTAAATAGAATGAAACATGGCCCGGTCCTGCATCATCCTCTATCGCATGTTCAAGCCCGTCATTGAGGCTACTATGCCAATCCATCACAGAGAGTCTGTCTCGCCCTTACTGGCCTTCTACTTCACCAAACATGATGTCCTCTTCCAACAACTGATTCCTCCTGATGATATGTCCAAAGCAAGTAAGTTGAACAATGTTCTTGAAGAAGTTTTATGAGCAGCTACTAATATAAAGAATTAAATGTTTCACTTTGTAGTGCTAGGAAGCATGTAATGGAGGGGAAAAGCCAGAATTCTTTCAAATTGCTTTATGCTAGTTTGGTTCAGCCTTAAGTAGAGACTGGCATCTCCACCACAATATGCAAGTTTCTAGCCTTGATTCAGTGACTGAAATCAAAGAAGGAGAAGGCAAGTGAGACTATTTCTTAGCAACCCTCCTGGAAATGACAAAGCCTGATACTGGACAACTCAAGCTATGCTGGGCGGAAGTTCAAAAGGCAGTGGCAGCAACAATATTCTGGGGAATTGGCTCGACTTCAATACCTCATGCCAAATGCATCCTTTAGACAAACACACATTGGCCAGTCCCAAACCTGATCTTACCCAAAGCCAAGCAAGGATGTATAGCACACACTTGTCAATGGAGAAGAGTTATCAAGCTAATTTCTTGCTTTGTTGATAAACTGATGGCTTTTTCAAATCTACACCCAGTACTTAATAAAATGCTGTTAGATAGATTGGAATTTATATGCTGGGAAGACACCATATAAATTGTTACACAATTCTAACAGAATATCTAAGACAAGAATTTTTTTTCTTTGGACTGTGCCCATAATGAATATCAAATAAATCTATCAGTGGGTCTACCAATATGAAATTACCTCAGTTATTAGAAGAGCTTACATAAATATAAACTCCCAGAATCTTTTTAATTAGAGCAAAATGAAGAGGGAAAATGATGTCCTACTATTTGAAAAGAACTCAATAGTTCAAGCAGTTGTATCTGAATCCATTTCTACCTTTTCTGATAAGTTACATGGTATCAATTTGATTAAGGTAAGAGAGTAATTGGGAAGAGACCTTGTCCTCATAATTAGTGTATAGTAAATACATATTAAAACATAATCTGTGAAGATAAAAGTGTAAGCATTTGGTATATCATATTTTAGTCAATAAAAATTAGGTTGCAAATCTTCCCTATCCCAACTTTTTCCTAACACTTTCCGTCTCAAATTATTAAATTATATCAAAATAATTTTTTAACTGTTTTATTGAAATGTTTTAAACAAACATAAAGTAGAGAGAATGTTATAATAAGCCCTTATATGCCTGTTACTCACCTTTAAAAGTCATCAGCATATGAACAAACTTTTTTTCTGTACCTCTGCCCACACACACACACACACACACACACACACACACACACAAGATTTTCATATTATTTCATTTATAAATACTTGACTATGCATGTTTGAGAGATAAGACCTTAGGTCTCTTTTTAAAATATAACCTTCACATCGTGTTGTTGTTGTTGTTGTTGTTAGGTGCTGTCAAGTCGGTTCCAACTCATAGCAACCCTGTGTACAAGACAACAAAACACTGCCCAGTCCTGCACCATCCTCACGATCATTGCTGTGTTTGAGCCCATTGTTGCAGCCACTGTGTCAATTCATCTCATTGTGGGTCTTCCTCTTTTTCACTGACCCTCTCTCTCCCTTACCAAGCACAGTGTCCTTCTCCAGGGACTAATCCCTCCTGATAACACGTCCAAAGTATCGGAGACAAAGTCTCGCCATCCTCACTTCCAAGGAACACTCTGGCTGTACTTTTTCCAAGGCACACTTGTTCATTTTTTTGGCAGTCCACGGTGTGTTCAGTATTCTTCACCAACATCGAAATTCAAAGGCATCAATTCTTCTTTGGTCTGCCTTATTCATTGTCCAGCTTTCACATGCATATGAGGAGATTGAAAATATCATGGCTTGGGCCAGGCCCACCTTACTCCTTAAACTGACATCTTTACTTTTCAACAAAAGTGTTGCCCGACAACTTATTCATTGCAAATACCTTTTTTCAAAAACATAAACTGCAACTATACACATGAACCTTACCAGGCAGAAAACACAGGAATCAAATCAACTACATCTATGGAAAGAGACAATGGAGAAGCTCAACATCATCAATCAGAGCAAAGCTCGAGGCTGACTGAGTAAAGTTCAAGTGGAAGCTGAAGAAAACTAAAACAAGTCCACACAAGAGCCAAAATGCAACCTTGAGTATATCCCATTTGAATTTAGAGACCTTCTCAAGAATAGATTTGATGTATTGAATGCTAGTGACCGAAGATCAGACGAACTGTGGCATGACATCAAGGACATCATACATGAAGAAAGCAAAAGTCATTAAAAAGATCGGAAAGAAAGAAAAGACTGAAATGGATATCAGAAGAGACTCTAAAACTTGCTTAACATCATATAGTACCTTAAAAAATAATAACATCCAATCTCCAATTAGAGTTCACATATCTCAGAGTGTCTCATAAATGTCTTTTGCTGAATTTGAAACAGAATCCGAATGAGGTTGATGCACTGCATTTAATTGAATTGTCTCTTAGACCTCTTTGAATCTATCAGGACCTCCCCTCGTTCTGTTCTTTTTTCTTGCCATTTAGTTGTCAAAATATAGGGTCACTTGCCCTGTAAAGTTTCCCCCATTCTGGCTTTAGCTGATTGAATCCCATGATGTTGTTAATATGTATTTCTGGCCCCTATATTGCCTGAAAACTGGCAGTTAGACCCAGAGGCTTGATCAGTTCAGGTTCAACTTTCTGGTAAGAATGCTTCATAATAGGTGCTGTTTTCATCCTACACATCACATCAGGAAGCTTATAATAAATGGCTTTCTAAGCCTCCCGCCTAAAGTTCTCAGCAGCCATTGATGATCACTGCCTAGACAGAGTACTTCCAAAATCATTCTTAAAATAATATATGTATACCAAACCCACTGCTGTCAAGCCAACTCCGACTCATAGCGACCCTATAGGACAGAGTAGAACTGTCACATAGGATTTCCAAGGCTGTAAATCTTTACAGAGGCAGACTGCCATATCCTTCTCCTGTAGAGCAGCTGCTAGGTTCGAACCACCGACCTTTCAGTTAGCAGCCAAGCGCTTTAACCACTGCATCACCAGGGATCCTTAATGCATATATAGCACTTGATATTTTAGAATGTATCTTCACACCCATTATCTCATTAGATGTCTCATTAATTATATTAAGTCTCTGTTCCAATAGCTACAACATGGAAATTCTATCATTTACTTGCTGTATGTTAGTGAAGTTTTATAATATTATGGGTATGTTTACTTAAGATAACTTCCTTTTTTACTGTACCACAAGCTTTATTTACATCCCCCTATATTCTTTTTTAGCATCATCTGTTTGAACGTGTACATTTTAATTTTTTAATGTTTACATGTTTAAATTGTTAACTAAATTTGTTAACTTTGTATTGAAGTGTGTATTTGAAACAGAAAAGGGCATAAGTCCTAAGAGCACAGCTCAACTCTTTTTCACGTATACATACATCCATGTAACCACCATCCAGACAAAAATATGAAATATTTCCATCATTCTAGAATGCTCCCCCGTAACCTCTTCTAGGCAATACCCCCCAAAAGTAAAAAACACTAATCTCACCTCTATCGCCATAGATTAATTTTGCATATTTCTGAACTTCATATAAATGGAGTCATACAATAGATATTCTTTCGCTCTTTTGTGTCTGGCTTCTTTTTTTGTGTGTGCTTTAGGTGAAAGTTTACAGCTCAAGTTAACTTCTCATTCAAAAATTTATACACTTATTGTTTTGTGACATTGGTTGCAATCCGCACAATGTGACAGCATGCACTCCCCTTCCACCCCGATTTCCCTGTGTCCATTTGTCCAGTTCCTGTCCCTTCCTGCCTTCTCATCCTACTTTTGGACAGGAGCTGCCCATTTGGTCCTGTATATTTGATTGAACTAAGAAACACATTCCTCACATGTGTTATTTTTTATTTTCTAGGCCTCTCTAATCTTTGGAAATCCTAGTGGTGCAGTGGTTAAGAGCTACAGCTGCTAACCAAAAGGTGGGCAGTTTGAATCCACCAGGTGCTTCTTGGTAACCATATGGGGCAGTTCTAGTCTGTCCTTTAGGGTCGCTATGGGTCAGAATCGACTCAACAGCAATGGTTTTTTTTTGTTTTTTGTTTTTTTCTTCTTATCTTTGTCTGAAAATTGGGCTTTGGAAATGGCTTCAGTTCTGGGTTAGCAGAATGTCCAGGGGCCATAGTTTCAGGGGTTCCTCCGGTCTCTGTCAGACCATGAAGTCTGGTCTTTTCTCATGAATTTTAATTCTGTTCTACATTTTTCTCCTGCTCTGTCCAGAACTCTCTGCTATAATCCCTGTCAGACCAGTCGTTGACAGGGATCTATCTCTTCTGGTCTCAGGCTGATGGAACCTCTGGTTCATGGGGTCCTTTAGTCCTTTGGGCTAATATTTCCCTTGTGTCTGGCTTCTTGTGCTCAGTGTTATAATAGGAAGTTGATTCACATTGTTGCATGCAGAAGTAGTTCATTCTTTTTTATTACTATGTAGTTTCCAATTCCATAAGTATACCACAATTTACATATTCATAAAGTAACGTAATTTTTATTTAAAAATTAAATGACTTTATAAATACAAGTTTATGCCCTCATAGACTCTATATCTCTGTTTTGCTTGCCTGTTTTATAATCTACACTAGTTTTCACTCTTTGTGGGATGATGAAATATATTATTTGAAAATAAATGTATGTGATAGAATATATTGAAATTTAATGATATCAAGGATAAAAGATAGTTATCCTGTCTCCTAGATGACTAGCCCACTGCTTGGAAAACCCTACTTACATAGATATAAGATTCAAGGAGTTTAAGATCTTGACCAACGTCCTTAAAGACGTTCTCATCTATGAAATGAGTGTAATGAAATTGTGTTACTGGCAAAGAACCATAACAATAGATGTTAAATATAGAGACTAAAATAAATAGTAAGACAAGAAAAAAACATTAAGTATTTCAAATATCAAATATTACCTCATTTTTTAACCAGATTAATAGTCATTAACAACATACTCTGTTAGAAGCTAAAATGGAGTGGGAGTGGTATATAAATAATAATATTGAGCACTTAGCACACACTGTACTAAGACTTTACACACACCATCTCATTTAATCCTCACCTATGGAATTGATGCTACTATCAAACCCATTTTATATGTGAGGCACAGAGAGATTAAAAAAATTTTTCAAGGTCACATGACTAGCTATGAAATTAGCAATATGCTATAAAATGATACGCAGATTGAAATCAATATTAAGAATATAAAACTAAATTTATAGTTTTAAACATTGCTGTGATCATTAGATATATACACAAATACATATAAGGATGTGCACTGCCGTGTAATACCAAGAAACTTTGGAAATTACCCAAATATCTAATAATAGATTTGTTAAATGAATATAGTAGATTCACATGATGGAAGAATTGAAGCCGCTGACAACCACATTTTAAATAATATTTAACAACATGGAGGAATGGGTATGTTGTATCCTTAAGTGAGAAAAATTAAGATGTAAAAGAAAGGGTATATAAATATGCTACTATTTCTCTTAAGGTAGTATAAATGTGTGTGTGTAGATGTGCGTGTATATAGGTGTGTGTGTATGTGTTGCTAGGCATTTGCTGTTTTAGACTACCCAATATCCATCCCCTTCTTGATACCAATACCCCATGAAAACTCTATGGAGCACAATTCTACTCTAACATACATGGGGTCGCCATGAGTTGGAATCGACTCGATGGCAACAGGTTTTTGGTTTGTTTGTTTGTTTTTCTGGCAGGAAAAAGAAAACAGCTTCCTAGCTCTTTATAGAAAGCAACTAAAAATGCATCCTGCCTTCCTCTGGGTAGTGCAGTGTAAGAACTTGACATCTGAAACTGTTGCAAAACATTTCTGCTAGCACGCTTGCGCCAGTCTGTGGCTAAAGTCAGCACAAGGAGTTGGCAAAGCTGAGAGAACCACAGAGAACTGGGACTAGAGTTCTATTGTAGTCATGAACCCCTGAATTAAACCACACCTACATCTGGAGAGAGACCCCTAGCCTGCTCAGTTTCATGAGCCAATAAATTCCCTTTTCTGCTTAAGCCTGTTTGGATGAAAGTTGTTACAACCTAGAGAGTCTTCATCGTACAGAGAGTGTGTACAAAAAGATTGGGATTTCTCAGGATTTTCTTCCTATGCTTTTCTCTATTTTGCATATTTTCTACAATAAATGTGTTTTTTTAATCACGAGTAAGAACAATAAATACTATCCTAAGTCGTCCACTGAAATGCCCCACATGGAATATATTTCTTGATTATTTATATCAGGTAGTCTACTGAGCACACCAAGGAGTTGAAAAGTCAGTCTGCCTTGTGGAAACTTCACATTTCAGGTAATAATAATAGCACCTATTTATATAAGACTTGATTGTTTTCAAAGCACTTTCTCATTTGGTAATCTGAGCAAGTCTGTGAATTAGGTAAGAGAGTGTGACTGAGGCTGCTATGAATTCACAAAAGCCCATTTCCTCTTCCTCCTGGACACTCAGATACAAAACTTCCCAGCCTCCCTAGCAGCTGGGCTAGGCCATGACTGAATTCTGCCTAATGGACTGTGAGCAGGACTTTCCAAAAGTGATCTTCCTTCTTTTCTCCTTCCATGTCTGCCTGTCAGATGCAAAGGATCCAGAAGACGACTTTAAAATGCTAGAATGAGGTAAAGCCACAAGATGGAAAGAGCTAGGATCCCTAATTAACTAAGTAGAAGGTCATTTGCCAACCAGGAACATCTGTATTTGAGTTTGCAAGAGCAAGACATAAGACTGGTGGCTCAACAGGTAAGCATTTGGCTATTAACTGAAAGGTTGGCAATTTGAACCCACTCAGCTGCTCCTGGAGGGAAAGACCTGACAATCTGCTCCCATAAAGATTACAGCCTAGAAAACTCTATGGGGCAGTTCTACTATGCCACATGGGGCCTCTAAGGATCCATATCAACCAGATGGCACCTAACAACAACAGCAATAATGCAATGGGCAACACTTGGCTCGGACTGAATGCAACCTTTGCTGATGAATCTTGGTTCGGGGCTTTTTCGAGGAATTCCATTAAATGTCCTGTATCACCATCCAACTCCCTCCCATGGCAAATGCTGGCAGCCTTTTCTACCACTACTGATTTCTTCTAGTTATATGTAGGGCTGTCTGCTTTAGAAGGTTTTTCCTTGACTTTACACAGGAAAACTACTCTACCCTTGTTATGGGCTGAATTGTGTCCCCCCAGAATATGCATTGGAATCCTAACCCCTATACCTGAGGATATAATCCCGTTTGGTAATAGTGTTTTCTTTATGTTAATAAGACCACAACAGTGTAAGGTATATACTAAACCTAATCACTTCTGAGCTATAAAAAGAGCAGATTAGGGGGAAGATAGATGCCATGTGAAGACTGCCAAGGAACCAAGGAACTAGGAAGCTACAGAAACTGAAGGAGATAAGCATCTTCCCCCAGTGCTGATAGAGACAGAAAGCCTTCCCCTACAGCTGGTGGCCTGAATTTGGACTTCTAGTCTCTTGAACAGTGAGAAAATACATTTCTGTTCTTTAAATTCACCCACTTGCAAATTTCTGTTATAGCAGCACTAAGAAATTAAGACAACCCTCTTGGTTCACTTTTCTCCAAAATCAGATATTAGCGAGAATCAACTGGTGGTTGTTTTTTTGTTTGTTTTTGTTTTAGGTGGGAGGAGGTTGCTCCAGTCACCTTCTTTCCTCAGTACCGCTTCTTGAAGATTGGAAGCAAAGAGCCACACCTCTCTGAACCATTTTTTCCATTCTTCACTATTTTTGAAGCACATTGATTAAAAGCATATCTTTTTCCTTACTTGGCTGCTGTTGGCAGTTCGGAGCCAGACCCTTTGCAACTGTTTTAAGCTTTGAGGAGAAAGATAGTCTGTGATCCTTCGGCACCCTGCCATCTATACCCCCAGAATCCAACTGGTTATAGTCGAAAGGAAACTCCTCTATGAAAATATATTCCAGGAAAGGTTTTCCTGAATTACAAAGCAGACTCACAATCTAATCTAAAATAAAAGCTTTGGCAGAAGATAATCAAACTTAGAGTCGAGGGCCATATCCAAAGTCTTCTTAAGCCATAGCCCAAATTCTGAAAATTTTTTCATTAAAAAATGCTTTTTATTTCTATGAATATCCTTTATGGCTACATTAAGCCACTTCACTGTACTACCTGATGATGTAATTGCTGTAAGCTAAATGCAATGTAATCAAAATGATTTAACCATACAGGATTTAGATAAATTCCAAAAGATCCATGCCTTTGCTAGGAGGCTATTCATTATTTTGAAACTTGAATGAAATAATGCTACTTTTATATAAGGCAGTCATATCACCCTCGCCTCACCTATGTGTGCTTATTATTGCACAGTGTCTTGTATTAACAGTTCCCTACAATAGCACAAGGATGAGCCTGACGACCTCTCAAGGTCACCTCCAGCCTTTTGATTATATGAATTGTGTGCTGAAAATTACATGCTAAAATATCTCTACAAAAGCTATGTCATTTTCTTTCTGCAACTGTCATCTTTAATGCTACCTCAGGTTTTATATTTAAGGTGTATAACTATGTTTATTTGTTTCTAAAATGGTTTAAAAACTATTACAGGCCATCTTCAACGTTCAGTAACACAAGAGGCAGATTTTATACAAGGTTAAACAAAACTGACGATAAATGTTGCATTTTGTATACATGGTGATAACTCTCAATCTCTTTTTTTTTAAGTTTACTTAACATAAGCCAAAGAATATAAGATATCCATATCACAACGATATTTATATTTTTGTTATGTCTATATCTTCTCATTTTTAAGAAACTAATAAATTTCCCATAAAGTAAAAACCATCACAGCTTAATTTATTAAAACATCTTATAAAATAATTTAGGTTACTGTAAGTAAGCTTTCGCAGTAGTTATTTATCTGCATTGGGTAGCCACCATAACTTTGAAAGTAAATATTTCACTAACTGACATTTATTTAGTAATAACTTTGCTACTTTGGGGCCCAGAATTGGCAAAACAAGATCAACACAGTTGGCATGCCAATTTTAATTATTCGTTACTTTTAAGTGCCCAGAATTTTGTGCCCAAAACTTTAGATTTATGAGGGAAAACTTAACTAAACCTTTCAGAAGACCTTCCCATTATCACTGAGACCTTCTTTTTAATTCAGATTTCTTTCTGTTAGACTTTAGGTTCCAAAAACCCCATCGCCATCGAGTTGATTCTGACTCATATAGTGACCCATAGGGTTTCCAAGCCTGTAAATCATTATGGAAGCAGACTGCCACCTCTTTCTCCTTTGGGGTAGCTGGTGGGTTTGAACTGCCAACCTTTTGGTTAGCAGCCAAGTGCTTAGCCATTGTGCCACCAGGGCTCCTTGACTTTTAGTTACCCATGATAAAAACTGAATAGACACTTTGTCTTTATTATTATCCAAAAAGAAGTTTCCCTCCCCCTCTCCTTATTCTCTCCCTTTCCTTCTCCCTAATCTCTCTGGATCTCACCAATTTCCTTCAGTATAATCGCAGCATCTTCGGTACTTTGCTTGCTCCTTTTCTCCTTTGAGAAAACAGATTCTAGTTTCCAAGATGTGACCTTCAGCTACTCCTGTGATCCCCATGGCAAAGAACTAACTGAGATTCTCAATGACACACCTCATCTGTCCCCGACTGCCTTCCTGTATCTGGGAAAAAATCAAGCAGCTTTTTAGCTGAGCTTTGTTTTATTCTGTTTTGATTTTCTCCCTTTAGCAGCCTTCATCTGCTGATATTTTCATGGGTTTTTTTTTTTTTAATATTATTTTCTATAGTACATTATTTTTTACACCATTTATCTTGTTCAGCCATAATTTTTAAATTACTAATTGACTAATTCACTTAGGCACTGTCATGACTTTCAGAGAAATGTTACTGCCTTATCTTCTTTTCCTTCCATTGAGTCCTAATCGATTCTAAACAATTTCTGCATTTTATTAAAACCAGCCATTCCAAAGTTCACTTGTTTCTGCTCTATCTTATTTCACTTTCATTTTCATCCTGATCCCAAATACAATGGCATTGGGATCACTATTTCCAAGATTCCTCTGAACCATTGTGCCTGCAATCAGACTCCATGCATCACACGCCATACCCAGGCTGGTATTGTTTCTCCTCCTTATTGGTCATTGCTGGCAGTGAATGAGAAACAATCCTATGTCAGAGCTACAAGCACGCGGCCTGTCTTATCTGGTCTGCTTCATAAAACCCAGTCTATTCATAACAAATTCAATTCTGATGGCCACTACTCGTCCCTTGGATGTTTGCACAATTTTTTGGGAAAAAACAGTGCAGTAATTTCTTTATTTGGGTGCTGTTTCTAATTGTGTAAGTTATAAAGTATTCTAGTGAATAACTTTACTAAAACTTTCCAGTCAAATTGCACAGTTTTAATGTCAAAGAAAAAAATCTCCTCTGTCAGATGCACTACTGTATCTTAATAATTTTGCATAAATTGATATTGAAGATGTTTTCAAGAAATATCAAAAATAGCCACCTCTTCACAACAGACGGTTTTGGACAGAGCTGGAGAAGGATGTAGAACAAAATTCTAACACACACACAAAAAAAGACCAGATTTGCTGGCCTAAAAGAGACTGGAGAAACCCCGAAAGTATGGCCCCCAGACACCCTTTTGGCTCAGTGGTGAAGTGACTTCCGAGGTTCACCGTTCAGCTGGGGATTGGACAGCCACATAAAACAAAATGCAACTAATGAGGCACAGCAGTCCAGGGACAAGGACTAGAAGGCACAAGGGGACAGGAAAACTGGTGATAGGGAACCCAAAGTTGAGTGAGGACAGTGTTGACATGTAGTGGGGATGTTAACCATTGTCACAGGGCAACATGTGTACTAACAGTTTAATGAGAAACTATTTTGTTCTGTAAACCTTCCTCTAAAGTGAGAATAGCAGCACAACTGGAAGAACGTAATCAATGTCACTGAACTGTGCATGTAGAAATTTTTGAAATTGTATATCTTTGGCTATGTATATTTTCACCAAAAAAAAAAAAGTTCGAGAAGGGAGAGGGTTGACATGTTGTGGGGTTGTTAACCAATGTCATAAAACAATATGTGTACGGACTGTTTAATGAGAAACTATTTGTTCTGTAAAACTTCACCTAAAGTGCAATAAAAAAAAAATTATGCTAAATCTAAAAAAAAAAAAAAAGCCTCCCCTAGATTTTTACAAGAGTCAAGATTTTTGAGGTCCCTAGGTTAATGAAAAGAACCTTAAAGTTTTAATTTGGAAGAGATAAACAAAATAAAGGTCCATCAGTAGGGTATTGTTGAAAAGATGATGGTATCTCCAGATCATGGAATATAATGTCTTCATTAAAAGAATGAATTAGATGTATGCCAAACAGTTTGAGAAATAGTCACAAAGTTTTGTTAAGTAAGAAAACCAAGATATAGACAAATAGATATTTGACCCTACATTTTGGAAAACGTCAAAAATCGTTATATGTACATATATATTTTCTAAAACTATCATGATAATAAATACATATATTTTAGATGATTTTAAAATTTTGAAAAAAAGCACAGAAAAATACAACAGATTATTAACATGGGTTTATTTTGGCAAGGGAGGATGATGTGTAGTGAAAGAGAAATGTTAAGAGGGAGAGGTAAGAAAAAATTTTAAATGACATAAAATCATGAATTAAAAAAAAACAGCATGTGTGATATGACCCCATTTTTGTAAAATGGTGTGTGAAGTGTTTGTATATTTATATTAAGAGATATATAAATGAATGTTCACCAAAATATTAATGCTGCCACCTCAGGGAGATAGGATCTAAGGTGATTTTTATTTTCTAGCTCGCGGTTATTTTGTAATTTTTAAATTTTTTCAGTGAGCATGTGTCAGGTAAATTATTGGGGGAGGGAGGCACAATAAAGCAATATCCTTGTGGATGAAAAAGAGGAAACTATAGAGGCGTTTTCTGTAATCATGGAGATTCTCCTCTAGCTCTGATATATTCTCATCCCTCTTAGCTGAGAAACTCCAGTTAAGATGCACCCAGCCTAGAGGAAAAAACTGAAGTGCAAGATTTGACCTCATAAGCTTTAGTGGGAGGTTCTGACTGATGTTTGGTGGCAAAAGAGCTCAAGAACAGTTCCGAACTTAACTTTTGGCAAAAATCAATCAATATGAGCACATCCTTCTAAGTGGACATGGTAATGTAAAGGCATTGAATTAATCTTTCTCAAGTGTATTAGTGGGAATGATTTCCAACATATTCAGCAGCTAACTGTAGGGCCTGTATGGGCTAGTACTGGGCTCTGGACTCAGATTGCCTGTGTTTAGGTCCTGGTTCCAATTCTTACAGTTTTTTGAATCTTCATATATAAAACAGGCATAATAATATTGCCTAGTTTATAGTGGTTGTGAGAATTAAATGTCAATGTACATTATTTAAAAATCATTCCTGAGGCAAGGCCAAGATGGCAGAGTAGTCAGATGCTTCTGGTGGACCCTCTTACAACAAAGACCCGAAAAAACAAGTGAATTGATTACGTATGGCAATCTGGGAGCCCTGAACATCAAAGGCAGAGGGGAGGAGATGGACTGAGTGGAAGGGGGAGGTAGAGACCGTTCGGAAGCAGCAAGGAGTTGCCAGACTTGAGCCAGAGTGAGCCTGAGCCCTTCAGGCCTGATCAGCTCAGGAGTGAGCAGTGAGGCAGGCAAGCAGCAGTGCTCAGGAGATGCGTTTTCTGCACCAGGAGAGACTCAGTGCCAGAGAGTCTACACGGCCACCCAGAACCAGTGAGAAGCAGCTCTGGATCAGCGAAAGATAAGTACTTGCATACGGCCTAATGCACAGATCAAAAACACACCCCTTAGGGAAAAATCTCTCTCTCATTTATTTCCCCACTCCCTGCTCTGCACCGGGTCCCGGACCAGCTTCAGCAATTGCTGAGTCCCCTGAGCCAGAAGTAGGATCCATCACACACCCAGAGCCATTCTCCTTGCCTTGGAGAATGAACCAGTTAACAAACAGGGGAAAAAATAAACTGCTGGCTCCCCTAAGACAGGAACCTAGGGTAGGCACAACTCCTTTGCCTAGGCACAGGTATAAGGGATCCATGGACTTTGAGTACCTTTCCCCCTGCATAGACTTGTGTAGGCCCATCTCAACAGCATAGGCCCTTATTACCGCAGTACAACAGGGTATATACTGGAACTCTAACTTCAACTGTTTCAGCTGTGAAGTGGTAGTTCTTGACATTTGACACTACTCTGCCCATTAAGCAGGGTCTTCACCTACCCACATCAGGGGTCTGTGGACTGGTGGCTCCACCCATGCCACCTAGGAACCTGTGATAGGGGCCCATCAATAAGAGGTGCCCCCCAGTCCTTACAGCCAACAGCATTAGGTACTCATAGTCCAGATGCAAAAACCTACCTACCTACGCACTCAAGGGAACAGGGACACGCCTTCCTCCTGGACACTCAGGGGCGGCCGTCAGCCCCCTGCCTTGCTCAAAGTGTGTCCCCCTGCTACAGCCAGATGCCTGTGCCTACACCAATCACCCATACCTGTCTAGGACTGTAAGTGAGAGCCCACACCACACACTTGTTGGCTATCTACCTGGCACCTGAGCTGAATCCAAACAGGAGGAGTGGGCGGACTCCTGAGTTCACATACCTAGTAACAGATCTAACCTTCTGGTGACAGGACATTAGAGCTTCAAAGGTGCCAATAATCAAACTAGCTCATACGAGCAGCCTATTTGGGCATATCAAAACAAAACAAGAAGCTAGGACACAACAAGCAAAAATAAAATAAATAAATATAATAACTTATTGATGGTTCAGAGACAACAGTCAATACCAAATCACAGAAAGAGGCAATCCATGATGGCTTCAGCAAGCTCCCAAAATAAAGAACCTAGAAATTTTCCAGAGGAGGGAAATTTCTTGGAATTACCAGAGGCAGAATACGGAAGATTAATATACAGAACTCTTCAAGAAATTCAGGAAGGAAATTAAGCAAAATGCAGGACACGCAATAGAGGAAATTAAAAAGATTAGAGAAGAGCAGAATGACAAATTTAACAGGCTGCAAGAGTCCATAGAGAGACAGCAATCAGAAATCCAGAAGATTAACAATAAAATTTCAGAATTAGACAACTTAATAGAAAGTCATAGGAGCAGAATTGAAGCAATAGAAATCAGAATTAGTAAGACTGAAGATAAAGCACTTGACAACAACTTATTTGAGGAAAACTCAGATAAAAGGATTTAAAAAAATGAAGAAACGCTAAGAATTTTGTGGGACTCCATCAAAAGGAATAACCTATGAGTGATTGGAGTACCAGAACAGAGGGGAATAACAGAAAATACAGAGAGAATTGCTGAAGATTTGTTGGCAGAAAAATTCTCTCATATGTGAAAGATGAAAAGATATCTATCCAAGATGTTCATCGAACCCCACATAAGGTAGATCCCAAAAGAAAGTCACCGAGACATATTATAATCAAACTTGCCAAAACCAAAGATAAAGAGACAATTTTAAGAGCAGCTAGGGATAAACGAAAAGTTAACTACAGAGGAGAGTCAATAAGAATAAGCTCGGACTACTCAGCAGAAACCATGCAGGCAAGAAGGCAATGGGATGACATATATAAAGACTTGAAAGAAAAAACTGCCATCCAAGAATTATATATCCAGCAAAACTGTCTCTCAAATATGATGGCAAAATTAGGGCATTTCCAGATAACCAGAAGTTTAGGGAAATTACAAAAACCAAACCAAAATTACAAGAAATACTAAAGGGAGTCCTCTGGTTAGAAAATCAGTAACATCAGATAATAACCCAAGAACACAGGACAGAGCAACAAGATATCAACCCAGATAGGGAAGTCACAAAAGTAAATCAAACCTAAAACACTGAAAATAGGGAAACAAATGTCAATATGTAAAAGATGACAATAATAAAACAAAAAAGAGAGACTTAAAAAATGTAGACATTAATTTTTCATATGGAGAGGAAGTCAAGGAGATATATAGAACTAAAAGACTGTCATAAACTTAGAAAAATATGCGTAAATATTAAGGTAACCACAAAGGAAACTAAAATCCTACAAGTCGAACTAAAAAACTATAAAAATATAAAGACTCAGCAAACACGAAATCAACAACAATGAAAAACATGTAAAGACAATACATAAGGAAAAACGACTCAGCACAGAAAATTAAGTGGAACAAAGAAAATGTCAACAACACACAAAAAAAGACATCAAAATGACAGTACTAAACTCATACCTATCAATACTTATGCTGAATGTAAATGGACTAAATGCACCAGTAAAGAGACAGAGAGTGGCAGACAGGATAAAAAAAACACAATCTGTCTATATGCTGCCTATAAGAGACACAACTTAGACTTAAAGACACAAACTAAAACTCAAAGAATGGAAAAAATATATCAAGCAAACAACACTCGGAAAAGAGCAGAAGTGGCAATACTAATCTCTGACAAAATAGACTTTAAAGTAAAATTCACCACAAAGGATGAGCAAGGACATTATATAATGATTAAATGGTCAATACACCAGGAGGACATAACTATAATAAATATTTACGCACCCAAGGACAGGGCGCCACAATACATAAATTCTAACAACTGAAAAGAGAGATAGGCAGCTCCACAATAGTAGCAGGAGACTTCAACCCACCACTTTTGGTGAAGGACAGAACATCCAGAAAGAAGCTCAACAAGGACACAGAAGAGCTAAACGCTGCAATCAACCAACTTGATCTCGTAGACATACACCGAACACTCAACCCAAAAGCACCCAAATATACTTTCCTTTCCCACACACATGGAACATTCTCCAAAATAGACCACATATTATGCCATAAAGCAAGCCTTAACAAAATCCAAAGCATTGAAATATTACAAGGCATCTTTTCTGACCATAAAACCATAAAAGTAGAAATCAACAACAGAAAAAGCAAGGAAAAAAATCAGTCACATGGACTGGACAACGCCTTGCT
>NW_004443953.1:6724328-6725368 GCF_000243295.1 Trichechus manatus latirostris
CCAACAAAAAAAAATAAAAAAAGCCCCGGCCCGGATGGCTTCACTGGAGAATTCTATCAAACTTTCAGAAAAGAGTTAACACCACTACTAAAGGTATTTTAGAGCATAGAAAAGGACGGAATACTCCCAAACTCATTCTATGAAGCCAACATAACCCTGATACCAAAACCAGGTAAAGATACCACAAAAAACAAAATTACAGACCAATATCCCTCATTAACATTGATGCAAAAATTCTCAACAAAATTCTAGCCAATAGAATTCAGCAACATATCAAAAAAAGAATTCACCATGATCAAGTGGGATTTAGACCAGGTATGCAGGGATGGTTCAACATTAGAAAAACAATGTAATCCATCATATAAATCAGACAAAAGACAAGACCCACATGATATTATCAATCGATGCAGAAAAGGCATTTGACAAAGTCCAACACTCGTTCGTGATACAAACTCTCAACAAAATAGGAATAGAAGGGAAATTCCTCAACATAATTAAGAGCATTTATACAAAGCCAACAGGCAACGTCATCCTAAATGGAGAGAGTTTGAAAGTATTCCCCTTGAGAAGGGGAACCAGACAGGTATGCCCTTTATCTCCACTCTTATTCAACATTGTGCTGGAGGTCCTAGCCAGAGAAGTTAGGCTAGGAAAAAAAATAAAGATCATCGAAATTGGTAGAGAAGAAGTCAAAGTATCTCTATTGGCAGATGATATGATCTTATACACAGAAAACCCCAAAGAATCCACAAGAAAACTACTGGAACTAATAGAAGATTTCAGCAAAGTTTCAGGATACAAAATAAACATACAAATATCAGTTGGATTCCTTTACACCAACAAAGAGAACCTCCAAGAGGAAATTACCAAATCAAGACCATTTACAATAGCCCCCAAGAAGATACAACACGTAGGAATAAATCGAACCAGAGACGTAGAATATCTATACAATGGAAACTACAAGACGCTACTGCAAGAAACCAAAAGAGACCTGCATAAGTGGAAAAACACACCTTGCTCATGGATAGGTAGACTCAACA
>NW_004443953.1:6727218-6741562 GCF_000243295.1 Trichechus manatus latirostris
GGAATCAGGGGTGGAAAGGAGAAGTGTGCTGTCACAGTATGGGGAGAGCAGTTAGGGTCACATAACAATGTATGTATAAATTTTTGTATGGGGGAAAAAATAAATAAATGAAGTACTGCTACATGCTACAGCGTGGATGAACCCTGAAAACATGAAGCTAAGTGAAAGAAGTCAGAAGCAAAAGGAAACAAAGGGTAGGTTCCCATTTATATGAAATTCTAGAACAAGCAAATCCATAGAGGCAGAAAGCAGATTGGTGGTTGCCAGGGGCTGGGAAGAGGGGAGATAGGGAAGTGACTGCTAATGGGTATGGGGGCTTCTTTTTGGGGTGATGAGAATGCTCTGAAACTAGACAGTAGTAGTACGCTGTCAGATGGTGAATTTATGTTAATGAGCAAGGAAGAACTCAGAAAAGGAGGGTGAGAATGGATGCACAACTCGAAGAATGTCATCAATGTCACAGAATTGTACATGTAGAAACTGTTGAATTGGTGTATGTTTTGCAGTATATATTCTCAACAACAACAACGAAATACATAAATTTTTTCAAAACAAAATCATTCCTACCTCATTGTAAATGGTCAGTGTGTTAGTTACTATTTCATGTGTGCCTGTCACTTCAGAAAGAGTGATAAAAACTTAATTTGAAGTCCCTGGGTGGTGCAAATGGCTAACCAAAAGGTCAGAAGTTTGAGTCCACCCAGAGGCACATCAGAAGAAAGGTCTGGCAATCTACTTCAGAAAAATCAGCCATTGAAAACTCTATAAAGCACAGTTCTATTCTGATACACATAGGGTCACCCTGAGTTGGAGTTGACAACTAAAATAGAACTATCAAATACTAATGTTAAAAAAAAAAAACTCAGTGTCAATGATATTTAGTCCAACAATTCAGTTCAACAACAGTAAGAAATAAAAATAAACTTAGTTTGAAACATTTCCTTCAATCATTATTTATTCAATTGTTGTTGTTGTTAGGTGCCATCAAGTCAGTTCCACCTCACAGTGAGGTACAACAGAATGAAACACTGTCCTGTCCTGCGCCATCCTCACAATCGTTGTTATGTTTGAGCCCACTGTTGCAGCCACTGTGTCAATCCATTTCATTGAGGGTCTTCCTTTTTTTCTCTCTCTACTCTACCAAGCATGATGTCCTTCTCTAGGGACTGGTCCTTCCTGATAACATGTCCAAAGTACATGAGATGAAGTCTCGCCTTCCTCGCTTCTAAGAAGCATTCTGGCTGTACTTCTTCCAAGCCAGATTTGTTCGTTCTTCTGGCAGTCCATGGTATTTTCAATATTCTTTGTCAACACCATAATTCAAAGGCATAAATTTTTCTTTGGTCTTTCTTATTTATTGTCCAGCTTTCTCATGCATATGAGGCAATTGAAAATACCATGGCTTGGGTCAGGCAACCTTAGTCCTCAAAGTGACATCTTTGCTTTTTAACACTTTAAAGAGGTCTTTTGCAGCAGATTGGCCCAATGCAAAGCGCTTTGATTTCTTAACTGCTGCTTCCATGGGTGTTGACTGTAGATTCAAGTAAGATGAAATCCTTGACAACTTCAGTATTTTCTCCGTTTATCATGATGCTGCTTATCAATTATTGTAAGGATTTTTTTGTTTTCTTTATATTGAGTTGTAATACATACTAAATTCAATTATTAAATTAGTCACTATTATTTAACTATTCATGGCTTACAAATCCATGTTTAAAGAGAATGCTACTTTGAAAGCACCTTAAATATTTAGATTTTGAGACCAAAGCTCAAAATGTGTCATTTATTCAACGAGTACTCAGACCTACGATGTCCAGGTGCTGCTACCTCCAGATCAGGCTATTTGGACATAATAACACTTGACCTTACCTTTCTTCACATCTCCACAAAGTGAGTCCCAACTCCCAGTCTATATTTAATCAAAGTATAGGCATTAGTTTTCTATGTTTAAAGCATGTTCTTGTCCTATCTCAACCCTCCTTTGATTACAATGAAAAAAATTACCAAATGAGAAGAGAAAATCAGTATAATATAAATGTTGACTAAGTTGGTGTGAGAGTAGATGTCATCCCCAGTGGTCTTTGGAGAAGGCTTTTTTTTCTTAGGTAAGAGACGAAAAATGCAAAAAAAAGTTTTTTTGTTTTTTTTTTTTTTTTTGCAATGCATTTGAGGGTGTCTCCGGAGTCCCTGAGTGGTGCAAATGGTTAAATGCTGGGCTACTAACTGAAAGGTTGGCAGTTCAGAGCCACCCAGAGGTAGGCGTGGTAATCTGCTTCCGAAAGGTCACAGCCTTGAAAATCCTATGGAGCAGTTCTACTCCACACACATGGGGGTGCTGAGTCAGAACTGACAATTAACAATAAGAAGAAGCCATTCCTGGTCAGGAAATATAGAGTGCTGTATTCTTCATGATCTGATTATTAATTTAAGAAGGTGATTTGCAAACTTTTTGGTCTCGGGATTCCTGTGTACCCCTAAAAATTATTAATGACCACTAAGCATTTTTGGAGCCTTGGTGGCACCGTGGTTTAGAGTTCGGCTGCTAACGAAAAGGTTGGCAGTTCGAATCCACCAGCTGTTCCTTGGAAACCCTATAGGGTAGTTTCTACTGTGTCCTATAGGGTCACTATGAGTCAGAATCAACTTGACAGCAATGGGTAAACATTTTTAGTTGTGTGGTTTATATTTATTGCTACTTAAACTGCATTAGCAATTAAAACCAAGAACTTTAAAAATTATTTATTTTAAAGTAACAATAATAAATTCATTTTATGACAACATATATAACATTTTTTAATGACATTTTCCTACAAAATTGTAGAAGAGTAAGAAGAGTAACATTGCTTCCCATTTTTGTGAATCTCTTTAATGTCTGGCTTAAGAGTAGACAGCTGAATTATCATACCTGCTTCTACATTCAATCTGTTGCAATATCACATGTCATATAGCCTCTGGAAAATGCCATAGTGCATGCCTGAGAGAAAGTGAAAATGCAAATAACATCCTAATATTATTACGAAAATAGTTTTGATCTCTGGGAACCGTATTTTGAGAACCAATGAATAAGGAGAAAGAACTGGGCATGCGGGGCTCTGTCTTTGAGTTCCCTCCCTTTGGAATCTGTCTTCCAGTAGAGAACACTAGTCTCAACTGCCCTTCTTGGTCCTGCCTGCTGTTCTCCTGCACGGCCTGGGAGTGGAAGGGCTGTGCTGGCCCACTCCACACTTGGTTTTAGCAAGTCCTTCATTGCCCTCACACCTCAGCTGTGTTCACCAGTGTCTCCCTCAGGAATACAGCTGGAGTCTTAACCTTCACCTGCCTGACTCCTTTGTCATTTTCTCAGTGACTTATGAACATAGGGAACATGAGTGTCACTTATCAGCTCCCTCAAACACCAGTAATACCGAGCACATTTATATCCTTATGGGCCTCAGGGTAAGGTCCCTGGGTGGTGCAAACGGTTTGTGCTGGACGACTAACCTGAAGGTTGCTGGTTCAAACTCACCCAGGGGCACCACAGAAGATCTGCTTCCATTAAGATTACAAACGAGAAAACCCTATGGAGCAGTTCTACCCTGTAACACACAGGATTACCGTGAGTCAGAATCAACTCTATGGTAATAGGTTTGGGTTTTTTGATTTTTTTGTTCTTGTTTTTGTTTTACCGGGGGAGGGAGTTGCCTCTGGGTGCTTAGCCGAGAACTGTGTGCCTCAGTGTGTTCCAGGCAGGAGGTTGTGATAGGATCTACCAAACCAGAAAACAGGAGACATCTTTAATCCTTTTCAGCTTGGTTTAGATATCCACACACTGAGGAGCAGGCTTTCTTGAAAACAGTTTAAAACGTTACCATGTAGAGGACCAGGAACATAAAGGTTCACAAACCTATACTTTTTTTCTTCTAAAGTCTCTCTCTTCATGCTCACCTGTCGCATCTTTGTAAGCACCAACTGCTGCAAACTGTGTGGCCTGGGCACTTGTGATCAACTCAGCACTAACTCTGAGGGCCTTCAAGCGTTGAGGTTTCCTTCTGGCAAATGAGAGAATGAAAGCAAGTTGGAAAAAAAGAGAAACTATGGGATAATTGATGAACTTCTCAGGGTTTTCTGTCAAGGTCCAAAATCATCTTTTCCTAGTGTTTTAGGCTGGGTTCTTTAGAGGAGAAAAACCAGTGAAGCATATATACAAATTTACATAGATTTACTTCAAGGAAATGGCCCACACAATTGTAGGGGCTGACAAGTCCCAAATCCACGGGTCAGGCGGCAAGCTGAATGCGTCTCCCGATTCATGTAGTTGCAGGAGCTGACGAACCCAAAATCTTCAAGTCAGGCAGCAGACTTATTTTTCACACAGTTGTGGGAGATGTGAAATCCAAAATCTGCGGGTCAGGCATCTGGCTGAAGACTTCTCCAAGAACTGGAGGTCAGACCAGGATCAAGAGAGTGTGTGAGCTTTGCCGGAGCGTTCATATATATTGAATGCAGGCCACATGCCCAAAGAAATTCCCCTTCCAACTGATTGGCTGCTCACATCAGATCACCGACTGGTAGATGATTACATAATATCTGTCAAACTACTGAGAATCATGGCCTAGCCAAGTTGACACATAACATTAACCACTACACCTACAATCTTGCAGCACACCCAGTGAAGGATCCTAGTTTGGTTCTGATCATCCAGTTAAGTAAAAATGCGGGAGGGAGCTCTGTTAAAGCTGCCAGCACAGCATATGGGCAGAACTGAGTTTTCAGCACAACTTTGTGTGGGGTGGTACCTGGAACAAGTCTAGTTGAGTCACCTTGATCTGCAGGTAATGAGGCCAACTACACCTGCCTTTTAAAATACATACTCCCAAGAACAACTGCCTCCTTTGCTGTGAGATCAGAAGAACTGGTTGGTGCTCAGCTACCATTACTGAATGTTTTGATCAAAGATTCTATAGAAGAATCCTGATCAAAAGAGGGGGGGAGATGCAGAACAGAATTTCAAATTATCATGGAAACCAGACCTTCTGGAGCCATTAAGGCTGGATGAACCCCCAAAACTATTACCCTGAGATAATAAACCTTAAGCCAAAAATATCTCTTGAAGTCTTCTTTAAATCAAACAATAGTTTAGCTTAATTAATAAAGAACGTTTGCCTTGAGCTTTGTGCTCTTTTAAAGAACTATTTATATGAGATCAAATTGACAATAGCAACTCGAAAGGTTAGATAGGAAGCTTAGGAGGCAGTAAGTTTATATTAATGAAGGAGGAACAATTCAGAAAAGGAGGGTGAGAATAGTTGCACAACTTGAACAACGTAATCAATGTCACTGAATTGTACATGTAGAAATTGTCGAATTGGTATATGTTCTGCTGTGTATATTTTCAACAAAAATAAAATAAAACAGTTTCTGATTTACTGTTCTCTGTAGCTTCTCATACCAAAAGATCCAGGGAAGCCGGCTTTTTCCATTTTTTTAATGCAGAAGACCAAACCCTTTTCATTCCAGTAACTCACCAGGCAGAGCATTCATGAGCCTCAACCACTACCAATGACATTTTAAAACGGTGATCCCATGGGATGCCTTGTAGTCTCAAGACCTCATCTCAGGAGAGACATAACCTTTCAGAAGAAATGAAATGCATATCACAGACACCAACCAGCCCCACATAATGCAGGGACACCATGAGATTCTACTAGCTCTTGCTCTACTTATGCCCTATACTGCACCCAATACAGCTTCAAAACAAAAAACCAAACCCGTTGCCATCGAGTCAATTCTGACTCATAGTGACCCTATAGCTTCAGACCCCCATGAATTTATTCTTTAAGGATTTCCACCTGTTGGGTGTGAAGGTGCACCTTCAGGACTAATTTTTTAGAGTGGAAAAGAAAAAAAAAAGCCTGCCATAGTTCATACGTATTTTGGTAGCCATGCACTAAAATGTTGCTGAATCAGAGATATGTTGCATAGTATGTCAAAATGATACTCTTCCAATCCATGCCTTCTCCCACAGGCAAAGATAGATGTCAACATGAGAATACAGCCGTTTCAATCTTCTGCTGATTTATCCTCACAAAGCCTATGAACAGAGAATTAAAACTTGGCTAGTTTATGGGAAAGGAGTGCTGGTGGTGCAGTGGTTAAGCACTCAGCTGCTAATTGAAAGGTTGGCAGTTCAAATCTACCAGCCACTCTGCAGAAGAAAGATGTGGCAGTCTGATTCTGTAAAGATTACAGCCTTGGCTGTGGGGACCATGCTCTCAGGGAACATCTAGCTCAACTGCCATAACACAGTTTATAAAGACAATGTTCTATATTCTACCTTGGTGAGTAGCGTCTGGGATCTTAAAAGCCTGTCAGCAGCCATCTAAGATACTCCACTGGTCTCAGCCCTTCGGGAGCAAGGGAGAATGAAGAGAACAGGATACAAGGAAAAGATTAGTCCAAAGGACTAATGGACCACGGCTACCAAGGCCTCTACCAGACTGCTCTGACCAGGATCACAGTAGAGGGTCCTGGACAGAGCTGGAGAAGGATGTAGAACAAAATTCTAAGACACAAAAAAAGACCAGATTTACTGGCCTAAAGTAGACTGGAGAAACCCCGAGAGTATGGCCCCCCAGACACCCTTTTAGCTCAGTGGTGAAGTCACTCCCGAGGTTTACTGTTCAGCTGGGGATTGGACAGCCCCATAAAACAAAATGGGACTAATGAGGCACAGCAGTCCAGGGACAAGGACTAGAAGGCAGGAGGGGACAGGAAAGCTGGTGATAGGGAACCCAAGGTTGAGAAAGGAGTGTTGACATGTCGTGGGGTTGTTAACCATTGTCATAGGGCAATATGTGTACTGACTGTTTAATGAGAAACTATTCTGTTCTGTAAACCTTCATTTAAAGTACAAAAAAAAAAAAGGAATTATCTATGTGAGATCAAATTGACAACAGCAACTCAAAACATTTGATGGGAAGCCTAGGGAGCAGTGAGTTGAAGATAATGGTGATGGAATAATTTGGAAAAGGATAGTGAGAATAGCAGCACAACTGGAAGAATGTAATCAATGTCACTGAATTGTACATGTAGAAATTTTTGAAATAGTGTGTCTTTGGCTATGCATATTTTCACCAAAAAAGAAAAAGATCCTCCAAGGTCAAGAAGGGAGAGTGTTGACATGTTGTGGGTTTGTTAACCAATGTCATAAAACAATATGCTTACTGACTGTGTAATGAGAAACTATTCTGTAAACCTTCACCTAAAGTACAATTAAAAAAAAAAAAAAGATTACAGCCTTGGAAACCCAATGGGGCAATTCTACCCTGTCCTATAGGGTCACTATGAGTCAGAATTGACTCGACAGCAATGAGTTTGGGTTTTGTTTTGTTTTTTGGTGGTTTTTTGTTTGTTTTTGGTTAAGTTTACGGGAAGAGACTCAATACATCTCATGATGTTTCTAGAAACAGAGTTAATGTGTAATAATAAAATGGTAACTGTTCTTAAACAGCACTGGCTTTCATTTCAGAGGCAGAGCAGGGCTTAACTTTGCTTTATGTGTTTGATCTGAACTAATGTTCTGATTCTCAGACTGTGCTAGTTACTAGATTATCTGATATTCAGACTTGACAAGTGTATAACCTGAGGGCCATTCCCTCTCTTTCTTTTCAAAGGTAGCTTTTCCAGGAAGTCTGCACCAGGTTTGAGGGCCTGTATCTACACAACCCCCACCTGGGGGAGCTCCAGGGACAAGCTGCTGATTATAGTTAAATATGCGCTCTGGAGAAAGATGTGTGTGCATGCATTGCTGGGCAGCAAGAGAGAAAAACCGTTTTCATTCACCTTTTCCACGTCTGTCCCAAAGCATCAGTGTTGGTCCAACTGTTAAATATGCCATGCCACCCCAAGTATGTACTTATTTAATGAACCCTTGTATAGTTTTGACTATGTGCCAGACACTTTTGAAAGCATTTTAGGAATACTAGCTCATTAAAACCTCATAATAACCTAATGAGGTAGGTGTAGTTATTATTCCCACTTTACACAAGGAAACTAAGGCATAGAGATGCTAAGTTAACTGCGCAGTGGCTATGCTGGGATTCAGACCCAGGCCATCTGACTCCAGAGTGTGTGCTTTGGGATCTAGACCTGCCTTAGAGTGGAGGATTCTGCACCGGAGTATTTTTTATAAATCTCTGGGATAAACAATAGTACTGATATCTGCCCCACCCTAGCCTTTCCTTTTGTAAACTAGACTCTGTTCTCCATTCGGCCACATATGTGGCTGTAAATATCTCCCTCAGAATGTCTGCTCCTTCCCCGTTGGAAATATTCCCTTTACCTAAGATTAACACAAATGACATCCAGCCAGGGATGGAACTGGTTCAAACTGGTTCAGTCATGGCCAATGAAATCAAACTGGAACCGACTCAAAGTTTTACAATTTGGGTGATCTGGAATGATAACTGGAAGAGAGAAAATTATGGGTCGAAGACCTGGAATGGGAGACTTGGAAGAGGCATAGTGAACCATTCCAGGAGCCTGATGTGTGAGACTGGATTATTGGCAGGACTGTGGAGAGCAACACACATTCAAAGCAGCACGATTGGCCGCCATCTTTGAGCAGGGCACGGCTGTTTCCAACTCTGCTCAAAATCCAGTGTGAAAGAGATAGATCTGATTGCTATGCAATTCATAAGTTGCCCTTGTTTTCTAAGAGGGAGATTAGGTTTCTAGCAGGGCTTGGACCCATCATTTTTCCCATTCCAGTTATAGTTCCAGTTCACCCAAATTTTAAAAATTCAGGTCTGTTCCAGTTTCACTTCCTTGGCCATAACTGAACTGGGAAGAATTGGTTCAAAGCCCTACCAAAGCACATAGGGCCTTCCAAACCACTAAAGAATTTGTGGTTGTGACATCTCTAGGTCTTCTGCAGACTTTCCAACAGGTGGACTCATTTGTGGTGCAAACAGTTAATGTGCTCTGCTGCTAACATAATGGTTGGAGGTTCGAGTCTACCCAGAGGCATCTGGGAAGAAAGGTCTGGAGATCTACTTCTGAAAAATCAGTCATTGAAAACCCTATGGAGCACAGTTCCACTCTAACACACCTGGGATCACCATGAGTCCAAATTGACTCATTGGAAACTAGGGATTTTTTTGTCTGTTTTGTTTTTTTAATATTCTGAAGAATATAGATACACTCCACAACTTCACACTTTCAATCTGAACATCCTGTGGAAGCACTGGACAGCCTTCCATTTAATGGAACCATTGGTGACAAAAATGGTGGCTATTATAATCCTTCAAATATAGCTTTCTAGGCATATCGATAGTCTCCTTAGCCTGTCAGTCTAAGGTTTCTGACTCACCCTGTCTGAGCTGAGCACTGAGTTAAGATCCTAGTCAATTCCTTGATCTGTCTCATCTGTTAGACCCTCATTCCAGGTAAACTTTGAAAGCACATCACTAGCTGTTAAAAGAACTTACACTCCCTATTACAGAACTGACACTGGTCATCCACATGTGGAAACACAATTTTGTTCCTTTGAGAGAGACCAAACCAGTTGGTGCTGGGAATACACAAATTCCCCCTACTTCGCCATTCTGCTCAAAGGGAAGGCTCATGGTCCACCATTCCTGAGGCCTCCTGAAAGACAGACACACTCCAAATACTACCACTACCCCAACGCACAGTAGTTCTAACTTACCAATCAAAGAACTTCACAGGCATCTGAGAGTTTTTTCCAGGTGAATCTCTTTATTGAGGCACAACAATTCAGGTTAAAAAAAAAAAAAACTCATTCATTAAATAAGAGATATGTGAGTTTAAATCCAGATATATCTGGGTTAATTGGCCATTTATGATTCACCAATGGCCTAGTGTTTCCATAACATGTGAAAGTTGCATGCATTTGGGGTGAGAAGTGTTAACCAGCTCCTGGACAAGATTTTGATGAAATTTACACTTCTGTAACTGATCCAAACCCTATATTTAAAAAAAAAATTAACCAATTTAGCTGTCAAACATAAAATGTTCATATTGAAATTCAAATAAGTAATGATCCCCAACACACTACCTAGCTGAATTTTCTATGTGAATTTCATTGTTTACTTTTTCTTCCTCCCTAGTTCCAGGCAGGGATATGACAGCTTCCCAGGGGCCTCAATTAAACACCTAAACTGATCCACATTAGACCCACTAAGGCAGTTAAACATCACTACCTGAAAACAACCTTCACCAAACAGCTCTTCAAACACCTGCAGCTCCTGAGCTGACACTACCCATCAACACAGTAAAACCCACTCACACAGCCCACTGAGTTAAGAACTTCTCACACTAGCTTATGGGAAGACATGCAAATCAAAGTTATTTGGGATGTTCACTTTTTTGTTTGGAGTACCTGGTGGTGCTAACAGTAATGCACTCAGCTGCTAAGAGAAAGATTGGCAGTTTGAGTTCACCCAGAGGCCTGGCAATCTACTTTCCAAAAATCAGCTATAGAAAACCCTATAGAGCACAGTTCTACTCTGACACACATGGAGTCGCCATGAGTCAGACTGACTGGACAGCAACTAGTCTCCTTCTTTGTTTTAAAAAAAAAAAAAAAAAAAAACTACACCTTTCAGATAACCATGCTGTCTGAAGAGACTTTTCACCTTGGGCACTGCCTTATCCATTCACTGCGCATACAGGTGGTTCTGTGGTGAGAATGCTCCCTCCCAGAGACTCCCAGCCTGTGCTCACCGTGACTGGGCCCTGACTAGCTATGGCAGTGCCTGGTTTTACCTTTTGATGAATGTTTTTTTGGAGTCATGATTTCTTTCTAACTATTCTGTAGAAAGAAATAAATATTTTCTGGGAAACTTTAAGAAAATACCAAAAGGCTGTCCCTACTACCCCAAAACAAAATAATCCTACCAGGAGCATGACGTTTCACTGTTTTCCTTTTTCGCTTCCTGATCCAGTAAGTTCTGATGAAGGACTTTGTTGCAAAAATTTTTCAAAAAAAAAAATTGTTCTTAAGCTGTATTAGGAGAAGATATACAGCTTGTTATAATCACAATCAGAAACATTCTTTAATACCCCATCACTCTTTTCTGCAAAACAGGAAGAAATTGATTCCAATCCGTCCAGGTAAAACTGTCTCCATGTTCTCTAACAGCAATTTGAGGCTTTGGTTGGGGTTTTTTGTTTGTAAAAATATTTTCATGCTCTCAGACCTTCAGTTTTGTAAGCTGATACTGGTTGGTAGGAATATTTTGCAGGAATGAGTCAAGGTTGCTCAATATTCAGGGAGAGTTGAGGCAGGATCAGTAGGGAAAATTGGTGGGTAAACCAGGCAGGATTGGTGAATGATTGTCTCTTTATGGGCAATTGATTAAATTCTGGTAGGTTATTGATTTGAATTACGCTCCTTGGATGAATTGTGATGAATGGATTATGCAAATTTTGTTTTTTACAGTCCTCTAACTTAAGAGAATATTCTAGGATTTTAACAGAAAACTCTTGCCTTCTATGGCTTCCTTCCCCCTCTCCTCTCTGTCTCTCCCTTGCCCTTTAACTAAATGATATCCAGAAAGTACATGGATATTAATAAGCCCTTTCTTAAGACAATTTTGCATTTATTTCAAAAATTTTACATACAAGGAAAGATGTTGATTTATTTAAATTAGTGATGGAAAATTCTGCAGAGTACCCACTTCAACTACAATTCCAATTACTTTTTTTCTTCTGTCATCACAATCATTTGAAAATTATAGAAGTCTCAGCACCAAAGTTTGCAAACTCAAGAAACAGAGAGTATTTTCAAGGATACATGCTTTAAAAATAGAAATAAACATTCCTTTAAGTCACCTCTTTTTAAAGGTAATACAGATGGTCCAAATATGTTATTCAAAATTATTATTTTACAATAATAGTAAACATCAATTATGCCACAATGTTATCCCTAACAAATTACTTACTAATAAAAATAAATTGTTTTAGACAAAGATCTATTTAAAATAGGTTCTATTGTACCTTCCAGTGGACACGAAGTTTGTTCTTTCTCTTAGACCTTTGCTCTTCAATACAGTAGCCACTAGCCATATGCGGCTATGTAAATTTAGGTTAATTAAAATTAAATAAAATTTCAAATTTAACTCCTCAGTTGCACTAGCCACATTTCAAGTGCTATTGATAGCCACATGTAGTTATTGGCTACCTTTCTGGATAACACAGAGTATAGAACATTTCCATCATTACATAAAGTTCTACTGGACAATTCTGCCTTAGCTAGAGGATGAGTTCTTTTATATCAGAGACATAGATTTTCTTCAACAGGGATGGAGCAATTTTATAGATGCGTAACACTTAGTCCTAAAGCACTCAAAGTTTGTTTTGCTTATCCAATTTTGTAGTTACAAATTGCTTCTATACTTCTGAACTAAGTTAGAAGCTTCTTAAGGACAGAGACTGCAAATCAAAAACCTTTATTCCTTTTCACTACCTCCCAGGTTAATGCTAAGTACAAGACATCTTCTTAAAAAAAAAAAAAAGTCTTCTTGAATTGAATTAAAATATGCCATAGCCCATTTACACACTTATTCTAATGCTATGCCCTCTGGCTGCTCAATAAATTCTCACTGGTTATCCAACCCAAGAAAAAAGCATCAATCTAAATGAAATCTTCATGGTTCCTCCAGAATTTTATCCCAAAACTATGGCAGCCACCCTCATAAGAGGGGCAGCTGGTTGCTTAGAGAGTCAAAGGAGTAACCACAGATGTCAAGTCTGTGCTGCCACCAAAGATTCCTCTTTGCTCCTTCTGAGAGCCAAGTCATAGGGAGGAAACTCAGGAACCCCAATCTCACTCTTCAGATTAGGCACTTGTTGCTTAATTTTGCCACCAGTTGTCATCAAGTCAATTCCAACTCATAGTGACCCCATGTGTGTCAGAGTAGAATTGTGCTCCATAGGGTTTTCAACAGCTGGTTTTTTAGAAGTAGATCACCAGACTTTTCTTCCGAGGCACCTCTAGGTAGATTCAAACCTTCAACCCTTTTGTTAGCAGCCAAAGTGTTAACCTTTTGCACCACCCAGGGAATCCCAGTCCAGTCCAAAAAAAAAGTTCTGAACTTCATAACAGGCCTCATACTGATGATCACCTTTCTAACCCTGACAAGCACTCAATCAATCTTCAAAAAATATTCAGTCTATATAGAAAAATGGCACTCTAGGCAGAAGCGCCACGCCGTCCCTCCACAGCAAAGATCCGAAAAACTAAGCCAAACAGAGAATATAACAATCCTGAAACCCTAAAACATCAAATGAAGAGATAAACAACTCAGCCAAGCACCAACTGGACTGAGAAAACTGACAGAGAATGGAGAGTGAGGAGAGATTCATGCAGAGGTCCCCTACCAGCTAACGCAGACCAGCAAAAAGGGGGTAAGAGAAAGCAGCCTCACAGAGCGTCCAGCGGGAGACAAAACAACCGGTAATTTGTGATATACGCTTTCCCACTGCCCACCCTTCTTCACCCCGATTCGGCCTCCTCTGCTTTCCGCAGCCACAATCTCTTGACCGGGAAACACCACCTGCTTGGATTCTACACACCCGAACAGGCGGCTCTCTGAGTGCCATTTGTTGGCTGCTGGTGTTGCTTTTTTCCGCTTCTTTTGATTTCTTCCTTGCCTCTTGCCACCTCCCCCTCCTTTCGCTCGAGTACCTGGCTCTGTGCACCATCTTTGCTTCTTCCTGAGGGGCTGCAGAGCTCCGGTAATTTGTGATATACGCTTTCCTACTCCCTACAATTCTTCACCCACACTCGGTCCCCTCTGCTTCCCACCGACACAGTCTCTCTTGTCCAGAAACACCAGCCCACACTAGCTGGCTCTCTGAGTGCCATTTGTTGGCTGATAGTGTTGCTTTTTTTTTTCTGCTTCTTTTGATTTCTTCCTTGCCTCTCGCCACCTTCCCCTCCTTTCACTCGAGTACCTGGCTTCGTGAGCCATCTTTGCTTCTTCCTGAGGGGCTGCACAGCTCCGTTCGAGTGTGGAGCTGCTTCCCGGTCTGGGCTACCGTGCTGGTGGGATCCCAGGGCTTTTGTTCGTTTGTTTGTTTTGAATTGTTTCTTTGTTTTCTTTTCCTTTTCTTGAGTTGGGAGCCCTTTCTGGCCAGGTGGAGCTGCGTGGCAAGGAGACTCCCCCTTGGCTTGCACAGACATGCAGAGGGATCCCTTAGGACATTTCTTTTTTCGTTGGTTTTTTTTTCCGTTTCTTGGGGGCCTTTCTTGTTCTTCTTTTTTTTTTTTTAATTTGTTCTGTTTTCTTTTCCCTCTTTTTCCCTTTTTGTCTTTCTTCATTGCTCAGTTTCTCATCTC
>NW_004443953.1:6748241-6786192 GCF_000243295.1 Trichechus manatus latirostris
GTAGTCAATGTCACTGAACTGTGCATGTAGAAATTTTTGAAATGGTGTATCTTTGGCTATGTATATTTTCACCAAAAAAAAAGGTTGAGAAGTGAGAAGGTTGATATGTTGTGGGGTTGTTAACCAATGTCATAAAACAACATGTATACTACTGTTTCATGAGAAACTATTTGTTCTGTAAGCCTTTACCTGACGTACAATAAAAATAAAAATAAATAAATAAAAAATATTCAGTCATTCTACAAATGTGTACTGAAGACCTCTTTTGTTCAAGGCTTTGTGCTTCACAGTGGATACAAAACAGAAAAGAGGAGGCAGACAACAAACAAGCAGCAAACAAATACATCATTTAAATCCGTGAGATGCAACAAAGGAACAGAACAGAGTGGTCTGACAAAGGATTATGGGAGTAAGGGGTTCAGAACTTAGATTTGATTATCGGGAAAGACAATTTGAGGAGGAGACATATACTTTGGGAGCAGAAGGATGAGAAGACTCCCCCCAAAAATAAAAAAAACCAGTTGCCGTTGAGTCAATTCCAACTCATGGTGACCCCATGTGTTGCAGAGTATAACTGTCCTCCATAGAGTTTTCAAGGCTGTGACCTTTCAGAAGCAGGTCACCAGGCTTTCTTCCAGTGCTTCTCTGGGTGGTTTCAAACTGCCAACCTTTTGGTTAGTAATTGAGCACTTAAGCTTTTGCACCACTCAGGGACTCCTTGAGAAGAACCAGCCACTCAAAAAAACAGGTGGAAGAAAAAGCAAATACAAAGGTATTGAGATGGCAAAGAGGGTGGTTTCATCAAGGAACTGAAAGGCAAATAGTGTGGCTCAAGAGAGCGTGGAAGAAAGTGGCAGGAGGTCAGGGAGGCAGTGACCACATTATGCTGTATTAAGCATGGCCTCATCAGCCATGGCAATAGGTTAGAATTATATCCTAAATGCTGTGAAAAGTCCCTGAAATGTTTAAGTCAAGGCAATAATCTAGAGATTGAGTAAGTGAGTGGGTGGGCGGGTGAGTGAGTGAGTGAATGAACGAAAGAACGAACCTACTTTATCCTCACGAGGAAGAGTACTTAACTTGGAAAGGAATCATATTTTGCTGTTAGGTGTTTGTTTTCCTTAAATAAATACTACATTTCCTCTCTAGTCATCTCTCCCCTTTCCTTTGGACTGCAGGGTGATATATTTGATGGGTATTTTGAAGCAGACTCAAATATGTCTCTACATTCGCTTTTTAAAGAAAGCAGCACCATTAACTGGAAGCCTTCCCTGACCCCTTCAGGCAGAATTAGCTCTTCCCTCCTCGGTGCTCTGCAGTGCTTAGCACATTCCTCCACAGCGGCGGTTATCAGTTTGTGTTGTAAGTACTGTAAGAGGCTGTGAGCCCAAGGAACGTATCTCTGTAACTACACTTCCTAGCACAGTGCCCAACACACAGCGGGCCCTCAATACATGCTTTCAGAATGAGTAGAGTAATGAGAAGTAGAAGACTAGGTCTTCTAAGTAAATGCAGACTCAGAACCCAGTTTCTATGCTAATTAGTACTAAAAGAAGATTAATTTGACTGTCTCTGTAATCAGCTCCTCTGACCTGATTATGCATTGGAGTCCGGAGGTTCTCTACAAATATTACTATTTATGCAGCATGTAAATTAAGACAACTCTTAGAAAACTAAGGGGTTTGAATTCTTGTTCTGTAATGCAGGTCTTCTCAATTAATTCAAAGTACCCTTTTGTAAATAATAGCCTGAAAAGTGCCAATAAGTTCCATCGAGCAATTCCTACTCTGGGTCAATGCTAATATGCTCTATATTTACCCAGAGTGTGTTCTTTGATCCTCCCATTCAGGAGAGGTAGGCAGGATAAGTATTCTTATCCCTTATCTCGTAAATGAAAACCTAAGCTCCAAAAAGAAAATCCATTTACAGTTACACAGTTTGTATATAGAAGAGCCCACGGTCCTAAAGCTGTTTCCCAAGATTCTTACCTTTCTCTTATACCACAATTTCTGGATCAGTGTTTCTTAAAGTGTGACCCTAGACCACCACCATCAGCCTGACCTGGGAACTTGTTAGAAATGCAAATTCCCAGACCCCACTCCAGATCAAGTGAATCAGAAGCTCTGGCGGTAGGGCTCAGCAATACTTTAACAAGCCCTCCAACTGGTTCCAATACACGCTTAAGTTTGAGAAGCATTGTTCTAGATAATTTGTTGAAAAGAAGTTTTAACGGTGATGGAAAAATCCCATTCATTAAAGGTAAGTTTGCACAGCCTGTTATTGTAATTGCTCTCAATAAGCTGACCGCCTGTAAAAAGCTGAACCGGCAAAAGTTGTGTGATAGATATATTTACAATCACAAAGAGTAGCTGATGAGGCTGTTACGTACAACCAATAAATAAATAAAGCTCATACTTCTAAAAAAAAAAGATTAGTAGGAAAGGAAGAAAATAGATTCAAGCTATATACAATTTATTTCATGTAGTACAAAATTGTCTGCTTAAATGGCAATTAATATCCTACCTGAAAATCTGGATATAGTCAATGCATCATTCATTATTTTGTTACATTGTCATATTAAACACTATTTGTGTGAGCCTAGAAAATTTTGTTTTATATAATGCTCCTAGGCATTTTGTCACAATCTCCTCATTACAGATAAGCTTAAATGAAATAATTGCAATAAATTAGAAATTGCACTTACCCTTAATCTAATCCCATCAACACCAATATCAACTTCAGTGCATACAGCTTGACCATCCTACTTATAAGCGCAAAAGGATGTAGCAAAATTTACACTACAGTGTCTTTTTCAGGAAGGGATGTTTATTTACTAAATATAGTGAAGTAAATGGGTAAGAGTAATGCAATTTTTCATGCATACCACTAGTGAAATCTTTGCTGAAGAAATTCATCCAAAAAAGAAACTTGGCAGGTTTCCCCTGGAGAAGGCTACTCAGTCTTTTGAGGGTGACTAAGTCACTGAATGATCCCTGACTCATAGTCTTCAAGCAACTGAGAGCTAATCAGAGGTCTATGAAAGGATCTCAGAAAGATTTTGCTGCAGAGAAATAAGCAATGTGTGCTATTAATGTGTTCAGCAGAGTAAGTCATTGCAACTGTGTAGGGAAGGATCAAATATTCTTCCACTGGATATCAAATATTCTTAATTTAGGGGAAAATGCTTCAAGGTGGTGTGTTAATCATCCTGATTTTATATTTTTAAATAAATATGCCCTCCAGTGTGGTTGTGCTGTAGCTGTTGTTGGTCTAAGTTTCAGAGTTGTGGGTTTCATTTTGAACCTCTGCTACTTTTTTTAAAAGTGATTCAAGCGAGCTACTAAAAGAAGAAAAAAGATCAGTGTCACACCTAGAGCCAGCTCACAAATTTTGGAGCTAATAATCTAGGCTAAAGATTATGGGCTTTTCACATTTCTGTTTCTGAACATTTAGTCACTCAATGGCCCCCTTTTTTTCCTCTTAGCTCTTCTTCCTCCCTCCCCCGTAAATATAAGGGGTTTCGAAGAGCTGTTAATACTCCTTGATTAACTACGGCAGATTCTTACAGTCCTAAATCATTTTCATGGTGGCACACTGCATTCTGGGACAGGTTATTAATTCTGTGTACCAGTGACAGTCTTGTCCTTTTCCACTCATGTCCTTTACTCGCCTCCCAAGGGGAAGTGGTCCTAAGCATAGGAGGGGAAACTACTTGGGGAAAGTATCTAAAAGGTTTGAATGCTGATAAGTTCAAAGTATGGGCTAAAATAAAGGTATGAGATTACTTACAGACTCAGCTACTGATAATAGAGTTCATTATTCATTAGAGTTTGAATGGGTGAAAAATAATGATAGTTATGTCTTTTATTGATGATATACTTTTGCATCCCAGGCCCAATTCTAAGCAGCTGACAAACATCTTATTTAATCTTTACAACTATACTTCCTATTTTACTGCCAGAAACTGAAACCCAGAAGTTATGCAATAACAACCATAACAGAACCATGTAGGAGAAACTTCAGACTTGGGGTTTTCCTGACCTCAGAGGCCTTGCTCCTTTTACTACATCACAGGGAATAAAGGAATAATTGCTTTTTCATTCTGGTTTCCAATGACAGTTGAGAGCACTGATCCTCAGGGTCTTCTTTACTCATAGCAAAATGGTTTGGGGTTTTCCTCATTAAGAAAATGTCCCTGTACGGTCCTGGTAAGGGTGTGGTATTGCCAGCACTGAAGCATCTCCTATGGGTAAAGTCTTGTCTCCTAGATGCCCCAGTGCAGATCGTTTACCTGAAATTGGACCCAGTTAGATCCAAGAATGGCGCAATCACTAAGTCTGCATAAACAGGAGGGGTTAGTGAAGGCATGGAGCACGACTCCTGGGGAGGATGGTTAGTGGTGAGGCTATGGCAGTGCAGGCTCAGCAAGCAGAGGCCAGTGTGAAAGCAGAGATTCTGGAAGACAGCATGGAGCAGGGCCAGGGTGGAGCCCCCCAGCCCAAACTTCACCTGCTTTGACACGTGTGCTCCAGTTCAGCAATACTGGTTACACTTGCACAACCAGACTCTAAAGTTCACACACTACCTAACTGTGGAACTGAACAGCTTTCATGGTAATCAAGCTGTTTTGAGTATAAAAGGGCAATAATGCATCAGCAGAATTGTACAAGAGAAGAGAAAGAATTACCTTTTAAAATTTTGTCTAGATATTTCATATTTTTCAAACAAAAATCAAATAAGGCCTAATCTAGGCTAATTTTAATCAAGGTAACACTGTACTCATTTCCTCACATCATCAGGATAGAAATTCCTGAAGCAGAAAAAATGTGCATCCTAAACAAACTGTGGGGTATTTTTTTCAAGTCACAAAATTATTAAATCTCCCTTTGGAATACTGCTGTCTTCTGGAAAAAGAAAATCTTTTATGGCCCTGAGTCAACATGAATCCAAGAAAAGAGAGTGCCACAATTAATCCATTCCTTTAACAAATGTTTATTGAACATTTCCTACGTGATAGGCATGGAGGGAAATACAAAGATGAATAAGACCATCCGCTCCCACATTCTATCTGAGGACAGACATACATAAACAATTGCAAAACAATTCAACAGGGGCTGTAACAAACATTTGTACAAGGCCCCACTGGAACTCAGAGAACAGAGTCATTCATTTAGCCAGATTGTCTCAGAGAAGACTTTACCAGAGAAGGGACTTTGGAGTTGCTCCTTGAAGGGAACAACCACAAGTGCAGATTTCCAGAGGCAAGACAATGCTTGGCCTGTTTGGGGAACAGTGTGAAATTCCATCTGCATGCGAAGGAAGAGTTTTGGTTTTGGGCTTTTTTAAACATTACTTAGCTAATATTTACCCTTCAAAATATTTTACAGGCATTAGTTTATTTAATCCTTGAAATTTTTGAAATAACTCAAATTTTACAGATTAGGAAACTAAGGTTTGGATAAGGTAAATAATGTGTCAAAATTCTCACGGTCAGTAAAGGGAAAAGCTATTACACAAACCCAGGTAGTTGAGCTCCAGCACATAGGCTCCAACCACTATACTGCACTGCTCGTACTGCTCAAACATGAGGAAGGAAAGGTAAGCCGTGAAGGACTTTATATGTTTGAACTTGATAGTGTGTCACCATCAAAAGTTTTGAGGCAGAAGAATAACACCATCAGATTTTGGCTATGGAAATATTATTCTATTGGTAGCATAAAGGATGGTTTGGAGATCAAGGTAGCTAGGGACAAGAAGGCCTATTAAGAGTTTGTTGCAGAAACACAGGCAAAAGATGATGAGGGTATTAATTATGAGGGTGGGTGGGTCTGTCTATTAATAAACAGAATGAAAATATGTTAGTGGTAGCATTAACATGGTTTGGTGACCTTGAGAGCAGGGAGTGGAGAGTGAGGTGAAGATCTGAGGCCAACATGAAAGTTTCCAGCCTGAGTGAGTGGAGAGATGGTGAGTCCATTGGTCAAGTATTAATCAAGGTGAAGGTGGAAACGTGAGAAGAGGAAAAGCTTGGTTAAGAATGACATGAAATTCACTTTGCTACATGTTAGTTTGAGGTGCTTGGAGAAATAAAGTTCTGATGTTGAGGAGAGGTAAAGCATAGAGGTCTAGATCTGCTTGTCATTGTCATGAGCATGGCTAAAGTCATGCAGTGATGATGAATTTCATGCAAAGGCAGAAGAAGAGAGCACCTGGGATGTAATGGTGCAATGGTTAAGCACTCAGCTGCTAACGAACAGGTGGCAGTTCAAACCCTCCAGCGGCTCCATGGGCAAAAAGACCAGCAATCTGCTACTGCAAAGATTTACAGCCTAGGAAATCCTATGGGGCAGCTCTACTCTGTCCTGTATATAGGGATGCTATGAGTCAGAATTGACTTGATGGCACACAACAACAACAGATGAGAAGAGGAAGAGAAGCCCAAAAGTAAAAAAGCAAAGAAGGGAGGGATAAAAGAAGAGAGGGAAGGAGAAGGGAAGAAGGAAGAAAGAAAAGGAAAGAAGAGAGGGAGAGAGCTAGGGAGGGAGGAAGGAGGAAAATTTTAAATAAAATAAAGAATCTGGCCATCTTAAATTTCTGAAACATAATCTTACTCCTGATAGAGAATTGGCTTGTAATTTCCCCATATTTCATTTTCCCTTCTATTAATTTTAATGCTACTTTAAAATATGATTATTTTTAAAGGTGAATATTCATTACATTATTTTCAAGTAGCCAACAAAGAAAACTTCTGAAGGTGCAAATTCTACACCAAAGTCAGTAATTTCAAGATAGAAAATTTTAAATATATTCTTATAGAGAGAACCACCACGTGTCTGTCAGTTTGTCGTACCATGCTCATATGTTGCTGTGATGCTGGAAGCTTTGCCACCAGTATTTCAAATGCAGAGTCACCCATGATGGACAAGTTTGAGCAGAGCCTTCAGACTAATACAGACTAGAAAGAAGGACCTGGCAGCCTACTTCTGAAAAAACTCGCCAGTGAAAATTTTACAAAAAACAGTGGAACATTGTCTGATACAGTGCTGGAAGATGAGCCCCTCAGGTGGGAAGGCACTCAAAATACAACAGAGGAAGAGCTGACTCCTCAAAGTAGAGTCGACCTTAATGACGTAGGTGGAGTCAAGCTTTCAGGGCCTTCATTTGCTGATGTAGCACAACTCAAAATGAGAAGAAACAGCTTGCAAACATCCATTAGTAACTGGAACATGGAATGTACAAAGTATGAATCTAGGAAAATTGGAAGTTGTCAAAAATTTCATGGAATGTTTGAAGATCAATATCCTAGGCATTAATGAGCTGAAATGGACTGGTATTGGCCATTTCGAAGCAGACAATCCTATGGTCTACTATGCTGGGAATAACAAATTAAAGAGGAACAGCATTGCATTCATCATCAAAAAGAACATTTCAAGATCTATCCTGAAGTACAACGCTATCACTGTTAGGATAATATCCATATGCCTACAAGGAAGACCAGTTAACAGGTTTATTATTCAAATTTACACACCAACCACTAATGTCAAAGATGAAGAAATAGAAGATTTTTACCAACTTCTGCAGTCTGAAATTGATCAAGCACACAACCAAGATGAATTAATAATTACTGGTGATTGAAATGTGAAAGTTGGAAACAAAGAAGCATTGGCATTTGGAAACTATGGCCTCGGAGATAGAAACAACATTGGAGATTGCATGATAAAATTTTGCAAAACCAACAACCTATTCATTGGAAATATCTTTTTTCAACAACACAGACAGCAGCTATACACGTGGACCTCACCAGATGGAATACAGGAATCAGACAATGAAGAAGCTCAATATTATCAGCCAGAACAAGGCCAAGGGCTGACTGTGGATCATACCATCAGTTCCTCATATGCAAGTTCAAGCTGAAGCTGAAGAAAATTAAAACAAGTCCATGAGAGCTAAAGTACTACCTTGAGTATACCCTACTTGAATTTAGAGAACATCTCAAGAATAGGTTTGACTCATTGAATGCTAATGACCGAAGACCAGACGAGTTGTGGGATAACATCAAGGACATCATACATGAAGAAAGCAAAAGTTCATTAAACAGACAGGAAAGAAAGAAAAGACCAAAATGGATGTCAGAAGAGACTCTGAAACTTGCTCTTGAACGAAGTATAGCTAAAGCAAAAGGAAGAAATGATGAAGTAAAAGAGCTGAACAGAAGATATCAAAGGGCAGCTTGAGAGGACAAAATAAAGTATTATAATGAAATGTGCAAAGACTTGGAATTAGAAAACCAAAAGGGAAGAACATGCTTGGCATTTCTCAAGCTGAAAGAACTGAAGAAAAAATTCAAGCCTCGAGTTGCAATACTCTTTTAAAGGATTCTATGGGCAAAATATTGACTGTCGCAGGAAACATCAAAAGAAGAAGGAATACATGAAGTCACTGTACCAAAAAGAACTGGCTGACGTTCAACCATTTCAGGAGGTAGCATATGATCAAGAACTGACAGTAATGAAGGAAGAAATCCAAGCCACACTGAAGGCATTGGTGAAAAACAAGACTCCAGGAATTGATGGAATACCAACTGAGATGTTACAATGAACGAATGCAATGCTAGAAGAGGTCACTCATCTATGCCAAGAAATTTGGAAGACAGCTACCTGGCCAACCAACTGGAAGAGATGCATAATTGTGCCCATTCCAAAGAAAGGTGATCCAACAGAATGCAGAAATTATCAAACAATACCATTAATATCACACACAAGTAAAATTTTGCGAAGATAATTCAAAAGTGGTTGCAGCAGTACATCAACAGGGAACTGCCAGAAATTCAAGCCAGATTCAGAAAAAGATGTGGAACAAGAGATATCATTGCTGATGTCAGATGAATCTTGGCTGAAAGCAGAGAATACCAGAAAGATGTTTACCAGTGTCTTATTGACTATGCAAAGGCATTTGACTGTGTGGATCATAAAAAATTATGGATAACATTGCAAAGAATGGAAATTCAAGAACACTTAATTGTGCTCATGAGGAACCTGTACATAGACCAAGTAGTCATTCGAATAGAACAAGCGGTTATTGTGTCTTAGTTATCTAGTGCTGCTATAACAGAAATACCACAAGTGGATGGTTTTAACAAAGAGAAGTTTATTTCCTCACAAGAAAGTAGGCTAAAAGTCCAAATTCAGGGCATCATCTCTAGGGGAAGGCTTTCTCTCTCTCTGTCAGCCTTCTTCTCTTCAGTGTTCCCAAGGACTAGAAACTTCTTCGCGCAGGGACCCCAGGTCCAAAGGATGCACTCTGCTCCTGGCGCTGCTTTCTTGGTGGTATGAGGTCTCCATGTCTCTCTGCTCACTTGTCTGTTTTATATCTGAAGAGATTGCCTCAGGACACAATCGAGTCTTGTAGACTGAGTCCTGCCTTACTAACACAACTGCCACCCATCCTCCCTCATTAACATCATAGAGGCGGGATTTACAACACATGGGAAAATCACACAATACTGGGAATCATGCCCAGCCAAACTGATACACACATTTTGGGGGGAGACATAATTCAATCCATGACATACTGTGTGGTTGAAAATCAGGAAAAATATGCATGAGGGTAGTGTCCTTTCACCATACTTATTCAAACTGTATGCTAAGAAACTGGACTATATGAAGAAGAACATGGCATCAGGATTGGAGAAAGACTCATTAACAACCTGCAATGTGCAGATGACACAACCTTGCTTGCTGAAAGTGAAGAGGACTTGAAGCACTTACTGATGAAGATCAAAGACTATAGCCTTCAGTATGGATTACACCTCAACATAAAGAAAACAAAAACCCTCACAAATTGGCCAATAAGCAACATCATGACAAACAGAGAAAATATTGAAATTGTCAAACATTTCATTTCATCTGGATCCACAATCAACATCCGTGGAAGCAGCAGTCAAGAAATCAAATGATGTATTGCATTGAGCAATTCTGCTGCAAAAGACCTCTTTAAAGTGTTTAAAAGCAAAGATGTCACTTAGAGGACTAAGGTGCACCTGACACAAGCCATGGAGTTTTCAATCACCTCATATGCACGCAAAAGTTGAACAATGAGTATGGCAGACTGAAAAAGAATTGATGCCTTTGGATTATGGTGTTGATGAAGAATATTGACCATATCACGGACTGCCAGAACAAACAAATCTGTCTTGAAATATGTACAGCCAGAATGCTCCTTAGAAGTGAGGATGGTGAGACTTTGTCTCAGCTACCTTGGACATGTTATCAGAAGGGACCAGTCCCTTGTAAAGGACATCATGCTCGGTAAAGTAGAGCATCAGCGAAAAAGAGGAAGACCCTCAATGAGATGGATTGACACAGTCATTGGGCTCAAATATATCTATTAGTGTAAGGATGCACAAGACCAGGCAGTGTTTCATTCTGTTGTACACAGGGTCACTATGAATCAGAACCAACTCAATGGCACCTAACCACAACAACATATGGAGAGAGATTTGTCACAGACTTCAAAAAAATCCCAGCAGCATTACAGAAAAAAAAATTAATCTCAAGAAACACTTTTGTGTAGAAAGTCTTTAGGCATGTTCTCACTTTGTTTTTCCATGACAGCAGGTTGAAATCATTTAACAAATAGTATTGGTAATATTTTTCAATAAAGTGAAAATCGCACCAATTAAGCAGGCATTGACACTTAACTATTCTCAGCTTGCATCTTGTCTCCACTAATTAAACGAGAGATTAATATGTCCATTACTGATAAATCAGTGATTATCATTAAAAGTCTTATTTATTACAAAAAATGACTGGGTTTTATTAGAAATATCTTTTTAAAGACATGAATGTGAATCTATGTATATGAGAAATTCTCACATAGTTTAATACTGTGCCAAGACAATCCAGACATATACTTAGTATCTGTGATGGTTAAGATTGTGTGTCAACTTGGCTGGGCCATGATTCTCCGTGTTTTAATGTATTCACTCCCATGATTGAATATACTGTGAGTAGCCAATCAGATGAAAGGGAGTTTCCTTGGGGGTGTGGCCCACATCTGAATATAAGCAGATGTTCTGGCTTTTTGCTCTCTCTGGATCCTGTGGCTGCTTCCTGTCATCTCACCTGCCGTTCTTGGGATTTGAGCTGTCAGCTTACCTGCCATACTTGGGATTCGTCGATCTGCACAGCCTGTGAGTGGGAGCCCTGCTCTCTGACCTGCAGATCTTGGGCTTGCCAGCTTCTGTGGCTGTGTGTCTTGGGAGAGGTCTCTACCCTGATCCATGGACTTGGGACATTCTAGCCTCTACAATCACGTGAGCTGTTTCCTTGATATCTCTGTCTATATATATATATTTATACACTTTACTGGTTTTGCTTCTCTAGAGAACCCAGCCTAAGACAGTACCCAAGCCTGTGCTCCTTGAATAAGTGTACCTGACTCTAGACACAAGTGGAGTAGGCAACATCTATGAATCTCCCATTTAGCAGTGACTAATTTGATCCCAAGTGCACAGTAGTGGTGCAAAATGCAGAAACATAGAAAGATGAATGACAGCTCCCTTGGTTATGTGACTTCTCTCTTTGGCCATTTGTTCTCCCACCAGTTAGATTTCAATGAAAATCAAAAGTGTAGGCAATATGAATACTACAAGAGTTACCACTTTGCACTTGTTTGAATAGCCTAATAAAAACTAAGAAGCAGAAATTATCCGTATGTGGGTATGGATTTTCCTCACTTTATGTAATCAGTACATTGTTTAAGGGGTTGTGCAAATGATAGTAAATCAGCTATATTTTAAGTATGTACTACTTAAAGGAATGCCGTTTCTATAAAGTGGAGAATTCTTTAATAAAATAATCACCTCTTAAGTTTGCCTATGGACCTCTATGCCAAATCCCTTCGTAAATGAATCCTCCTCAGTTTATATTTACATACATGTCCCAACATTTGGTTTAAAGTAGAGCACAAGTACAGCCACACGGAAGGTACCATCAGAAACATAGGTAGTTTTTACAGCCACAGCAGGTTATAATCACTAGGGTAACATGATCTGATTTGTGTGTTTAAAGGATCCCTGGCTGCTATGTGGAGAATGGAGTGTAGGCAATCAAAAGAGAATCAGAGAGTGCAGTTAGGAGGCTATTGCACTGGTCTGGAAAACATAACGATACCCTGGACTAGGTCAGGGGGGTGGCAATGAAAAGCGGGCAGATTAGGGGTATTTTTTGTAGTCAACTGGATGTATTAATGGATTGGACATGGAAAAGCGAGCTAGTGAGTAGAGAATAACTAGACAGAAGGAATGCTCATTTCTGAGATGGAGAGGACTTGATATGAGCAGGTTTGGATACAACAGTTCTTCCTAGCCATGTTAAGTTTGAGGTGCTTATTAATATCCAGATGGATGTCAGTTTTCTCATACGTCAAGTATAGATGATAATGTATACCTTAAAGGGTTATTGTGTTTAAATCACCTAGCCAACTTACCTGTTAGCAGGTGCTTAATAGTGATAGCTATTTTTATTATTTAAAAAAGTGGGTAGTGTAATTAGGACCAGAAGTTCAGAAAAGTCAGAGTTATTGATTTAGAATTTGGAATCATCTGCTCAGCTTAAGTTCAAGTCCACAAATTTTCTGAGCACTTACCATGACCCAGGCACTGTGTTAAATACTAGGAATACATATAAGAATGACAGACAGAGTCCTTCCTGTGACAGAGCTCAGGGCCAATTGTGGAAAAGAATGGAATGCTCAAAGGGCAGAAATTAGAGGAGAAAAAGAAGAGGCTGCAACTTGGCAAACACTGTATGTGGAACATGCAAGAAGGAAGAGGAGCCAACAGAGGAAGCTACAAAGGGCAAGGCAGGAGGGATAACAACCTGAATAAGGTCAGCGGCATGGCCAACAGCAGAGGGCTGTGTTTTCACAATGGAGAGTTGATCAACAGCATTACCTAGAAAAAAGCTAAAGGTGAATCAAAGCTGAGAAAATGTCAGGAGATCACAGGTGACTTTCAAAGGGGCATCATTTTTATGTACAGTGAAGAGTCCAGACACAAGATTGTGAAGGACAAATGGGAAAAGAGTTAGGAAGCAGTGTCTTCTGACATGAAAAATGCATCATAGCAGGTTTGACAGGGTAAGGAGGGAAAGAATGAAAAAAGTGCTGCTCACATAAAAAAACCAAACTCATTGCCATTGAGTCCACTCTGACTCATAGCAACCCTACAGGACAGAGTAGAATTGCCCCATAGGGTTTCCAAGGAGTGGCTGGTGGATTCACACACCGACCTTTCAGTTAGCAGCCATAGCTCTTAACCACTGCAGTGCCAGGGCTCCATCTATAATATAGCCTGTGTAAATAAAATGAAACTTTAGAAAAGACAATGGATAACTGCTATTAGTTCTCCTAGTTTGATTTTGACTTACTCTCTTGTGGAGAGTTAGGATAAAAATCTTTCATCTGTGTGCTTAATGGCCTTGAGTTTTAAATATTAGGTCCTGCTATACTCGGCTGCGGCTCCTTGGAAACCCTATGGGGCAGTTCTACACTGTCCTACAAGGTCACTATAAGTCAGAATCAACTCGATGGCAACAGGTTTGGTTTTTTTTAATATACATATTTTAGATAGATGATACACAGATAGATAGATAGATAGGTTGGTAGACAGACCAACAGACATAGATAGACAGACAGACAGATAGACAGATAGATAGATAGATCTATACACACACACTCATACTTAGGGAACTTTTAAAATCAATTCTCTTCGTATTATGAGAAAAATGGACCATAGTATAAACTCTTGGTTATAGTTTCAAGAAGAATACCCTATTTTATGTTCACATACTTGAGCTTTCCTTCCTTGATAATATATTGTAGTAATGTTTTGTTGTGAATTCATGAGAGCCATGAAATGCTGGCTCTTTATTCCTGGTTTCATTATTAACTGGTGCATGGCTCTGGACAAATAACTGAGCCTTTGCAAGCCTCCTTTTTCTTATTTATGAAAGAGGGTTGGGAATCTTCTTATTGAAGGCAGGGTTTGACTGTCACAGCCTCAGGTCACTCTAGATAGATGAGGAGCCATTCCAAGTCTCTAAAAATTAGGGAAAGCCCTAACTTGCAAATGCAGTAAGCCTGACACTGCCAAGGTTTAGAGATGGGTATAAAAAACAGGCATGGTCAGCTTGGCACCCAAATCCACTGCAAGTGGTGCTAGATGAGTTCGCTGCAAGAACAGACATAAAAAAGGTAAAGAAACACAGGTCAATATACATGTACAGAAGAGTACGTGGCCATGCTCTCCAAGTCACTAAAGAGAATATCTAGATTGCTGTTTTTATTATTTAACTGGGGAACAGGTTCAACTGATTAAATCAGAGATTAATTCAACGTGTACAACTGGTTCATAAAGGTATGTAAAGATATGCCTATCTTCAGTTGAATCTAGATATTATTTTTAAATGATCATATTAAACATTTTAACAAATAATAGTAACTATTTCAGTGCTTACTATTTGCCAGGCACTGTTTTAAACATGTCGTATGTGTTAATTCAGTGCTCGGTTGTTGCTATAAAATGAGTGATATTATAATCTACATCTTATAGATAAGGAAACTAAGGTACAGACCAGTTAAGTAACTTACCCAAGGTTACCTAGAAAGTAGTTGGCAGCCCCTGGATTTTCACCCATGCAGGTTGGCTTGAGTTTTTTACCTAAACTACCACTATATACACTGCTACAAATATTTATTTAGCACTTACTATATTACAGGCAGAGCCCTGGTGGCACAGTGGTTAACAGCTCTGCAGTTATCCAGCAGCCACTCTTGGAAACTCTATGGGGCAGTTCTACCCTGTCCTACAGGGTCGCTGTAAGTTGGAATCAACTCGACGGCAACAGGTTCTTGTTTTATATTGCAGGCATTGAACTATGTACTGGGGACACAATATTCGACAAGGTAGATAGATTCCTTGCCTTTGTTGGTTTTGTAATATGGAGAAGGATATAGACAAACAAGTAATTAAAATACAATATTCTAACTGTTGTAGTGGAGGACATATAGTGTGCCCTGGGAGCATTTAGTAGGAGCACAACTCAGATATTTTTGAAGAAGGGAGGAGGAATTTCAGGGAGGATTCCTTGAAGCAGTAAATAGAAACAAGAAAAATGATGTACTAAGCTGAATAATGTTCCCAGAAAATTCATGTCCACCCAGAACCTGTAAATGTGACCTTATTTGGAAATACGGTCTTTGCAGACATAATCAAGTTAAGATGAGGCCATACTAGATTAGGGTGGGCATAATCCGATATTACTGGTGTCCTTATAAGAAGAGGGAAATTTGAACACAGACATACAAGGGAGGTCATATGAAGACAGAGGCAGAGACTGGAGTGATGTAACTACAAGCCAAAGAATGACAAGGATTGCAGGCAACGAACCCAAACTAAAAGAGATTAGGAAGGTCTCTTCTCTGGAGTTTTCTGAGGGAACAAGGCCCTTCCAACACCTTGATTTCAGACTTCTAGCCTCCAGAACTATAAGAGAATAAATTTCTGCTGTTTTAAGCCAGTGTAGTATAAACTCTTGGTTATAATTTCAAAAATATAATACCATATTTTATGTTCACATACTTGAGTTTTTCTTTCCTGATAATATATTACAGTAATGTTTTGTTGTGAATTCAGGGGAGCCATGGAATGCTGGTTTATGGTAATTTGTTATGGGCGCCTTAAGACACTAATACAGATGAGTAGGGGTTTCACCAGAAGAAAGGAGGTTGGAGGTGAGAGGATGAAGAGGAGAGATGAAAGAATGAGAATGCCCAAAGGGAAGTGAGAGCATGGAGCATTGGAAGAACTGAAAAAAAAAGAAAAAACTATTCGTATGTCCGGAGTTGGAAGAAAAATAAGCAAGCAAGAGATGGAAGGTGAAATCGGCGATACGGGCAGAGCAGATAACACGGGGCTTTATACCACGTTTAAAAATTTTGGAGTCTGTACTAAAACCAAAGAGGAGCCACTAACTGGTGTTAGAAACAGTTTCTTGATCAAATTTGAAACGTGTGGAGCCTGGATAATAGAAGGGCAAGAATAGAGGCAGCAAGACCAGTTAGTAGGCTAGCGTGGTTATGTACATAGGGGAAAGGTAACAGTGGCCTGATCCAACAGAGTGGCAGTGGGGAAAATGAGAAGAAGACAAATTCAAGAGTTTTTGAGGTAAGACCACAGAATTTGGGTGGGGAGGGGAGGGAGCGGTGGTGGCATTGAAAGACCTGTTAAGGTTGACTACCAAATTTCTGGGTTGACAAATGGTCTTTTACCAGCAGGGCACAGCAGCCTAGTAAAGGCTTGGAGGAGGCAAAGAACTGGATTGAACTAGGCTTAGGGCATCATTAGCAAGAGAATAATTAAAGGGATAGAGTACAAAACTGAACTTACACAGGGAAGGAAGTGGAGAGAGAAGGTAGGAGGTTCAAGGAACTGGAGGTTCTTATCAGGCTGCATAAAAGATGTAATGAGCGAGAAAGGAAAAGATTATGGATTGTGCTCAACAAATGGGATGTTGAAAAATCGGAGCTGGAGCAGTTCCAAGAAATGACAAGACCTAAGACCAAAGGAATTACAAAACCAAAGGTAACTTCAGGGGAGTACATACATGGCTAACGTGGGATGGAGAAAAAGATCAAAGAGAGGTAGGGTGTTACCTTAAAGTTGTTGAATTACAGACAGAGAAAACACAGAGCTCAGTGGAGAAGAGAGTACTGGAAACTAAAGATGAAGGAAATGCAAGCATTTCCCCTCTCCTCCCCTCCAATAGAAATCATTTGCCCTTGTGATCATAACAGGGATGTGAGACATGGTGAGTTTGATTGCTCCCAGCAATACAACAAGGGGCTGTAGAAGACTAGGCTCCAGGCACTAAGGACCAGGAAAGCAAAGGCCCCAGCTGTAGTAGCCTATTCTTATAACACCTGAGTGACCTTTATCCAGGCCACCACATAAGGTCATAGGCTTGTCAAATTCTTCATTTTCTGCATATTGTACACACGGAGAAGAGAAGGGCCCTAATGTTTCACACTTGCATAAACCACAAAGATCTTTATTCAATCATTCATTCAAAAAATATTTATTAAGCGCCAACTATGTGCTAGGAATACAGCACTGAGCAGGACAGATGTCCCATCTGTCAAGGAGCTCAGGCCTTGTCTCCAAGGGTTTTTTAAATCACTATTCCACCCTAACGGGTAAAGAATCATGCCTTTGCTAGCCTGTAAAAAAAAGACACCATACTGGCAATGTAGCTGAGGAAATAGTAAATAAAACTAATGTGTGAGGATTTTTTTTTAAAGAAATAAGCAAATTATCCTAGTCCTCACTATTCTTTCACTAATATCTTGAAGGAAAAAATGTAAATTAGACAGCATAAATATGCAAAATAGTTGGCCTGTAAGGGGAATTTTTCTGCTTTTCTAAAGATTCAAAACTCATTTTTGAGTCATAAAAACAAATACATTAAGCACATGAGGAGAACCGTAACACTATACATGTAACCCAAATAAGTCACAATTTTAACTAAATAGGTAATCATTTATATGACATAAAAAAACACTAATAATTTAGATGCTAGATCCTTCCCCAGATAACAGCAAAGATGTCACCATACCTGTAATATTCACAAAAGAAACTCAATGACTCCTTTTTTTTTTCATTTTCCAAAAAAAAAACACCCTGAAAAGTGTTTATTAATAAAATGATTCTAATTTCTCTTCTCCATTGATAGTGAATGTAATAAATTTATAAATTTACAGCTCATTAAAATCTTCAGTCTTAGCAATGTCTACAGAACATCAAGAGAATTTTAATGCCAAATAGATGACAAAAGAGAGAAAATGTTTTTGTTGTCCCAGCAAAGTTACAGTGCTCAGCTTAAAGCTACAGTGAAAGACACAATGTTTTTCTCTTCCTGCCTGCTTATCATCCTATTTATCAAAACCCAATTTTAACATGTTATTTAAGATCAGACTAGAATCATCTTAGTGGGCTAAGACTTGGCCTCCATGTTACTGTATAAGATATATGTATGATATCTGTGTTCTCACCAAGAATAATGATACGAAAGAAATCTTTGAAATATAACAGGTTTTTATAAATAACTGCAACAACCCAATCACCTGTCCACTGGCTTGGCTAAATATTAAGCCTGTAGGTAGTTTTACGTGGACTTGAGCTTGATTGTTTCTTAGTTCTGCTTCAGAACTGCGTGTTCATGTTTCCTGCAATTTCCACAGAAGCGGAAATGGGGATGTTGTGGGTCAGTTAGCATTCCTTTCCAGGGTGCTTCGGAGATGAAGCCCCATGATTAACACAGTGCCCTTAATGACGGGCGGGGGGCTAAACATTCCGAGATTGGCCTGGATTCTTGCCAGAAGGGAGAGAAAGGGGTCTTTGTATGTAGACATCTGAAGGGCGGGCACAAACATGTTAGCTGATACTTAACACCCAAAACCAGTGCCAAAACCGTTAGCTCCCCTCAATAGCCTACTCTGGTTTGAACTGTCCACGACAATGGAGCAGCCACCTCAAATTACAAAACTTGCCCTTTAAACATCCTCAGAGGAATTCCCAAAATAGCAGCTGTTAGAAGCAAACAGACTCTATAATTCATTGACATATGCAGACCTTTTAATGTTTTTCTGGAGACAATTTTCCTTTTTTTTTTTTTTTGGTACCTACACAACCATCTATGCATTTTTAATAATTACCTTGTAGATTATGTGATGCAATTCCTTCAGGCACTTGAAGAAGGATCCCCGGGATTCGTACTCAGATGAAATTGTTAGTTTTTGCTGCAAGAGGCCCAGCTAATTTATGTGGTGAATTTTTTATACGTTTTTTTTCCCCTGGTTTTCCTTCCCTGCTGTCCTCGCCCCCTTTCTTCTTCAGTACATTAAGGGATTCTGACGTGCCTGCAGCAACATCCGCCGGTGGTGGCTGACTGTAGCGATGCCAGCGCAGACTTCCCCACCGAGGAGCCCAGTCATGGATGCCGCCTCAGCAGAGCTCGCTCCCTCGGAATCCCCTCGGGGATCCCCCTTCCACCAGGGCTGGAGCTAATCTCACACCTTCAATAACTTTCGTGGGCTCAGTTTAGTTCCTGGCAGTTATCTGTGTCGCATAAATTCCACAACCAACCCCCTATCTATAGAAAACCCTTGGCCAGGCAGGTTGCAGCAGAGGCAGCTCCAGAAACTTCAGCTTATAAGCGGCCATGGGTAGCCAGATAAGAAAATAAAATGGTATGCTTTGCAGTTCGAAGTGTTTTGATCCTCTTCCTCCCATATTTATTCATGCAAAATAGTAACTCTACATTAGTAGGTTGTTGGGTGATTATATATACATATATATATAAAGCGATTCTCTAAATGGCACATGGTTATGGTTGATAACTTGTCCAAATGAACCAGGGCATAACTCTGAAATGTCAATTTTCAACAAGCCATTCCACTCTGGCCACTATAGGACTTTGGCATCGATGTGGACATTTATTTCGGAGGTCAACATGTCTGCAAGCATCAGCACTTCTAAATAGATAATTATTCCTAAGGAGCAAACCATTTAGAGAGAACAACTACAAAACACTATTAAATGTGAAATTACAAAACATAATCACTCTCATAATAAATATAATAGTTTTACAATATCAAAATGATAAAATATAACTTATGTAACATAATATAAGGTGTCAAACAATTTATTACTCTTAAACTACCTTTCATAATTTTTAATCATCAAACACTCTAATATGTTTTACAGAGTGATAGTGTTTAGGAGAAATTTTATTTAATAAACTCGTTCTATTTATTTAGAGTAGAATTACAGTGATACAGTAAGGAATAACACACTTTTGGTATAACTAAAAATTCTGGTACAGGTGCAAGCAGGTACTACAAACTTAAAGGCTTTTTTGTGCAACCTAATTGCATTAGAATGTATTAGTAAGGTTGCCCATTGTATAATATATTAGTAATAATATACAATATATTAGTAAGTTTGCCTATTTCATTAGAAAGGTCATCACGGATTTGGGCTGAATCGTTAAAGAAAGGAGACCACACTGGCAGAGTGCTCTTCAAGAGGCTGCAGGATGAATATACTTCACTTTGTTAGAATTATCTCACTGTAACTCAATATTCTAATTTTACAGTAGGAAGAGAAAATAAGGAAGCTTTGAAGCCCCAAATCCTGTACGCCTCTTGTTGTAAATGGATAGGTGATTGTACCATGACATTGTTTTTCTAAAACACCAACACAATACAGTAAAAGCAGCCAGCCTATTTGTTCTTCCGATTATAACCAAAGATACCAGCCCCATGATGTGCCAAATCATAGAAGACCTTACCCTCCAAATTGTTCTGTTTCTTAACATTTAAACTACTACTTAAAGGGGTCTTGTGCTATTTTAAAATATCACATTGTCTAATCCCAGGTTTATTATTGAAACAAATGCATTACAAGGTATCTATGTATAATTGTTAGATGTTTTTATGGAGTTAACAAAAATACTAGCCTCGATAATCCTCAAGAGGTGTTACTTATAATTACCTCTGGAGTTAATGTTAGTTGCTGTATTTCTATCATTAATGGTTAACAGACATAAACATACATGGTGACTTACCCTAGAAAGAATTTTGTTAGAATCCTTAATTTCTATAAAAGCACAATAAACTACCCATCATTTAATATCCAGATGACACGAGTCCACCTTATGTTTGGCTCTTTTCAGTTACAAAGAGCAAAATATGCCCAAATTATCTGATATAATTACCTTATATATTATAACATGTATTGTAAGGACACTCAAGGAAGTAAGGAAGCACAAAAAAAGATTCCCCTAGCAAAACTTGTAAAGAAGCTGAACATCACCCATGATAGCACTGAAATACCCAAAGCCCAAAAACAGCTCCAAGATTCTGTCATCTTGAGCCTCAGCTTCCCTCTCCTTCTCTCTCTACCCCATGTCTTTGCTTGTCTTCTTTCAGGTTATCTCTTCACTTAAGGGCCACTCTTTTTATCTCCTCCTCTTTCTGAAGATGTTAAAGTCAAGCTCCCTAAGAGCAAAGATGGCATTTGAGTAGTTAATCCCTATCAAGGTTGAACAACCACAAAGGAAGGAATTACCTTGCCATGCCACCTCAAAAGATGACCTAGAAGAAGTCTTTGACACAGGCAGTGATCTCAGGCGCGTCTCTGTGACAAGAGTTGCAAGATCACATTGATCCAATACTTGCTAATAAAGGGACTGTGGGCATGTGGTGAGCACTCAAAGTATCATACACATTCAAAACCTCAATACACACACAGAATAGCTCACTGGCATATGTAGCTCAAACTGCCTACCATCAACTGGAAGAGAGTTTGAAGGACTTGCTGGCTACCCATTCCTCCAAAGGGACCAAGGTGGACCTCAAAAAATTCCTTAGTACCATATTGTCTTGACCCTTTATGTAACTGCTTATTGTTGTTGTTGTTAGGTGCCATCAAGTTAGTTTCGACTCATAGCAACCCCATGCACAACAGAATGAAACATTGCCTGGCCCTGTGCCATCCTCACAATCGTTGCTATGTTTGAGCCCATTGTTGCAGCCACCGTGTCAGTCCATTTCGTTGAGGATCTTCCTCTTTTTCACGGACCCTCTACTTTACCAAGCATGATGTCCTTCTCCAAGGACTGGTCCCTTCTGATAATATGTCCAAAGTATGTGATATGAAGTCTCACTATCCTTACTTCTAAGGAGTATTCTGGCTGTAGTTCTTCCAAGACAGATTTGTTTGTTCTTCTGGCAGTCCATGGTATATTCAATATTCTTTACCAACACCATAATTCAAAGGCATCAGTTCTTCTTTGGTCCTTCTTATTCATTGTCCAGCTTTCACATGCATATGAGGCAATTGAAAATACCATGGCTTGACTAAGGCACACCCCGAGTCCTCAAAGTAACGTCTTTGCTTTTTAACACTTGAAAGAGGTCTTTTGCAGCAGATTTGCCCAATGCAATGTGTTGTTTGATTTCTTGACTGCTGCTTCCATGGGCGTTGATTGTGGCTCCAAGTAAAATGAAATCCTTGACAACTTCAATCTTTTCTCCATTTATCATGATGTTGCTTTTTGGTGCAGTTGTGAGGATTTTTGTTTTCTTTGTTAGGGTGTAATCTATTCTGAAGGCTGAAGTCTTTGGAAAATATTGCCTTGATATAATTGCTTATACGGGACTGTTCTTTCTTTTTTTAGTGTGCCCTCAGCTTTCATTCAGAGTGATGGGAGGAAAAAAAAAAGCCTTGAGTTTAGAAACCCTTTACTGCATTTGCTATAGGAACATTGTTGAGGACATCATTCAGGGCTTTATGAGAGAAATTTCCTTTCGGACTATGTGCTAGGAAAAGTTTTATATGCCTCAGAGAAAATTTGTTTCCTCCTTTTGAGCAATTATCCAATTCTTCCTTTTCACATAGGCCACCAGAAAGCTTAAACCCTAATTCACAGGGCAGCTATTGTGTCCTATTTTGTTTCTGGTATAGACTCGTGCTCTAATTTCTACTTTTCTTAATCCTATTTTTTAATATTTTATATCTTACTATTCTATGGTTTTTGTTTCTTACAAATTAATTTAAATCTCTTCAGGGAAGAAAAAGAATAAATGATATTTATAAGGCATATTTATATTAGCTAATATTTATAATATGTATATTATTTACAAGGAGCCCTGGTGACACAGTGATTAAGCACTCAGCTGCTAACTGAAAGGTCAGCGATTAGAACCCACCAGCCACTCTGAGGGAGGAAGATGTGACAGTCTGCTTCCGTAAAGATTATAGCCTCAGAAACCCTATGGGGTGTTCTACTTTGTCCTATAGATGTGCTATGAGTCAGAATCAACAGCAACGGGGTTGGTTTTTGGGTTTTTTTTTGTTTTTTTTTTTGTTGTTGGGGGGTGGTTATAATATTTATAAGACATATATGACAAATTTAGCCTAGGACACCACCAAAAAAGAAAGATATTTTATCCTATCACTCTAAATGTTGGAAGCAGTCACAAAGGTTCCTGAATACCTGTTTGTCCTGCTGAACTAAGAATTCAGTTCAAAACCACTGCAAGAGAAGACCTCACCAAAAAAGACTATCCAAATATCAGTAAATATCAGAAACAATTTTATATGTGAAAAATATTACAGGTATTCAACCTCTATATACTTTCAAAGACCAATTTAAATTATCATACTTAGTACTTAATCCTGCAAGATTTATAGTCAACACCACTTCTAATGACATTTTTGCCAAGGAAAATATTGCATAGAAATAAGAAGCCAAATTAAAATTGACCACATCAACGTAAATAGAAAGACATAAATTGCCCATATTTTGCCAAAAAAGGAGTGGGGAGTAATCAGCATGATTAGGTGCCTTTCTTGTTTAAAAAAAAAAAAAACTTGAAATGCTGCAAAATCCTATTTCCAATGTTGTTTCTGTAGCTGACTATAACTCAGTGAGATAGAGTGAATAAATAATTCCTATTTTTAGTAGAAGAAAGAGATATAATGACATGGCTATTGCAGAATCTGCTTCCCTGGTGTTCCTGAATAATGGTTTTCCACTAATACATAATGCTCTTTTACTTAACCCTACACCACCATCTATCTCCACAAAGAGGGCCAGTGATCTGAAATGGGCCTAGTCTCAAGAAAATAGGAAAGACCCCGATCAAATGTGTAGGTCTAAAGCAAGAAACTTTCTTAGATTAAGCTAAACAGTTATTTTTGTGTTACCTTTTGAAACATAGTCTATTTATAGCTTACACACACACACACACACACACACACACACACCATTGTATTACTCACCAGGCAAACTAAGATAATTTGCTACATCTGCAGATCCAGGTGACATGCTGCCCTACAAAATCAAACAAGAATAATAAATTTATACAGAGATTTTCATTCAAGGCAGAAGAATTTTCAAAGTGATAAAAGAGACTCATAAGTTTTCATCTGTTTCTAATGAAGATGAAAATCATGTTAAACACCAAATACACTTGTCTAATTACATCAGGAAATACTGCTCTGTATTTGCTAATGAAATGGGATGCTACTGGATTCACTGAGAGCCAAAACAAAGTGAAGATATAACATTCTAATTACAAAAAGGCAATTGGCAAAATGGTTGTATGCTTTGAACTGTAATAAAAATTAATAAAATTATGTAAATACAAACACAGTTACTGAAAATGTGGCACTCTAATTTTAGAAAAGCCACTGAACATAATGACTTAGGAAACTTCAAACCATTTTTAACCTGATTCTCTTTGCAGAGAGAAGACTAATGAGAAAATGTTTGTCTAAAAGGCTAATATTTGTTTTAGTATATTTACTTCATTGCTCTAAGTATAGAAGCCACCCCATATCCTTCTGGCAGTAAGAATAAAATCCTAAATAAATGAATACGTAAGCACGAATTTTCCATCCACAAGCATTTTGCAATCTCCCAGCTAAGTCGCCATTGATGCATTCATAATAAATGTCTTAATGGCCTTACTACATAGAATCCTGTTATAATGCGGGAGCCAGAGGACATGCAGAACCACTTATTGTATGCTTTCTAAGTTATAAGAAAAGAGATGCACCACACATCACTATGTACACAGAGAACATGATTTGACCTCCATGATCAAATCCATGATATAACCAGGTACCTTGTAGTAGGTTATTACCACAGCTGGTACTTAGTGATTCTCCACAGTGGGCTTTGTTCTGTACTAATTTTTCATCCTGAAATCTCTTCATAGCATTCATGTTGACTCAAGAAATGCAGTGTCTTTAAAATTAACCCTAGGAATATATGTTCTATTAAATTTTCTTATAATTTAAACATGAAACTCATTATTAAAATCCATGTAGCCTACTCCTACATTTTAATTCTTTAAAATTAATATTTTTGTTGGCTATGACAGAGATCAGTGAAATGATAAGCTTTCTAACTTTCATCACTTAACAATATCTTGGTCAAGAAGTGAATATGGCTCTAAACCAAATAAGCACTTTAAAAAACTCTTCAAATGTTGTGTCTCTGAATCATCTGAATAAATACCATATTCTTTACTAACAGTCTTCAATGATAAATGTGCTTATTTGCAATACACTTACTCAAGGAGTTATAAAGGGACCAGAGATAATGTAAAAGGTCCCTACTTGCTTTAGAATGCAGGGAGAAAAAAATGCTACTTCAAGTCTGAAAATATATAAGGGAGAGTATATCTTCCATTTGGTTCTGATTACTTTTTGTAATCTACTGGGAGTTAATATAAGAGCACATATCTTCTTTGCTTCTATGGGGAAAGTCTCCCCTAAGGTAGGTAAAAGAATTATACTAGCTGCAGAAGATGTGAATTTCCTCTGGTAAAATTGCTACAAATTCACCATCAAAATTATGTACATATAAGAATTGGAAATATTTTTATTTTCAATCACTTTCAGGATGTGATTATGTCAACAATGAAGGATTTACTTAATCCGTAAAAATATATCCTCTATTGTGCTTTTAACATGGATCTTTTAAAAAATAATTTGAATATCAAATACACTGTAACAAAAATGACAGTAGTATTTAAAACATTCAGACTGAACAGCTAAATGATAAATATTGCATGGTACTGCACATCTGCTCTTTGTAGTGTTTTTCACTAACGCAGCATAGTGCAGCATTTCAGCAAACCAATTCAAACATGAGACTCGCTACAGAGCAAAAGCTCTTGTCACTGTTTGTGATTGTCTAATGTTATATGGTTCAATCATAAAGGGCAGCTGACAGGCTGGTATAAGAAATGAATTTTCTTCTTCCTCCTGACACATCAGGGTAGGGCCCCCTGCTGTAATGCAGAAAATCTTTTATGCAGAAAGAATACACCCTCTTTCAGCACATGATTACTATTCAGAAGATTCTGATTGGGTTTTTTGGTGCATTTTTTAAAAATATTGATTCAAACTTGCACAAAGAGCAAACTAGGTCTAGGTTTATGTCTGATCTTCCCCCATGTAGTCATTCTGTGACCTCAGGCAAATCGCCTTTTGTCTCAATGCCTTCATTGCCCCGTCTTTGAAATGGGGATGTAAAACATGGTTTCTGCCCTACAATAAAATGACAATTGAAGAATATTTTATTAAGAATTTCAAGCTATATAGAAAATGACACTATCCAGGCACGTGGGATTGCCATGAGTAAAAATCAAATAGCAGGCACCTAACAAAGACAACATCAACAGGCAGTATTGTTGACAATGTTATCTTTTCAAACACTTAAAGAAAAAAAAATCATGCTTAAAGTCTTAACCAAAAATAGTCAAACATGTTACATAAAAGGACATACCATATTTTAAATATTTCAAATATGTTGCAAAAAAGGGACACATTTTCACTCTCCTTGGCACGGAAAGATCAAACAACAATCCTTGGAAAAGTCCGTGGAAGAGCACTGTGGCTGTCAGGAAAACTAACATTCATTGTTCGTGGTCTACGCATCAAGCGCTGTGGTAAATACTTTGCAATTATTTTCCATTTGATCTTCACAACTTCTCTATGAAGTAAGAGCTAATATCATTTCCATTTACAAATAAGAAAACTGCAGCCTACAGAATTTTTAAAATCCTTCCCTTAGTTATAATATGGCGGGGGGGCAGGAGGATGTTTTGAAGTTTTTAAAAATTCTGATAGCAAAGCCAGAGTTAACTCCAGCCGGCACTGTTAACTACACTGTTGTACTTACACATTTGATTAAAAAAAAAAAAAAAAGTTGCCATCGAGTGGATTCCGACTCATAGAGACCCTATAGCACAGAGTAGAACTGTCCCATAGGGTTTCCAAAGAGCAGCAGGTGGATTCAAACTGCCAGCCTTTTGGTTAGTAGTGATAGCTCCTAACCACTGCGCCATCAAGGTATCGCTGATACTTATGTAAAAGATGGGAGAGTGACAAAAAAGATTTTTGATCCAGAGAAGAGATAAGTGATTAGTGCTCAAACGGGACAGACAACCTCAGTCCCCTCAATAAAGCACAATAGAAGAGGGACTCCAGTAAGGGAGAGATGCATGAGTGAGTTGAGGAGCAGGTGGGGAGGAATAGTCAGTTAAGACAGGGTGAGTCTAGCCATCAGCTAAATTGGTGTGAGAGTCAAGGAAGAGTGAGGAAAAGGATTGGGCAGGTAGACTTCCCCTGAGAGAGTCAAGTATGATTATACCAATAATAGACGCAAGGCAGAGGTTGGGACGCAGGCTGGAGGCATGCTAGTCACCTGGGAAAGGGACCTCTGAAGGGAAGGGGTAGTAATGAATGTGATTTATGTGAGTTCATGTCCATAAGGCTGTATAAATGCACGTTGTTATTGCTTGAGGAGTCTTACATTCACCAGAAGGGCAGTGTTACATAAGAGAAACATAGGAATAAGATATTCTGTGCAAATTAACTGGGGCTGCTATTCTGTAGCTAAGAAAATCCTACCTCCAGCTGAGTATCCCATTACCTCTTCTGAGACGGTCAGGGAATTGAATAGTTGTACTTTCAGAGGTGGGGAGAGGGCTCTTCAAAGCACACCCCATCAATATCTGAGGTGCTGCTAGTGATTTTAAGGAACAAGAAAGAGCCTTCTTCTCTGGGAAGGGAGTGGATGACCAGCAGAAATACTTTAAGGAAGGCTACTATTGAGAGGCCGACTAGGAGGAATGAGACAGGTCTGGATGGAAGAAGCGTCCACAGGGCATGCTGAGAGCAGGAGCTTAAATGTGAAAGGGCCTCATCTTGTGATGTTAAACCACAAAAAACAAATCCATTGCTGTCGAGTGATTCCAACTCATAGCCACCCTACAGGACAGAGTAGAACTACCCTACAGGGTTTCCAAGGAGCACCTGGTGGATTTGAACTGCCAACCTTTTGGTTAGCAGCCATAGCTCTTAACCACTCCACCACCAGGGTAACCCTTGTGATGTTAGGCACATCTAAATTGACCAAAGTATCAAGCTCTTATATGCCTGTGTTTCTTAAACTGGCGTTCATAGGCATATTCTGAAGAATCTAAAAGTTTTTAAACCAAAAAACACTATTGTACACTAAAATCCCTTTGGAGATTACATAATTCTTTAAAAAGAAATGTGTTCATCTGGGGGCACTTTTTGTGAAAAAAAAGTATTAAAAATTATGAGTAAAAATCATACACAAAAGTGAGTATTTTTGAATGAAGCTAGATAGGGCCAGGCAAGTAAGAGACCTTGAAGGTTAAGCATAGCATTTGGTCTAGTTCAGACAGAAAAAGCAGTGCTAGCACTGGAGGTCTGGTCTGACTCACTCCACCTTGTAGAGAGCCAAAAAGAGAAATGGTTGGATGGTTGGAAGACTTGGAGCTCTGGGTGAATGACAATAAAGAGCATTTTGGTTATCAGTGTGGGAAGAGTGCCATCACGTAGACACCTTGGCGCTTCTACATTGCCTTGTTGTTGTTAGTTGCCATCAAGTCGGCTCTGACTCAGGGTGACCTTATGTATAACAGAATGAACAGTTGCCCAGTCCTGCACCATCTTCATGATCATTGCTATGTTTAAGTCCATTATTGGGGCTATTGCATCAATCCATCTCATTTGAGGGCTTTTTTAGTTTTTGCTGACCCGGAGAATATTCTACTTTACCCTATAGAATGTCGTATAATACCTTATCATTAGAAACCAAACATTTTTCTGATTGCCCCCAAGGTTCTGAAAAAGGAAAAGAACCTGCCACAGGGATTACATTCATGAAAAAGAATCTACCTAGTAAGGCAATGATGATATCCCCATTAAACCTTGTTACTTTCTTCATGAGTGCTTTTTTTAATCATATCTCTTGTTATCAATGCTAAGAAATCAATAGATGTCTTCAAATCAGTCAGTGATTACAATATACAAATATCCACCAATAGACTGTTAGCTATCTATATACTGCTTTCTCATAAATAAATAATTGATTTATTGCACATGACATTGTTTACCATTTTAATTCGGAAAAGTCAGACAGAGATTATAAGGAAACTCTGGGATGAATCTAGGAAGCACTAATACCACACATTAGACCCTTAAAGCTGATTTGGCCCTTAGAGCCAAATTATAACCAAAGTAAACCGAATGGTTCCTAGTAGAATGTCTTAATTGGATTAAACTAATCCACTATGTTAAAAACTGTTAGAGTTCTGCCTCATTTCCAAATATCTTCACTAAAACTGGAACCATGTCCCTTAGGAAGAACCCATTATTGAGTTAGTTTAATAACTAGTCTGTTATTTGAGGTGAATTTTTAAAATATTCAGGGAAAAAATGTTTTGAATCTCCTAAAAAGTCTTTTAAAAGCTATTGCAGAGGATTGGAAAGACCGAGATTATGAAATGTAAATTTAACCCCAAAGTGAAGAAATTATAATGTAAAGGAAACTAGGAGAAAATCTAGGCTTCATGGGACCTTAAATTTATACAATTTGAGGGTCCTTTTTAGTAAAAATAATTTTTAAATTAAGAATAAAAGTTGTATGGTTTGCAGGCTTCGAGTCATTGTTTCATGGGACATCACAGTTAATTAGTCTAATATAGCGTTTAGTGCTTCTGTTCTACCTCCCATTTTGATGCATAGTGCCTGGAGTCTTAAAAGCTAGCAAGAGGCCACCCAAGTTACAACAATTGGCCTCTATTCACCTGGAGCAACAGAGGAAGGAGAGTCAGGAATAGGAGGAAAGGGAAGGTATAGTTAATTGCCTCCATAAACAACTGTCTCCTTTGACATGAGACCAGAAGAACTGGATGGTGCCTGGCTATCATTACTGAACATTTTGATCAAAGATTTTATAAAAGAATCATGATCATGGGGGCGTAATGCAGAACAGAATTTCAAATTCTCATGGAATCCAGATTTTCTGGAGCCATGGAGGCTGGATGGACCCCTGAAAATACTGCCCTGAGATAATCTTGAAAACTTCAACCAAAAATATCCCCTGAAGTCTTCTTAAAACAAATCAATACTTTGTCTTAACTAGTAAAGAATGTCTGCCTTGAGCATTGTGTTCTTTTAAGATCAAGGATCCAATAGACAACAGTGACTCAAAAGATTAAGATAGGAAACTTAGGGGGCAGTGAGTTTATGCTGATGGGAGAGAAACAATTTGGAAAAGGAGGGTGAGAATGGTTGTACAACTCAAAGAATGTAATCAATGTCACTGAATTGTACATGTAGAAATTGTTGAATGGGCATATGTTCTGCTGTGTATATCCTCAACAACAGCAACAACAAAATAAATAATTTTTTTAAGTGAATTTTTTCAAATGAAGCTAGTCAGGACCTAGGCAAGTATGAGGTCTTGAAGGTCTTGAAGGGGTCTTGAAGCATTATTAGCTTCATAATAAATCCACCTCCTGGAAGGACCTAGAAATTATGATGTTCCTTCATTTTCTGAGTCACACAACACAGGGCTGAGAGCATTTCACAGGAACAAATTAAAAGTGATCTTTCCTCACAGTTAGAAGCAGCAGGAAGGAAGGTTAGTTGGCATTAAAATTAAGGTATTCCTATAAGCAGCTAAGAAGCAGAAATACAAATGATCAAGCAGGAGTTAGGAACAAATCATGAGTAATCCTATAGCTTGAAAAAAAAAAAGGGTTTCAAATGAGCACCATTTACTGGAAAAGAATATGACATTACTTCATAAAGTTAAACATCCACATAAGCCAAACCTGGCAATTCTGCTCCCTAGATATATATTTATTAGAAAATGTTTCCATGTGTATACCAGTAGACATGTACAAGAATGCTTAGAGCAGTATTGTTTGTAATACATAATAATAATAATAGAAACACCCCAAATATCTACTACTGGAGTAGAAATAATTGTGGTTTATTAACTCAGTGGAATATTAGACAGCATTGAAAATACACAACAGTATGGATGAATGTTAGAAACCAAAATATTCAAGAGAAAAAAAAGAAAGTCACAAAAGATTACACAAAGTATAATGCCATTTTGATAAAGCTCAAAACAAGCAAAATAAAATAATATATTATTTAGGGGTTCATATATGTGTGGTGAAACCAATTTTTTAAGCAAAGAAAATATTAACACAAAATTCAGGTTATCAGTTACCTCTCAGAAAAGTGGGTAATGGCAGGAATACACAGGTAGATTCAAGGTTGTCGATAATGTTCTGCACTAAGTTAGAAGGTGAATTCAGTGCTATGTACTTCATTATTGAGCTTGGTATCTTATTTATATTACATACATTGTGTATATTTATCAAGGATCACATGTCACTATTACATATCATATTACATATTACAACACTACATATCACTATTTTAATTAATAAAAGTAAAGTTTAAATACAAGAGTATTTTAATATGCCTCGTTGTGATAATTTGACTCCATGGTCTATCAAACCAAGTTTTGATCAAAAAAATAAAATTAAAACTATAACTTCTGTTCAATTTACAGCACTATGAGTTTAATTGATTTCACCAATCAAAGAAATGTGATGTTATTCATGCAATATATGTGGTATATATTGATATCTTTCAATTACTCAAAATTGACTTTAATACCCTCTTCTAGCAAAAGTTCTCCACACTACCACCAAAGTAACTCATCTAACACACAGAACAGATGCCAACAGTTTTCAGCTTATACCTGTGCCAGGGCTCCCCATTGCCATGGAGCAGAATCCCATCCTTAACATCACATGCAGGGTCATCTGTAACCAGGCCCTTCCTACCTCTCCAGTGCCCTCTCTAAGGTTCAGCTTGATCCGAAGGTCTTCGTAGCTGAGATACTCACACCACTGGGAAATATATTTCTTCTTTTTTTGTTGTTGTTATTAGTTGCTGTTCTAACTCATGGCAACCCTGTGTGTGTAGAGTAGAACTGCTCCATAGAGTTTTCAAGGCTGTGACCTTTTGGAAGCAGATTGCCAGGCTTCTCTCCCAAGGTGCTGCTGGGTGGGTTTGAAGCACCAACCTTTTGGTTAGTAGTCAAGCACTTAACCATTTGCATCACCCCAGCCCAGGGAACCCAATGTCCCTTCTAGTTCGCATAATCTATGATCCTATCATTTTAGGCCCAGATTTCATTCCTCAGAGTTTAGAATTGGAGTTTCACCATTTTAGAGGTTGAAAACTTGTGTAAATTACTGGCTTTAACTGATCATTTAAAAACAAGATATATTATTCCCCAATTAAAAGTTTTTAAGTGGAAAAATCAACCAAAGTTTTTTAGCATGGAGGATTTTTTGTTGCTGTTGTAGCTTCTTGAACCTGTTTCATGGTATAAGGTCAGTTCTAGTAGTCATGACCCTGAATTTAAAATTAGATACATTGAATCTTTGGCTATGTGTATTTTCACCAAAAAAAAAGTTGAGAATTTAGAGGGTTAAAATGTTGTGGGGTTGTTAACCAATGTCATAAAACAGCATGTGTGTTACTGTTACATGAGAAACTATCTGTTCTGTAAGCCTTCACCTGAAGTACAATAAAATATTAAAAAAAAAAAAATTAGATACATTGATCTTTTGCCTCCATTCTGTACCTAAAAGGTCTGCTATATCTGACATTGCAACTCAGCAGTCACGTATGAAAGGAAAGATCGTTTTCTTATAAGATTTATTAATTATTATTTCTAATTTTAAAGAATTTAAAACTTAATAAAAAAAACTTTGAAAGCATTTTTTCTTCATTGAATCAACTCAAAATATCTATGCATACTGTTACAGATGATGAAATTTATTTTAAACTCAGAATTGCTCTGTACCTAGAAAATATTGTGGCCCTAGTGCAAACAGCTTCCTATTTTCCTCCTTGAAGAAGAGGCTGAGGCTGAGGCTGAGGCAAGGATTTTAAATGACTAGCTGAGCCATTTCTCGAACTCAGACAGAGGCCTCCTCAGACACCAGCCAATTACCCATGCTCAGAAAGAGATGAGTCATAGGAATGTGGCCACTGGATGGAACACCTCCTTGAAAATATCACTTCATTTATCTGCTGATTCTCTCTCCTGCTTTACAAAATGATACCTGTACAAGTGTCTAACCTATCTATCAAATAGAAACAACAACCACACCCCCTACTGAGGAACTTTCTACATCACATCAAGGACAAGGGAATACCATCGGTGTCTCCAGATGCATTCTGTTTCCCTCTCCTCCTCCCTCCCTCTCTCTCTCCCTATCTCTCTCTCACACATACATTATTGCTCATATATTAAGACATGGAATGGGGCTTGTCCTGTTGTCCAGAACTTTGGCCAAATCCTTAAAGTTGAGGACAATGTGTCAGGACCCTCACACTCTAAGGACAGCCACTGCACACATCCCTGCCTGATAATACTAAGATTTTGCTGGAAACAATGTGGACTGAGTTGGATGGAAGGAGAAACAGAAGTTTTGATTTAGATTAGCCAACTTTTTAACACTTGAAAATGTATGTACTCTTAAAGCTGAAGGAGATCAAGAATTAATGGGATCTGCCTGAACAGTAGCCAACAGGTGGGAAACAGATCTAACTAACAGTGTTAGATATCCCCTGAAGTCTTCTTAAAACTAAACAATAGTTTAGCTTAACTAGTTAAAAAATGTCTGCCTTGAGCATTATGCTCTTTTAAGCACTATCTGTATGGGATCAAACTGACAACAGCAACTCCAAAGATTAAATAGGAAGGTTAGGGGCCAGTGAGTTTATGCTAATGTGTGAGGAACAACTCAGAAAAGAAGGAGGAGAACGGTTGCACAACTAGAAGAATGTGATCAATGTCACTGAATTGTACAAGAAGAAACTGTTGAATTGGTGTATGTTCTGCTGTGTATATTCTTAACAACAGCAACAACAAAATATATAATTTTCTTTAATCAATCAGGGTTATTCTAAATTGGTAGCTATGAAATGCTATCTCTTTCTTCCCTACCAAGAATGGCCTAGGCAAAAGAAGAGAAATATAAATTAAGAGCTATGATGATTCTCCAAAGCCAGTACTCATCTCCTTTTTGACTAACTATTGTAGTCTCCAAACGATATCTTGGCATATCTTTTGAAAACTGAGTTAAACCTAAAATCAAATAGGAGAAGAAGGAAGAGGAAGAGAAGAAAACGAAAACTGAGGAATGAGAATATTTTTTAAAAATACAAGAACAAAACTACATTCCTGCCATATACTTCCTGCTATGTATTTCCTAGAAAAACCATGAAATGTTATATTTAATTGTACTTTAGATGAAGGTTTACAGAGCAAACTAGTTTCTCATTAAATAATTAATACATATACTGTTTTGTAACATTGGTAGCCAACCCCACGACGTGTCAACACTCTCCCTTCTCGACCTTGGGTTCCCCATTACCAGTTTTCCTATCCCCTCCTGCCTTCTCATCCTTGCCCCTGGGCTGTTGTGCCCATTTAGTCTCATTTTGTTTTATGGGCCTGTTTAATCTCTGGCTGACGGAGAACCACAGGAGTGACTTCATTACTGAGCCAAAAGAGTGTCCAGGGGCCATACTCTGGGGGTTTCTCCAGTCTCTGTCAGACCAGTAAGTCTGTTCTTTTTTCTGTGTGTGAGTTAGAATTTTGTTCTACTTTTTTCTCCAGCTCTGTCTGGGACCCTTTACTGTGATCCCTGTCAGAGCAGTTGGTGGTGGTAGCTGAACCCATCTAGTTGTACTAGACTCACTGGACTCAGTATGGTGGAGGCTGTGGTAGCTGTGGCCCATTAGTCCTTTGGACTAATCTTTCCCTTGTGTCTTCGGGTTTCTTCATGCTCCCTTGCTCCAGATGGGGTGAGACCAGTGGAGTATCTTAGATGGCCACTCACAAGCTTTTAAGACCCCAGACACTACTCACCAAGTAGAACGTAGAACATTTTCTTTGTAAACTATGCTATGTCAATTCAGTTAGATGTTCCTCAAGACCATCACCCCCAGAGCCCTCAGCCCAGTAATTGGTCCCTCGGGGATTTTGGATGTGTCTATGGAGCTTCCATGACCTTGCCTTGGACAAGTTGTGCTGGCTTCCCCAGTATTGTATACTGGCTTACCCTTCACCAAAGTTATCACTTATCTATTGTCTATTTAGTGTTTTTTTCCCCCCACCCCTCCCCTCCCTTGTAACCATCAAAGGCTGTTTCTTTTTGTGTGTAAACCTTTTCATGAGCTTTTATAGTATCGTCTCATATAATGTTTGTCCTTTTGTGATGGACTTATTTCACTCAGCATAATGTCCTCCAGTTTCATCCATGTTATGAGATGATTTGCAGATTCATTATTGTTCTTTATCGTTGTGTAGTATTCCATTGTGTACATATACCATAGTTTGGTACATACATAGTTTACCATAGTTTGAAATTCTATATTTTTAGTACTCTGGGTGAATTTACTTCCTTCAATCTAGGATCCAGTTGTTTCATCCAATGTAAAAACTTTAGAAGACATAGCATATAAAATCACCTTTCCATATCATTTAGGGGGATAGAATTTAGGGAAATTTTTGATGTAGTCATGTTTAAGTAATCTCGTAAAATATACTGGCACCTGTTTGACACAATGGTTTCAACACTGATTGGGTATTAATATCATCTATTCCCATGAAATAAACATTTTTTACCTAGGGAGATACAATGTTTCCCAAAACTTTTAGATTTATTCTCTTTAAAACAAAAAGTGATTGATCCAGATTAAAACTAGGAATGAAAGGTGGCACTCATCTGTTGACATGATGAGAAGATATCATCACATAACCACATTTCTTAATGAATAATGGGTCCATATGTTTCTACAGTGATCTCACATCCCATCAGGTATAAGTCACTATTATGATTTCAGATGTATAATGACTCATAATATGAATTTAAAAATAGAAATATGTCTACCTTTGTGAGGCTCTCTAACATTAACTATAAATCATTAGAAACCTGTAAGTCTTTAGAAAGTTATTTATAAAACTTCTGAACTTAGAGATAGAAAAATGTCAAGTACATGAAGAATGTGGTAAACAAATTTTAAGTTAAGTTCACTTTGACCCAGCACGATGTGATAAAAGAAGACATAGTTGAACTATGTAAACTATCCCTGAGACATAAATCTAAACAACCTTTCTAATTTCTAACCTTGAAGGGAAGATGCATCATTTGGCTACTCTCTAACCCTGGAGAAAAAATAAACATACTAGTCTTTGACGTCACACTGGCCATTGTTGTGTGGAATCAAGATGACAAAGTCACATAGAAAGCCTAAATTTTTGCTCACTCACTGAAAGAAGGCAGAGATGGCACTGAGATTCTGTCCACCACTGCCGACGACCTTGGACCCCAGCTATGAGAGACCTCCACCGAGTTCGAGCTATGGTTAACCCTTCCTCTCAATACCTCTCATTAAAGGTAAAAAAGCCTGACGTCTGAAGAGTTGGACTCTAACCGTTGAACTAACATTGTAATTGTACAGGCAGTCCCCAGGTTAAGAACATCAGACATACGGACAACTTGGACTTAAGAACGGACTGCCATAATGAGTTAATACAATGGTTCATAACAAATGCACACACTACTTTGTAAATACTCATGAAAACATTGCTCGGTTTGGAAGTGTTTCTTAAGTGTTTTGTATGCATCCAAAAAAAAAAAAAAAAACTCCCTGCCGTCAAGTTGATTCCGCCTCATAACGATCCTATAGGACAGAGTAGAACTGTCCCACGGGGTTTCCAAGGCTGTGAATCACCACGGAAGCAGACTGCCACATCTTTCTCCTGCAGAGCTGCTGGTGGGTTTGAACCTCTGACCTTTTTGGTTCGCAGCCGAACGCTTTAACCACTACACCACCAGGGCTCCTTTTTATATGCACATAAAGGTAAAATGTATGCTATATACTAAGACATACGTTTCATTAACTGACGCTAAATAAGAACCTTATGTACCATTCCGACTTACCTACAAATATGACTTAAAGACAGACTTAGCGATGGATCTTGTATATAACCTGGGGACTGCCTGTAATTGATAATTCTGATTCTCTGGTTCTAAATGAATGTTGTGAGGTCTTACTTGTGTGCCTTGCCATGACTACCTTACAATAAACTAAACGAGTTTATGCATGATAAACCTGAGTATCTATTAATTTTCTAAGATTTCTAAAATCCTACACAATAATAAAACAATACTTTATTCACTTATATAAAGGGAAAAAGCCAAGCTATTAAATGTCTTTTAAATATAGCTCCATTTTCCCAAGAAATGTGAGTTTTAATAACAGAGCTATAATGTGTGGAACAAAACATATAACTCTGAATTATAGTACAAAACTAAACTTATGAAATAAACTTGGCAGTAAATAATAATGTTCTTCAGCAGAAACTCATCCTACACTTGTGTTGTACGGGAAGGACATCAATTCCAATCTCACATGGTCTATCAATCAGCTTTGAAATGAAAATTTTGAGATATAACAGAGATCACATCACCTGTGAAAAATTATCTGATCAATGCTATGAAATTTTCAATAAAGATTGGAGTTTTTTTATCTATGTGAGATCAAATCGACAACGGCAACTCAAAAGTTTTGATGGGAAGCCTAGGGGCCAAGGAGTTGAAGATAATGGTGATGGAATAATTTGGAAAAGGATAGTGAGAATAGCAGCACAACTGGAAGAATGTGATAGATGTCACTGAATTGTACATGTAGAAATATCTGAAATGGTGCATCTTTGGCTATGTATATTTTCACCAAAAAAAAAAAAAGGTCCTCCAAGGTCGAGAAGGGAGAGTGTTGACATGTCGTGGGGTTGTTAGCCAGTGTACTAACTGTTTAATGAGAAACTATTTGTTCTGTAAACCTTCACCAAAGTACGATAAAAAAAAAATTTTTTAAAAA
>NW_004443953.1:6786670-6800108 GCF_000243295.1 Trichechus manatus latirostris
AAAAAAGTTGAGAATTTAGAGGGTTAAAATGTTGTGGGGTTGTTAACCAATGTCATGAAACAGCATGTGTGTTACTGTTACATGAGAAACTATTTGTTCTGTAAGCCTTCACCTGAAGTACAATAAAATATTAAAAAAAAAAAAAGATTGGAGTTTTTAATCTGTAAAGATTTTTAAAGAATATCCACTTAATTAATACATATGCATGTATATTATATTTAAGAATAGCAGAATTGGTAGGGATAATGGAGAATGTGATCCAATACTATTCAAAACCATTGTATTTCAAAATTCTTGTTAGTAAGTTTCCAGCTCTTTCTTTAAGATACTCCCTACACAGCAAATGTGGAATGGAACATGAAGGATGTCCATTGATATTAAGCTGAAAGATACTTTGGCCTCAATTATTTAGATATTTTGAGCAAATGCCAGATGGTTTATTCATTCTTCACTTCCTTTGCAATGAACAAACAGCCTATGTCTTCTTTACAGGAAAAACTTTGCTCCCGTTATATCACTGACAAATTTCAAAAGTATAAAATGACTTAGAGATGAATCATCAACTCTAAGAGACCAGAGATTTGAATAGTTTCCCCCTAAAGATAGGACTTCTTAGTGGTTTCGTTAGAAGTCTGGCAATTTGAATCCCAAGATAGCCATTTGTGATCCTTTCCAAGCAGAACTTTACTTTCTATACTAATGTAACCCTATGACACTACTCTGGGCTCCTTGGTACTCTATCTACCCTCTTGACACGTAGCATAGCCCTAAGATTTCGCTCCTTTCTTCCACCTTCTTTGATGTGTTGAGTCTCTCACGGGCAGGCTGGCACAGAGTTACTCTGGCTGAGCTTTCTCAGCCCAGTTTTCATAGCAGGGTTTCTGCACTGATGGCAGAAAAAAGAAAATAGAAGAGAATATTTGAGGCATGTACTCTGGCTGGCCTTACTTGTCACTAACATCACAAGCTGAAATTTTAAAAATTGAGTAGTCAGTAAGGAGTTTATGCAACACAAAATATTTACTTTGAATATATTTTCATTGTGGTGTTTGCTTGTTCGACTGACTAAAAATTTAAATTGTTTTTTCCTTATGTGTCAAATGATCCTAGTAGCCACTTCATTTCAGGAATAAGAAACTAAAAAAAAAAGGAGACTTTAATGAAAATTATACTACTGGGTTGATATCCTCCAGCCTTTAAGAGATCAATAACAATAATTCCATACATCAGTCAAATTCATTCCATCATCTCAGGGGTGTGTTCTGCATTCCTGGAAGGCCCGTCAAAATACCAAGCTGGTAAATGAACATTGGAGCAAACTGATATTGTTATATATTGGTATACGGTTAATAACACTCTGAAAAACAAATTAAGCTAAAATCATCTCTGTCATGCTCCTTGAGTATTCTTAACAAGTACTGTTGCAACTACTTTCTAAAGAAAACCCTGGCTTTGCCTGCAGTTCTGTGATCCACCATGTGAAGGTGCAGAGGCCTTACATCAGGGCGACAACGCAAACTAGGCTACTTAACTTTCTTAATAAATGTGTTGATACCACCTCCTGGCTCTTGAAGAGATGGGCTCTGTCTTTTATCCACAGTAGCGTGTAGTTGATATACTCCTAGCTGTGTTTGAGCTGCTATCAAAAACCCAATAGACAAAAATTATATTTCAGAGAGCTCATCTGCCTGCTCCTTTGGAAGTCTGTGTTATAGCCTCACATCATACTGAACATCAAAAGGTTAAATACTTAGACAATTTCCCTTTTCATGACATGGACCTTTATCAAAAGACATTACAAGAATGATCCATATCGATCACATTTCTCTAAGTATGATGAAATAGTCATTGAGGATATTTGCCCATTCTGTTACTCATGTTCCATATGCAAGAGTTATGCGGGTTTTTTTCTTCTTAAATCTCTTTTCCTGTTTTAAAACTCATTTTGTTGCATTTGTCCTTTTGTAAGCTGACATAACTTGGTTCCAGTAAAACTGAAAATACATCCCAGCCCTCACTCCAAGCCATGAGCCGTCTCATCAACACATTTGCAAACACCGGTGTCCAGCACCTATTCCCATTTTGGGTACACATCCCCTCTTTCTCTTGTATTACCACCCCCGCCCGCCAGCCTTTTCTATCATCCTCCCTGCATACAAACATGCTGTATATTCTCCATATGAAATAAAACCCTCCCTTGACCTTACACGCCCTATGGCTATGCCCATTACTCTTCTCTTTACAGCAAAACTCCTTACAAGAATAGTCTAAATTAACTTTTTAATTCTTCCCACATTTCCTCGTGAATCCTCTCCAGTTATATTTCCCCCTCACCACACCACTGAATCAGCTTTTGTCAGAATCATCACTGACTCCATATTGCTGAATCCCACCAAGCCTTAGCCTTTATCTTACCCCAGGAGTAGAGTGAGGCAAGTACGACATTTGCCTCAGGCACACATTTTGAAGTGGCGGAGGGGGGTGGGTGCTAAAAAACTCAGTAATCATGATAAATCATGGTTTAATGCAATATTTTTTAAAATCAAAATAAATGCAAAACCTTCATGGCAAACGAAGTATCAAAATCTTAAATAAGTACAGGATGTAGCCAGGCTGGGACTAGGGTGAGGGAGAGAGATAAGCCTTGCAAGTGGAGAGTCAGATGCTATCTTTATTTAAATTGTGATGATATTTTGCTCATCATGGATTTCGGTGAATTAATTTTATTTTTTTATAATATTGCATTAAGGTATTAATGATCTTTAATACTGAGGTCTTTAGTCTCCTTTTTTTTCAATTTTGTGCCTGAGTTCAGACCTTGAGACCACTCCCTTCTTCTAGAACCACTTTCTGAATTTGCCTTCCAGGACACCACTCTTGTTTCTTCTCCAGTCTTACTGATTGCTCCTTCTCAATATCCTTTGCTGACTTTTTCTCATCTCCTCCAGCCTCTAAATGTTCAGGGCTCAGTCCCAGGACTTTGTCTCAATCTATACCCATCCATTGTTGATCTCATCTAGGCCCATTGCTTTAAATGACACATGTGCCTGACAACTTCTAAGTTTTTAACTCCAGCCCAACCCACTTCCCTGAACTTCCTGTTTGGCATATCCACTTCAAATTTAAAGTGACCAAACCACACTCCTGATTTTAATCCTTAAACCATTTCCTCCTACAGTTCTCTGCCATCTCAATAAATGGCGATTTCTTACTTCCAGTTGTTGAGGCCAAAAGCTTTGGCTTTATTCTTATCTCTCTCTAACTGTCTCACTTTACATACAGTCAGTCATAAATTCTTGCAGGTTCTATCTTCGAAATATATTCAGAATCCAACAACCTCCACTACCTCCAACACCATTCTAGTCCAAGCCACCATCACTTCTTGCCCAGACTATTACAGTAACCTCCCAACTGAATGGTTTGCTTCACTACAGTTATTCTTAACAAAGCAGCCAGAGTGATCCTTTTAAAATGGAATTCTGGTTATATCCTGTGCATAAAACCCTCCAGTGGCTCCTCATTTCACTCAGAATAAAGTCCAAAATCCTTACAATAGCCTACAGCTCTGGTTCTCAAACTTCAGCAGTCATAGAATCACAATCACCTAGAGGCTTGTTAAATCACAAATTGCTGGATCCCACCCCCAGAGTTGCAGATTCAAGAAGCCTGGGATGGGTTCCAAAGATTTTCATTTCTAACAAGTTCCCAAATAGGGCTGATACTGTGGGCTGGGAACCACTTTGAGAACCACTGGCGTACAATACAAGATCTGGCACCTGTTGCATCTCTGAGCTGATTCCCTATCACTCTCCTTCTTCACTCTGCTCTAGCCACGCTAGCCTTCTGCTATTGCTGGAATGCAACAAGCAAGCTCCTACCTCAGCACCTTTGTATTTTCTATGCCCTCTGCCTGGAACTTCTCTCTAGATATCCTCACAGCCATGCCCTCCTTCAGGTCTCCAATACAATACCTTCTTAATAAGGTCTTCTCTAAACACTCCATGTAAGGTAGCCAACTTACCTCACCCTTACCTTGCATTGCTTTATTTTTCTCCATAAATGTATCGCCATCTGTTCTTTATATATTTACTTGTTTATTATTTTGTTGTTTCCTGCCACTAGATTATAAGCTCCATCTGGACAGGGACTTTTTATACTTAGCTGAATGTTAACTCCAGAGCCTAAAATGGTGCCTACCACATAGGTGCTCAGTAAGTATTTGTTAATGAATGAATGATGGGGAAATGTAGGCAGTCACCCAAGACCATTCCAGTTTCTAAGTTGGTTTGGTGGAGGAAATAATCAAATTTATCATGCGAACCTGAGCAAGTAACTTATACCCTGTACTCTTGTCTTGCAAGCATTTATTGTAAAATTGTCTTAATTGGCTAAATCATCCAAAGCAAAATTGACATTAACTCAGTGACCAGTACAGGAAGCTTCCTGTTTTACCCACATTCCTGATCTTGTGTGCATAAAGGTCCACCCAGGGAGGCTGAAAATATAGTCCTTCTATTCTATTACTATCTGCTTCTCAGAGCACTATAGGTCCCATCTGTTCCTATAGAGAAACATCTCTGGTCTTTATTTCCTTGAACTATTTTCTTCTCTCTCACTCTCTTATCACTTTCCTTATTCTCCTCAAGAGACACTTGTTTTGGGCCAGCTAACAGCCATTCCACCTGTGATGGTTAAGATCATGTGTCAACTTGGCTTGGCCATGATTCTCAGCGTTTTGGCAGGTGTATAATGTTGTGATCACTTCCTTGCTGAAATGTGATATGTGATCACCCCCATAATGGAATCTACTGAGTGGTGCCTGCAGGGGCAGGGCCTGTGGTGGCTCACCACCCCCTCAGCCTTCATCTCCCCACCCCCTCAGCCTTCATCTCCCCACCCCCTCAGCCTTCATCTCCCCACCCCCTCAGCCTTCATCTCCCCACCCTCCTCCGCCTTCTTCCTTCCTGTTGGCCTTGCCAGGTCTTTTGCTTCTTCCAGAGCCTGCAGCTGGCTCCTGTTCATCTGGCCTCCAGTTCTTGGGACTTGGGCTAGCAGCTTGCAGGCAGTCTTGCCTGCCAATCTTGGGATTCATCGATCTTCACAATCTGTGGCAGCACTGCTCTCCAACCTTCCGATCTTGGGTTCGCCAGCCCCTGCAGCTACGTGAATCTGGAGAATTCTCTTTCTTGCCTCTCACACTTGGAACTTACAGCCTCTAAAAACTGTATGAGCCATTTCCTTGATATAAATCTCTTTATATATATATATATATATATATATATATACACACACACAGACACACACACACTTCACTGGTTTTGCTTCTCTAGAGAAACCAGCCTAACACCACCCTTCTTTCTTACCAGGAGTGGCCCTAATTTAATTTAATTGTCCATCCTTCCCATATGAATCTGGAAAAATCCTGATTAGAAATCCAATTAGGATGATCCTCTTTCCTTTGCTAGAAACTGGTTTAAGCATGAGTGTCTTAGTTATCTAGTGCTGCTGTAACAGAAATACCACAAGTGGTTGGTTTTAACAAAGAGAAGTTTACTTCCTTACAGTAAAGTAGGCTAAAAGTCCAAATTCAGAGTGTCAGCTCCAGGGGAAGGCTTTCTCTCTCTGGGCCTTCTCATCAGTGTTCCCCCAGACTAAGAGCTTCTCAGCACTGGGACCCCGGTCCAAAGGACGTACTGTGCTCCTGGCACTGCTTTCTTGATGGTATGAGTTCCCTCTGTCTCTCTGCTCACTTCTCTTTTTTATATCTCAAGAGATTGCCTCAGGACACAATCCAGTCTTGTAGATCCAGTCCTGCCTTACTAACACAACTGCCACTCATCCTCCCTCATTAACATCAGAGAGGCAGGATTTACAACATATAGGAAAATCACACAGTACCAGGAATCATGGCCCAGCCAAACTGATACACACATTTTTTGGGGGGACATAATTTAAACCATGACAATGAGCACATCACCCAGTTCCAGTCAAAGGACGTAGTTTGCTGGAGACTTCAGGAAAAGTTAACATCCTCTTAAAAAAGAGACACATGGGATGAAAAATGGTTTTTCTAAAACTGGACACTGTGGTATCTGTATGTTATGCCTGGAATTGCAGCAGGTATTGTGTAACCCTGAGAAAAACAATCCAGGAGCAAAGCTAAAGATACCAAAAAGCAAACCTGTTGCCATCAAGTCAATTCCAACTCATAGCAACCCTATAGGACAGAGTAGAACCGCCCCATAGAGCTTCCAAGGAGCACCTGGTGGATTCCAACTGCCAATCTTTTGGTTAGCAGCCGTAGCTCTTAACCACTACAAAGCTAAAGACACCTGAGGAAAAAAGATGGAAAAAAACCTAGGTTCTTAAGGAATCAATGAAACAATGAGTTAACAGCCCATCTTCATATATAAAATACAGAACTTTCTTGTTAATACAATTGGGTTTGGGGTGAGGAGTCATTATTTACGTCCATCCAGATAGTCCGTCTCTGTCTCGATAATAACATTCCTATACTACAGCCAAGTTGCACATATAACTTACCCATAAGACAACGTGCATATCACATGGATAGGCTTATATTCTGGAATAGCTATTAACAATCTCCATAAACCACTTCCTCAGAACTTAATGTCTAATGTAGGGCATCTCATGCTGAATTTCCCATGTTAAATTTCATTCAAGGCCCAGTCTCTTTGAGATACCAAAAAGTGAAAGACACCTGCTTCCTAGCTTTTTACTCATAAAGAAGCTGGTTTACATATATACTCCATGGATTGAAATAACAAGAGTTTATTACACACAATGATCAAGAACAGTAAAATTGTACACTCTAAGATGAGATCTAGGGGAGAGAATTTATCTTAAACTTTGTAGGACTTTTTCATACAATCAGCTCAACAGAACCTCAACAGAATCTCACAGATAAAGATGAAAAAGCGATAAGACTATGAAAAGAACACCTACAGATATGCAGCACCACTCCTATGTCAGTTTGTCATACTGGGGTGGCTTGCGTGTTGCTATGATGCTAGAAGCTATGCCACTGGTAGTTCAAATACCAGCAGGGTCACCCATGGTGGACAGGTCTCAGTGGAACTTCTAGGCTAAGAATAGGAAGAAATACCTGGCATTCTACTTCTAAAAAAATTGGCCAGTGAAAACCGTATGAATAGCAGCAGATCGTTGTCTGATAATAGTGTCAGAAGACAAGCCCCTCAGGTTGGAAGGCACTCAAAGTATGACTGGGGAGGAGCTGCCTCCTCAAAGTAGAGTTGACCTTAATGATGTGAACGGAGTCAAGCTTTCAGGACATTCATTTGCTGATGTGGCACAACTCAAAATGAGAAGAAAAGGCCAAAATGGATGTCAGAAGAGACTCCAAAATTTGCTCTTGAACGTAGAGTAGTTAAAGCAAATGAAAGAAATGATGAAGTAAAAGAGCTGAAAAGAAGATTTCAAAGGGCAGCTGGAGAAGACAAAGTAAAGTCTTATAATGAAATATGCAAAAGAGAAGAATATACTCAGCATTACTCAAGTTGAAAGAACTGAAGAAAAAATTCAAGCCTTGAGTTGTACTATTGGAGGATTCCGTGGGCAAAATATTGAATGACGCGGGAAACATCAAAAGAAGAAGGAAGGAATACACGATGTCACTGTACCAAAAAGAATTAGTTAGTGTTCAACCGTTTCAGGAGGTAGCATATAATCAAGGACCAATGGTATTGAAGGAAGAAGTTCAAGCTGCACTGAAGGCATCAGAGAAAAACAAAGATCCAGGAATTGATGGAATACCAATTGAGATGTTTCAACAAATTGATGCAATGCTAGAAGCACTCATTCATCCATGCCAAGAAATTTGGAAGACAGCTACCTGGCCAATCAACTGGAAGAGATTCATATTTGTGCCCACTCCAAAGAAAGACGATCCAAGACACACCTTAGAAACAAAGACATAAATTTATTAAAAATCGAAGAATGGAAAAAATATATCAAGCAAACAGTCACCAAAAAAGAGCAGGAGTAGCAATATTAATCTCAGATAAAACAGACTTTAAAACAAAAGCCACTGTAAAAGACAAAGAAGGGCACTACATCATGATTAAAAGGACGATCCAGCATGAAGACATAACCATAATAAATATATACACACCCAATGACAGGGCTCCAAAATACATAAAACAAACTTTAATACCACTGAAGAGAAATTGACAGTTCCACTATATATAGTAGCAGACTTCAACACACCACTCTTGGTAAAGAACAGAACATCTAGAAAGAAACTCAGCAAAGATACAGAAGATCTAAAGACCACAATCAGCCAACTTGAACTCACAGACATACATAGAACACTCTACCCAACAGCTGCAAATTACACATTCTTTTCCAACGCACATGGAGCGTTCTCCAGAATAGACCACATCTTAGGCCACAAAGCAACCCTCAACAAAATCCAAAACATTGAGAAAATACAAAGAATCCTCTCTGACCACAACAGCATCAAAGTAGAAATTAACAACAGGAAGAACGAGGGAAAAAAATTAATTACGTGGAAACTAAATAACACCCTGCTTAAGAACCACTGGGTAATAGAAGAAATCAAAGATTAAATCAAAAAATTCCTAGAATCAAATGAGAATGAAAACACATCATACTAAAACCTTCGGGACACAGCAAAGGCAGTGATCAGAGGTCAATTTATAGGAATAGATGCACACATCAAAAAAGAAGAAAGGGACAGAATCAAAACATTAGCTACACAACTCAAACAAATAGAAAGAGAATAGCCATCAGAAGGAAGGAAATAATAAATATCAGAGCAGAAATAAATGAAATAGAGAATAGAAAAGCAATAGAAAGAATCAACAAAACCAAAGTTGTTTCTTTGAAAGGATGGACAAAATCAACAAACCACTAGCCAAACTGCCAAAGAAAGATGATCCAAAAGAATGCACAAATTATCTAACAATATCATTAATATCCCCAAAAGTAAAATTTTGCTGGAGATAATTCAAAAATGGTTGCAGCAGTACATCAACAAGAACTGTCAGAAATTCAAGCCAGATTCAGAAGAGGACATGGAATGAGGGATATCACTGCTGATGTCAAATGGATCTTGGCTGAAAGCAGAGAAGATCAGAAAAATGTTTACCTGTGTCTTATTGACTATGCAAAGGCATTCAACTGTGTGGATCATAACCAATTATGAATAACATTGCAAAGAATGGGAATTCCAGAACACTTAATTGTGCTCATGCAGAACCTATACATAGTTTAAGAGGCAGTCATTCAAACAGAACAAGAGGATACTGCATGGTTGAAAATCAGGAAAGGTGTGTGTCAGGGTTGTATCTTTTCACTATACTTATTCAATCTGTATACTGAGAAAATAATCAGAGAAGCCAGGCTATATGAAGAAGAACATGGCATCAGGATTGGAGGAAGGCTCATTATCAACTTTTGATCTGCGAATGACACAACCTTGCTTGCAGAAAATGAAGATGAGTTGAAGCCCTTACTGATACAGATCAAAGACTACAGCCTTCAGTATGGATTAAACCTCAACATAAAGAAAACAAAATCCTCACAAATGGACCAATAAGTAACATGATAAACAGAGAAAATATTGAAGTTGTCAAGGATTTCATTTTACTTGGATCCACAATCAATACCCACGGAAGCAAATGTGCTGCAAAATACCTCTTCAAACTGTTAAAAAGCAAAGACGTCACTTTGAGGACTATCGTGCAGCTGACCCAAGCCACGGTATTTTCAATCACCTCATATCCATGCAAAAGCTGGACAGTAAGGAAGGAAGACAGAAGAATTGATGCCTTTAATTATGGTGTTTGCAAAGAATACTGAATATACCAAGGACTTCCAGAAGAATGAACAAATCTGTCTTGGAAGAAGTACAGCCAGAGTGTTCCTCGGAAGCAAGGATGGCAAGATTTCATCTCATAGAATTTGGACATGTTATCAGAAGGGACCAGTCTCTAGAGAAGGACATCATGGTTGGTAAAGTAGAGGGTCAGTGAAAAGTGGAAGACCCTCGACAAGATGGATTGACACAGTGGCTGCAACAGTGGGCTGAAACATAGCAACGATTGTGAGGATGGTGCAGGACCAAGTAGTGTTTCATTCTGTTGTACGCAGGGTCTCTGTGAGTCAGAAGTGACTCATCAGCACCTAACAACAACATATTATAACTATAACCTAATGACACTTCTAAATGTTTATTCTCTCATGAAGTATTTGCATCACTGGGTTTTTTCTCTTTTTCAAATTCACTTTTAGAAGCTGAATCTCTACCTAGAATTTCTTGTTCTCACTGGGCTGCAGCTATAATTTTGTTAAAACACTAAAATTCTGCTTTATTTCATGTATTTCTTTTGTTAACTCCAGCTCCAGCTCCAGCCTTGTTCTGGAAAGGGTTAGGGATTTCTTCTAGAGCTTGGCAATAACCCTGACTCAGAAAACCTCCAGATGGACATCACAGACATGCTGCTTCTGTTTTTTCTTTGCAATTTGGATGTGTCATGCACAGCCTCACTGATGTATAAAACATCAGTACAAAATGTAGAAAAGTTCTTTTGCTTTTTGCCTGCGTATACCCTTTTTATGATGAGCTGAGATGTTTTTGCACAGGCAAAAGTTTTCCTAAAGAAAAACTATAAAACATAAAAACCTAAAATAGAATAATTTAAACAGAAACTTTGCATTCAGATTTTTATAGATCCCTGCATAAAAAAGAAGAAGATGCTGTGAAGTCTCTGGGAAAAGCAAAAGAGTCTGACTAGAATGACACTTTGAGAAGGCCTGAAGCATGTCCAAATTACATGGTGTGGTGGATGTCAAGATTTAATCACTGTGGGTCAGATGATCAAAGAGGACTCCACCCTGAATTCCAGAATTGTATTCATTATTATCGTATTTTCATGAGAATGTTAAGTAAATAAACATAGCTCAATTGTGATAGATGGATATTCTAAGAGATATGAGAATCAGGATATAAAAATATTACCTGTGCAGGATTTCCTTATATTATGGACATCTAGTTTGGTTATATATGGTAATTGGTAATATATGGTGTCTTGGTTATGTTGGTGCTTTTATAACAGAAATACCACAAGTGGATGGCTTCAACAGAGAGAAATTTATTCTCTCACAATCTAGTAGGCTACAAGCCCAAATTCAAGGCATCAGCTCCGGGGGAAGGCTTTCTCTCTCTGTCGGCTCTGAAGGAAGGTCCTTGTGGTACATCAGTCTGTCCTTGGTCTGGGAGCATCTCAGCTCAGGAATCTCAGGTCCAAAGGACACATTCTGCTCCCGGCACTGCTTTCTTGATGGTATGAGGTCCCCCACTCTCTGCTTGCTTCCCTTTCCTTTTATCTCTTGTAAGATAAAACGTGGTACAGGCCACACCCCAGGGAAACTCCCTTTAGGTTGGATCGGGGATGTGACCTTATAAAGGTGTTACAATCCCACCCTAATCCTCTTCAACATAAAATTACAATCACAAAATGGAGGACAACCACACAATACTGGGAATCATGGCCTAGTCAAATTGATAACACACATTTTAGGGGGGACAAAATTCAATCCATACATATGGTAACTCCATATTTTGAGAATAGGGAATCATGAAAAGTATTTTTTTTTTCTTTTTTTATTTACTATTACAATTTTTCACTTGCAAACATTTAGAAATTCAGGTGAGTAATTTATACATATTCAAACACACAAAAACATTGAACTCCTTTGTCAAATAATAAAAATAAATAGTCCTGGTTCTTACCTTTTTCTTCTATTGGGAGGCAGTACAGTGTCATGGTTTAAAAACAGATTAGTCAAATCTGACTGATCTAGGTAATATCCTGGCTCCATCACCTACTCAGTCTATGATGTTGAGTAAATCCATGAATATTTGAGACCCTTATATTCCCCACTTGTAAAATAGGAATAATAATGCCCACCTTAGGGTTGCTGCAACACACAGTAAGTGTATGAAGAGGTACAGCATCAGGCCTCAGAGCACCTTAAAATATTAAGAATCTGTGACTCCGAGTGGAAATAAAATGAGAATCAGGACTGATAAAACACCCAGTCAACATCCAAAGGCACATGATGGTAGCAAGTATTGTCTCCTAGATGTATAAACTCAATATAACCTAAAACAATGTTGGCTTTCCTGCACAAATGGCTGTTCACAGGTGTGCCTGAAGGCATTGTCTCGTTCCCTCTCCCAGGAGTTTTTCCTCCACATCTCACTGTGGGGAAACAGACACGTTATCTGCAGAGATGTTCTGAGCATACGTTTCCCTCTCCTGTGTCAAGAGCCTCCTAAAGTTTAAAAAAAAAAATCAGAAGAGCATCTGCGTGTGTGTATGAACAGAGGATTAGGTTGCAGTTACGGATTTAAAAAGGCAGACATTACTTGCCTAGAAAGTCATTGCACATTCATGCCCCTTTTTCCTCCTATAGTTCCCCATACTCACCTCCACTGTAAGGCTTTTCACACTGGAATTTAATTGTCTGGTTACAGGTCTGTGTTTCCCATGGGAGCATGTGTTTCCTCAGGAAAGGGAGAGTATCTTTATCTCCTCAGAGCAGTGGTTCTCAGCCCTGGCTGCACGTTAGAATCACCTGGGGAGTTTTTCAAAATCCCAATTCCCAAACTACACTCAGACTGCTTAAAATGAGTATCTCTGAGGGTGGACACAGACATGTTTTTTAAGCTTCACAGGTGATTCCAGTGTGAAGCCAAGGTTGAGAACCACCACTTTAGAAGATTAGCACAGTATCTGGCACACACCAGGCACGCTAAGTAGAATGAATGAGTAAATTTAGTCAGGAAACAAGGGAAAGATGTCACAGACCACATTGCAATATTTACCTATCCATCTTCGCCCCCTAGGCTGTGAGCTTATAGAGAGTGAGAACCACAGAGTCATACTTGTTTTCTATCCCCATCTCCTAACACAGAGTCTTATTCACCTTTACATCCTTTGGCATATATTAAGAACTCAATGTTTTGTCGAAGTGAAGTAACACCAAGCAAGGTGAAAATAATTTACATGGTCAATTTTTTTTTAAGAAAGAGAAGAGCGTATTAGATCTCGCTAGTGTGCTTCCAATGGAAGTATAAGAACAAAGAGTTCTACTTTCATATGTACTATAGTAACTCCATAAATATAGAACCATATGCTGACTGGTCAGCGTACAACAGACAATTTGATCTTGACTGCGTTCTCAGAGAAAATCACAAAGCAAGTGAGAAATATATTATTTTGGCTTTTATCTGGACTTCGTTGGACTCTCCTGAAAGAGCTGAGCATATCACCCAGGGAGGGCAGCCTCAGAGCTCACAAACGCTAATATAAACAATGCATTACTTACCAGATGGCCATTTCTTTTTTTTTTTTTTTTTTTTCCTTTT
>NW_004443953.1:6808456-6835321 GCF_000243295.1 Trichechus manatus latirostris
AGTGTATATCACAAATTACCGGAGCTCCACAGCCCCTCAGGAAGAAGGAAAGATGGCGCACGGAGCCAGGTATTTAAGTGAAAGGAGGGGGAGGTGGTGAGAGGAAAGGAAGAAATCAAAAGAAGCGGAAAAAAGCAACACCAGCAGCCAACAAATGGCACTCAGAGAGCCGGCCCGTTAGGGTGGGTGGAATCCAAGCAGCCGGTGCTTCCTGGACAAGAGATTGTGGCCGCAGGAAGCAGAGGAGGCCGAGTGGGGGTGAAGAAGGGTGGGGGGTTGGAAAGCTTATATTGCAAATTACCGGTTGTTCTGCCTCCCACTGGAAGCTCTGTGAAGCTGCTTTCTCGTACCCCCTATTTGCTGGTCTCCGATAGGAGTCCAAGATGGCGGATCCACGCTGCGTTAGCTGGTAGGGAACCTCTGCATGAATGTCTCCTCGCTCTCCGTTCTCTGTCAGTTTTCTCACTCCATTTGGTGCTTGGCTGAGTTCTTTATCTCTTCATTTGATGTTTCAGGGTTTCAGGATTGTTGTTTTCTCTGTTCAGCTTAGTTTTTCAGATCTCTGCTGTGGAGGGATGGTGTGGTGCTTCTGCCTAGAGCGCCATTTTGCCAGAAGTCCTGGCCGTTTCTTATAAGCTGTTTTGAGCAGCCAGTAATGTCTACTTCCAGTTTCAGCAGATGTGCACTCTCATATTCCCCCTGCAGTGTGAACTAGATGCAGTTTTCTTTCTCCCCTGGCCTGAACAGAGCTGTAATATTCCTAAACTTGCAAGATAAAGCCAGAGATCTCATTTTTGAGGGTGAAATCTTTACTAACTTTATTTTGCAAAATTTTCTTTCTTCTACATAGAAATCAGCTTGAAAGTGTATGTACATGTTTGTGTATTTATTTATTTTCTTATTATTTATTTATACATGTTGGTCAATTCATACTCTTTAAATTTTTTTATGAAATCACCATGCATTCAAAAGGAAACTTTCACAAGAAGTTGTGGATGTGAGCAAGTACCAACTGGTATGAAAGCAAAAAAAAAGAATAAAAATTCAAAAATTGGTAATTAAGATAAAAGCCAAAAAATAAAATCAGCTAAATATCTGAATGATAATGATTTCATGGGTAACTACATCTATACAATAAATTGTTTAATTCGTTTTCCTAAGAGAGTTACTTGTTCCATCTCCTAGAAATTTGGCATCCTATTATCACGCAATGATGTCATTGCACAAAGACTTAGTGTGGTAAGACGGACAGCCTAACTGAACTTAACTTAGAAAGTTGTTTATGAGCAGACCTTACTGTTCAGTGTCTTACGCCGGGTTCTGTAGAGAAGCAAAACCAGTAAAGTGTATAAATATATATAGAGAGAGAGATTTATATCAAGGAAATGGCTCACATGGTTGTAGAGGCGGGAACGTCCCAAGTCCATGGGTCAGGATAGAGGCTTCTCCTGATTCACTTAGCCACAGGGGCTGGTGAGCCGAGATCAGCAGGTCAGAGAGCAGGGCTGCTGCTCACAGGCTGCGAAAGATAGATGAATTCCAAGATTGGCAGGCAAGACCACAGGTTAACTGCTAGCTCAAGTCCCAAGTACCTGAGGTCAGATGAACAGGAGACAGCTGCAGGATCCAGAGCAAGCAAACACCCGAACCTGCCAGAATGTCTGCCCACACTCGATGCAGGCCATGTGCCCAAGGAAACTCCCCTTCAACCGATGGGCTGCTTACAGCAGATCCCATCATGGGGGTGATCACATATCAAATCTCAACAGGGAAGTGACCACAATATCACACGACTGCCAAAACACTAAGAATCATAGCCCAGCCAAGTGGACACACAATCTTAACCATCACAGTCAGCTACAAGGATAGGTCTAAAACTTAGAAATGCAACTCATTTGCCAACTCATTAGCTTTGATACCACAGCTAGACAAATACTTCACAAGAAAAGAAAACAATCAAACCAATATTCCTTAAGAATATAGATGCAAAAAGTCCTCACCAAAATACTGGCAAACCAAATCCAAAGGCTTATAAAAAGGATTATACACCATTACCAAGTGAGATTTATCCCAGTAATGTCAGGGTAGTTCAACATATGAGAGTCAATCAATGTTTGTGATGGTTAAGGTTGTGTGTCAACTTGGCTGGGCCATGATTCTCAGTGGTTTGGCAGTCATATGATGTTGTGATCACATCCATGATGAGATTTGATATAATGTGATCACCTCCATGATGGGATATGCTGTGAGTATCCAATCAGTTGAAAGGGAGTTTCCTTGGGCATGTGGCCTTCATCAAACATAAGTGGACATTCTGGCAAGGCTTGTGGGCTTTTGCTCACTCTGGATCCTACATCTGGCTCCTGTTCATCTGACCTCAGGTTCTTGGAACTTGACCTAGCAGTTTACCTGTGTCTTGCCTGCCAATCTTGGAATTCATTGATCTTTCGCAGCCTGTGAGCAAAAGCCCTGGTCTCTGAGCTGCTGATCTTGGGCTTGCCAGCCGCTGTGGCTATGTGAATCACGAGCCTCTATCCTGGCCCATGGAGCTGGAACGTTCCAACCTCTTCAACCGTATGAGCCATCTCTTTGATATAAATCTCTGTATACATATATATTTATATGCTTCACTGGTTTTACTTCTAGAGAACCCAGCCTAAGGCAATGCTCCATATTAATAGAATAAAAATCTGTTGCCATCGAGTTGATTCCAACTCACAGCAACCCCACAGGACAAAGTAGAACTGCCCCATAGGGTTTCCAAGGAGCAGCTGGTGGATTCAAACTGTCGACCTTTTGGTTAGTAGCCAAGCTTTTAACCACTGAGCCACCAAGGCTCCATAATAGAATAAAATGGAGAAAAAACTTTAAGAAAGGAAAAATCCTTAATAGATACAGAAAAATTATTTGACAAAATCCAACACCAACTCACGATAAAAACCACACAGAAAACTAGGAATAACATGAAGCGTTCTTAATCTGATAAAGAGCATCTATAAAAATCCACGGCTAATATCATACTGTATAATGATGTCATACAATGGTAAAATGACTAAAAGATTTCCCCCTTAGATCAGGAACAAGACAAAGATGTCCACTCTCACCACTTCTATTCAACATTGTATTGGAGGCTCTACCCAGGCAATTAGGCAAGCAAAAGAAGTAAAAGCATCCAGATTGGAAAGAAAGAGATAAAACTTTTTCCATTTTCAGATGACATTACCTTATATATAAAAAACCCTAAAGATAACCTACCCTCTCCCCAAAAAAACCATTAGAGCTAACAAATGAGTTCAGCAAAGTTGAAAGGTACAAGATCAACATGCAAAATCAGTTGCATTTCTATACATTAGCAATGAACAATCTGAAAGTGAAATGAAGAAAGCAATACCATTTACATTAGCATCAAAATAAATAAAATACTTAGGAATAAATTTAACCAAAGCACAAGATTTGTACACTGAAAACTATATAACATTGTTGAAAGAAATTAAAGAAGATCTAAATAAATGGAAAGACATTCATGGATCATAAGATTTAATATTGTTAAGATGGCAATACTCCCCAAATTGGTCTATAGATTCAATGCAATCCCTATTAAAATTTCAACCTCCTTTTTCTCATAAGTGGACAAGCTAATCCTAAAATTAATGTGCAATTGCAAGAAACACAAAACAACTAACAATCTTGAAAAAGAACAAAGTTTGAGAACTCAAACTTCCCAATTTCAAAAGGTACTCTAAAACTACAGTAATATAATGTGGTAGTAACATAAGTTTAGACAAATAGAATAAAAATGAAAATCCAGAAATAAGCCCATACATTTATGACCAATTGATTTTTGACATGGGTACCAAGACCATTCAATAGAGGAAAGAACAGGTTTTCAAGAAACTGTTAACTTTATGTCATAGTATTTAAGTTACAGGATACCAAAGGAAAAGAGTGAACATTACCTAAGTACTTTGCATTCTTTTCTAGGGAAAGTATTAGCATGTTTTCAGTTGTATGCAAGATAGTTATATTATGTTAGGCAGAAGTATAACTTTGTTATTGTCTACATTTGGAGATTAAGTATGGTTTAAGGAGATGTGTATGGGTGCCAAGTTGCAAGAAGTGGACTATGATGGTCTTTTTGATATGTCAGCTTGGGTAGGCTAAAGTCCCCAGTTATTCAATCAAACAGTAATCTAGGTGTTGCTGTGAAGGTATTTTATAGATGTGATTAAAATCCATAATTAGTTGACTTTAAATAAGGGATATTATCCTAAATGAAGGTTTCTGAGTGGTACAAATGGTTTGCGCTCAGTTACTAACTAAAAGGTAGGCGGTTTGAACCCACCCACCCATGCCACAGAAGAAGGACCTGGTGATCTTCTGTAAAAGATCACAGCCAATAAAACCCTATGGAGCTCAGTTCTACTCTGCAACACATGGGGTTGCCATGAATAGGAAAGGACTTGACAGTAATGAGTTTGTTTTTTGGTTTTTTGGGGAGTTATCCTAGATAATCTGGGTGGCCCTGATTCAATTATTTGAAAGGCCTTAAGAGCAGAGCTGAGGCTTCCCTGAAGAAGAAATTCCACCTGTGGAGCAGCTTCAGGCCAGGCCAAATAGTTTCAGCCCCCCACTATGGATTTCAGACATGCCTACCCAGCTATCCCAACTGTGGAAACCAATCTCTAGACATAAAGCTCTTAATATATATCTCCTACTGGTTCTGCTTCACCTGTTGAACACTGACTGATAGACACCTAAATATACCAGTAAAACCATAAAACTTTTACAAGAAAACTTAGGTGAAAATCCTTGCAACTCTGGATTAGGCAAAGATTTTTTAGTTAGGACACCAAACACATTATCCATAAAAGAAAAAATTGGTAAACGGTATTTTAGGAAAATAAAAACTTTCACTTTTGAAAGACACCATAAGAAAATGAAAAGACAAGCCAATGACTGGAAGAAAATATTTGGAAATCATATATGTAAAAAAGATATATAAAGAACTGAATAATGAGAAGACAAATAACTCAGACTTTAAAATGGGCAAAGATTTTAATAGACATTTTACCAAAGTAGATAAATGAATAACTAATAAGCACATGAAAAGATACTCAACATCTTTAGGAAAATGCAAATTAAAACCACAGTGAGATACCACAGTATACCCACTAGAAAGGCTATAATAAAAAAAAGTCAATAATGAGTGTTGGTGAGGCTGTGGAGATACTGGTACCTCATACATTGATTGTTAGAATATAAAATGGTGCAGCCACTTTGAAATAGTGTTGAAAGTTTCTTTAAAGAGTTAAACATACACTTACCATATAACCCAGCAATTTCATTCCTAGGTATCTACCAAGAGGAATGAAAATATGTCCACACACACACAGACTTGAACACGAATGTTCATAATATCAGAAAACTGGGGGAAAAAGTCCATCAACTGGTAAAAACAATAAATAAAATGTTGTAGTTATATCCATAAAATGGAATGCTACTCAGCACTAAAAAGGAATGATACATGCTACAACATGAATGATTCTCATAAACCTTATTCTTAGAGATAGAAGTCAAACACAAAGACTACATACCTTACTTCATTTATATGAAATTTCTAAAAAGATGGCAAAACTATAGAGGCAGAAAGCAGGTCAGTGGTCCCTTGGGATTGGGAATGGGAATAAGAATTAACTGAAAATGGGCATAAGGAAACTTTTTGGTGTGATAAAGTACTCTAAAACTGGATTGAGGTAGTGGCTGTAAACTTCATAAATCATTTAAAGTGGTTTAAAAAAAAAAAAGGAACATGTTTAGATCCAAGAACCTTATTAAGGCTAAGATTTCTCAAATTAATTTAAAAAATTAAATAAAGGCAGACTGTTTATAGATGGAATTGGAAAAATGGTCACAACATGTGGATTCCTACTTAATTCAGAATCAGACTTCAAATGGATTAAAGATCCAAATATCAAAAGTTACTATTATAAAGCTAATCAAAAATATAAGTGAGCATCTTTGTGATCAGGTGTCAGGGAAGAATATCTTAAACAAAACTTCAAATACAAAGGCATAAGATAAAACTGATTCTTACCAGTAGGTTCTCTAGGAAGCAGATTCTGAGATAAAGTTTAGGGTGTAAAATGTTTATTAGGGAGTGCCGTTGTATTAATACCTGAGGAAGGGCAAAGGGTGATGGGGAGCAAGGATAAGCAGAGAGAGAAGATAAACTGCGGTGAGACAGGACAACTGCTTCAGCCAAACTCACAGGGAACTCTGGAGCTAAAACGGCTCATCAGAGGTTTTCCACTTCGGGCTGAAATGATCAAGCCTTTGTACCTATGCTTCAATCAGTCATTGGAAGAGGGCTGCCCTGTGAAGGACAGAACCTTAGGTAAGATGGCTTTCTGCAGCTGAGGCCATCCCTGACAGGGCTGAAAACTAAAGTCTGTTTGCCAACATCATCCCCAACAGCTGAGGCAACAAGTCTTTCTTTGAAGAGGAATTTGGATAGCATATTACTGTGTCCATTAAAATTAAAGATTTCCGTTCAGTGGAGGACACTTCAGATAATGGTAATAGGTAGAAAGGGTAAAGATAGCAATACATTAATATCTAAAATGTACAAGGAATTCATGTAGCAATCCTAACCAAAGAAAAATGGACAAAGAATATACATAAACAGCACACCCGTGTTAAATTGCAGCACTGTTCACAATAGCACAAAGATGGAAACAAACTAGATGCCCATCAACAGATGAATGGATAAACAAACTATGGTACATACACACAATGGAGTATTATGCAACGATAAAGAACAATGATAAATCTGTGAACCATCTCATAACATGGATGAAACTGGAGGACATTATGCTGAGTGAAATAAGTCAATCACAAAAGGACAGATATTGTATGAGACCTCTACTGTAAAAACTCAAGAAAAAGTTTACACACAAAAAGAAACAATCTTTTTTGGTTACAAGGGTTGGGAGGGGTGGCGGGGGGGAATACTAAATAGACAGTAGAAAAGTGGTAGCTTTCGTGAAGTGTAAGACAGTACACAATACTGCGGAAGCCAGCACAACTTGTACAGGGAAGGGTTATGGAAGCTCCATAGACACATCCAAACTCCCTGAGGGACTGAATTGCTGGGCAGAGGACTATGGGGACCATGGTCTCAGGGAACATCTAGCTCGGTTGGCATAAAACAGTTTATAAAGACAATGTTCTACATTCTACCTTGGTGAGTAGCGTCTGGGATCTTAAAAGCCTATGAGCAGCCATCTTAGATACTCCAATGGTCTCACCCCTTCGGCAGCAAGGGAGAGTGAAGAGAACAGGATACAAGGAAAAGATTAGTCCAAAGGACTAATGGACCACAACTACCACGGCCTCCACCAGATTGAGTCCAGTACAACTAGATGGTGCCCAGCTACCACCACTGACTGCTCTGACCATGATCACAACAGAGGGTCCCAGACAGAGCTGGAAAAAAATGTAGAACAAAATTCTAACTCACAAAAAAAGACCAGACTTACTGGCCTGACAGAGACTGGAGAAACCCCGAGAGTATGGCCTCTGGACACTCTTTTAGCTCAGTAATGAAGTCACTCCCAAGATTCACCATTCAGCCAAAGATTAGACAGCCCCGTAAAACAAAACGAGACTAACGGGGCACAACAGTCCAGAACAAGGACTAGAGGCAGGAGGGGACAGGAAAGCTGGTAATAGAGAACCCAAGTTTGAGAGGGGACAGTGTTGACATGTAGTGGGGTTGTTAACCATTGTCATAAAACAATATGTGTACTGACTGTTTAATGAGAAACTATTTGTTCTGCAAACCTTCATCTAAAGTACAATAAAAAAAATTGAACATACATAAACAGGTAAATTACAGAAAAGGAAACCCAGAAGGTTAACAAGCATAAATATAAAAAGTGCTCAAACATAATCAGAGAAAATCCAATTAAAATAACAAGAAGATAACACCTTATATGTGTTAAACTGGTAGAAACTAGAAATCTAGATAACATCAAGTAGCAAGGTAAAATGATTTTACTGTTGTAACTAAAGTTCTTAATCAATGGACTTTGAGTTAATCAAATGAGAGATTATCCTGAGTAGACATGACTCAATAACCAGAAGTGGACACTTGTAGCATTAAAGCCTCAATCAGGAGTGTCCCTGAAAGACAATGGTGAAGGGAAGTCCTCCTAGTGGGAAGAAATTAGAGCAGTATGTTCTGTTACCCCTTTTTTTCGGAGCTGGATATGGCCAGATATATAGATCTACACGATTATAGGCACTGGCTAACAGTTTGGTTTGACCGCTAAAGACGGGATTGGAAGCTTGATGGCAAGAAAGACTGAGGAAGATAATTGTAGATAGACCTCCAGAATACACACAAATGTACAGACATTTGCTCATAAAATGGCATCTACTGAAAAGGAGGTTCTCAATAATCATAATAATCAAAAGAACAAAATAACACATTTGTAGATGCCAGTAAGCCTCTTTCCCAGCCACTCAGGTGCTTCCTGAATGAATGTACAAAGAGGTGATGACAGCAAGGATGGAGGCTATGAGTTAGTTCAACAGCATGGATTTCTCCTCATCGAGGCTGACCTGGTACTGCCACTGCAGAATGACTAAACTGAAAACCACAGAGACCAGCGGTAAGCCCTCAAATGGCACCATTCCCTTGGGTACAGCCAGATTATATTGGACCCCTTCTCTTATAGAAGGGGCAGCAATTTGTCCTAACTGGAATGTACGTGTATTCTAGATATGGATTTTTTTTCTCTTTCCTCAGTGCTTTTGCCAGTACCACGATCATGGACTTACGGAAAGGCTTAGTCACCATATTCCACACAATGTTGTTTAATTCCACACAATATTGTTTCTGACCAAAGAACTGAACACGACAAAACAAGCACAAAAATGAGCTCATGACTATGGAATTCACCGGTCTTACCACATAGTTATCATTTAGAAGAAAGTGGTTTGATAGGATGGTAGAATGAGATCTATGAGGAATCAGTTACAGCGCCAATTAAGAAGACCCTGAAAGTTTAGAACTATGTCTTATAAAATGCCATCATATGCTTTGATTCAGTGACTAACATATGGTGTTGCCCCCTGGTAACCCAAAGATTTTCTTCCCATTCCCACAACTTTGTGCTCTGCTGGTTTGGAGGTCTCAGTTCCCAAAGGAGGAATGCTCCTATCAAAAGACATAACAAGTATTCCATTGAACAGGAAGTTGAGGCTACTACCTTGCCATTTTTGACTCCTCATGCCAGTGGGCCAATAGGCAAAGAATGGGAGCCTATACTTCGAAGGCTAGGAAGATTGATCCTGATTAACAAGGGAAAACTAAGTTGTTACTATACAAAGGAGTCAGTGAAAACCAGGGAATTCACTGGGATACCTCTTAGAACTTCCATATCAAAGAACGAAAGTTAATTGAAAACCAAAATAATCTAAAAGGTAGAACCACTGAGGATTAAAAACCTTCAGTAATGGTAGTATTGAACTTTTGACCAGACATAGAACTAGCTGAAGTGCTAGCTGAAAGCCAAAAAAATATGGAATAGGTAGTGGGAAAAGAAAGTTACAGCTATCAGCCACAGCCCTATGACTAGTTTTAGAAACATGGAGAGTAGCAGCTACAAATATGTTCTTCCTTGTTTATTATAGTTGTATTTCTTTTTTCCTCTCTATTATTTTATATAAGGGATATTTACAAGTTAGTCTTTAGGTAACTAAAATAGAGAAATACTTGTCTTTGTTACTTAGTGCTGCTGTAACACAAATACCACAAGTGGATTGCTTTAAAGAACAGAAATTTATTTTCTCACGGGTCTGGAGGCTGAAATTCCAAATCAGGGTCTCAATCATGTTGATTCCTTCCTTGCTGGCAGCCCCATGTGTGCCTTGGTTCCTTAGCATTCCTTGGCTTGTAGATGATCCTCATGACATCTGTCTTCCCCCATGTGTATGCCTGGTCTATCCTGTTTTTTTTATAACTCAAAAGTGATGAGGTTAGGACCATAGGAAATGAAAAACCCTATTTACAAACAGGAGTCCATCCACAGGTACAAAGACCAGGATCCTGTTCAACCCATATTGGGGGAAGCACAATTTACTTCATGTTGGTGGTGTTGGGTGCCCTTGAGTTAATTTTGACTCATAGCAACCCCATGTGACAGAGTAGAACTTCCCTATAGGGTTTTCTTGGCTATAATCTGTATGGAAGGAGATTGCCAGGTCTCTCTCCTGCAGACCTGCTTTCTGGGCTAGGACCACCTATATTTAGGTTAGCAGCCAAGCACTTGTTGCACCACTTGGGCTTCTTATTCAATTCATAACCGTACTTAATTGCCCATACTTGGAAACAATGCCTGTTGGAAAGTTCTGTGTCCTTTTGGTGGTAGAGGGTGAGAGCATCTTCCGAAAAATTGTTACATCTTATTAGGCAGAATCATAAAGTTGTTATTGCATGAAAGTTCCAATGTATGTAGAAGCATATTATTAAGCTATTGTCTCTCTGCTCTGAATTCACCCTTTCAGACCCTGCTTTACACAACAAGGGATGGACTTCTTCAAATTACATTTTCTCATTTGTCAGCTGAATCTTTGTTAAATTCTGTCAAAAAGGAGTCCTGAAGGGAAACTGGAAGGCAGGTAGAGGGCAGAAGAGATGCGTTTCTTTTTATTTGCTTGCTCTTCCTGTCAGTGTCACCCTAGCAATGGTACTTCACCCTGGAGGCAGAAGTTTATTTCAACCTTCAACTTTTTTTTTTTTTTTTTTTGGCAATTTCAGAAGCAGCCTCATTATGTCTCCCACCCCCTCAGAAGCACCAGCAATAGCTGCCGATGACTCATGGGGTTTGATCCTCAACCCTCTGAAACCATTCCTCTCACCTCAGGGTTCTAGTACTAGATGAGAAGTACTCCCTCTTTAGAGGTCTGAGTCACAGCTCCCCAAGACTCCTCCTCCAAGCTTTTAAGTTTTGATGACCCCAACTTCTTCTGTTTGTTTCCCCAGCCCTACTGTGGGTCCCTGTTTCTGCAATTATTAGCTCTATACCTCAGCATTTGTTTTTCATTTTTCAGCCCTCCATCATCTGTGTAATTAATTCCCTATGTTAAATGCTCTGTTGAAATACCTAGTATGGTTTCTTTTTAACTTTCTGGACCTTGACTGATACATACATGAGAGAGAAATATGCACCAATTAGAAGCAACAGCTTAGATACACACGTACAACCCGGTGCGGTCGAGTCGATACACATAGCAACACAGAAAAATATTAAGTACGTAGTACTGAATGAAAAACAGTCCCTGGGTGGCGTAAAGGGTTAAGCACTCAACTACTCGCCGAAAGGTTGGTGGTTCACACTCACCCACAGGCGCCTTAGAAGACAGGCCCGGCAATCTGCTTCTGAAAGGTCACAGCCTTGAAACCCATATGGAGCAGTTCTACTCTGCACACATGGGGTTGCTATGAGTCAGAATCGACTCAACAGCAACTGACAACAACAACAATCATTCCAGCCAAAGTTATGAGGCTAATAATCATTGGCCCTGATTGGACTGCTTAAATCATGTGCCCTTCCTGAACCGAGCATTATGGCCAACCAAACCTGTTGCAAATCAAGTAGATTTAAACTCACGGCATCCCCACGTGTTATAGAGTAGAAGTGAGCTCAACAGGGTTTCCTGGCTGTAATTTTTACTGAAGCAGATCATCAGGTCTTTCTTCCATGGCATTGTTGGGTAGGTTTGATCCGCCAACCTTTGGGTTACTAGCCAAGCACAAATCATTTGTGCCACCCAGGGATGATACACTATGGCTGTTGTTGTTGTTGTTAGGTGCCATCTAGTCAGTTCTGACTCATAGCAACCCTATGTACAACAGAACGAAACACTGCCCAGTCCTGCGCCCTGCTCACAGTCGTTGCTATGCTTGAGCCCATTCTTGCAGCCACTGTGTCAGTCTGTCTCGTTGAGGGTCTTCCTCTTTTTCACTGACCCTGTACTTTACCAAGCAGGATGTCCGTCTCCAGAGACTGGTCCCTCCTGACAACATGTCCAAAGTATGTAAGATGTAGTCTCACCATCCTTCCTTCTAAGGAGCATTCTGGTTGTACTTCTTTCAAGACAGATTTGTTTGTTCTTTTGGCAGACCATGGTATATTCAATATTCTTTGCCAACACCACAATTCAAAGGCGTCAATTCTTCTTCCGTCTTCCTTATTCATTGTCCAGCTTTCACATGGATATGATGCCAGTGAAAATACAATGGTTTGGGTCAGGTGCATCTTAGTCTTCAAGGTGACATCTTTGCTTTTCAACACTTTAAAGAAGTCTTTTGCCACAGATTTGCCCAGTGCAATGCGTCTTTTGATTTCTTGACTGCTGCTTCCATTGGTGTTGATTATGGATCCAAGGAAAATGAAATCCCTGACAACTTCAATCTTTTCTCCATTTATCATGATGTTACTTATTGGTCCAGTTGTGAGAATTTTTGTTTTCTTTATGTTGAGGTGTAATCCATACTGAAGGCTGTGGTCTTTGATCTTCATCAGTAAGGGCTTCAAGTCTTCTTCTCTTTCAGTAAGCAAGGTTGTGTCATCTGCATAATGCAGGTTGTTAATGAGTCTTTCTCCAATCCTGATGCCCCGTTCTTCTTCATATAGTCCAGCTTCTCTGTTTATTTGCTCAGCATACAGATTGAATAGGTATGATGAAAGGATATAACCCTAACACACAACTTACCTGACTTTAAATCACGCAGTATCCCCTTGTTCTGTCCAAACAACTGCCTCTTGATCTATGTACAGTTTCTTCATGAGCACAATTAAGTGTTCTGGAATTCCCATTGTTTCACTATGGCTAGAGGTGTGCAATACTTTCATTGGTCAATCATGGGACTATCTCCCCGAGAGGGGGGGGTCAGTCCTACTGAACCTGTTAGTCAAACAAAAACCAAACCCATTGCTGTCTAGTCAATTCTGACTCATAGCGACTCTGTAGGACAAAGTAGAACTGCCCCATAGGGTTTCCAAGGAGTAGCTGGTGGATTTGAACTGCTGACCTTTTGGTTAGCAGCTCTTTAGGAGAAAGATCTGGCAATCTGCTTCCATAAAGATTACAGCCAAGAAAACCCTGTGGGGAAGTTCTACTCTGTCACATGGGGTTGCTATGAGTCACAGTTGACTTGATGGCACACAATACCACCAACATGACTTAAATTACTAATAAAGAATTCCACAATGACACTGTTTGTATAGTAAAAATATCACATCTGGGTAGATCATAAGGGTAGAGCTGGTCTTTAAGAGAGGACAAAGAAGGTGACTCATGGCCATGTGGCTATATTTTAGGAATGCTGCAAATTCCTCCTGCCCAAAATATCTTCTCCATCTGCCAACCACAACTTAAATTCCAATTCCACTACTCTACTGAGATTCATTGTTTTCGGCCTATAACTTGGACCCTCCAAGCTTCTTTGGAAAAAAAAATGCAAATGACTCAGCGTTTATCAGCTTTTAATACCTTGCTATTGATTACCTTACCAGAATGATGATGACAGAAGGCAACAGTGAGGAGTCCCTTCAAGGAAAGGGTCTAAATGGGTTGAAATGTCACAAAGGGCAGACTTGGAGCCTGGGTGGCCGGGGTAACAGAGAAAAGTGAGGAGCTATGTGGTGAGTAATAGCACACTCCAGATACAACCTGTTTCTTGGGGGCAACCCTGCCCATAACCAGTTGCAGTCAAGTTGAATCTGACTCATGGTGACTCCATCTGTGTCAGAGTAGAACTGTGCTCCATAGGTTTCCAAAGGCAGATTTCTGAAAGTAGATCGATTGCTAGGCCTTTCTTCTGAGGCACCTCTGGGTGAACTTAAACCTCCAATCTTTTGGTTAGCAGCTGTCATGGATTGAACTGTGTCCCCCAAAAAATATGTGTATCGATTTGGCTAGGCCGTAATTCCCTAGGTTGTGTGGTTGTCCTCCATTTTGTGATTGTAATTTTACGTTAAAGAGGATTAGAGTGGAATTGTAACACCACCCTTACTCAGGTCACATCCCTGATTCAATGTAAAGGGAGTTTCCCTGGGTGTGGCCTGCCTTACCTTTTATCTCTTGTAAGAGATAAAAGGAAAGGGAAGCAAGCCGAGAGTTGGGGGACCTCATACCACCAAGAAAGAAGCACTGGGAGCAGAGCATGTCTTTTGGACCCGAGGTTCCTGCACAAAGAAGCTCCTAGTCCAGGGGAAGACTGATGATGAGGAGGACCTTCCTCCAGAGCCGACAGAAAGCCTTCCCCGGGAGCTGACGCCCTGAATTTGGACTTCTAGCCTACTAGACTGTGAGAAAATAAATTTCTCTTTGTGGAAGCCATCCACTCGTGTTATGCCTGTTAGAGTAGCACTAGAAAACAGAGACAGCAGCTGAGCGTGTTAACTGTTTGCACCACTCAGGGACTCACACATAATATCTCTAAGTTACATCTCAGAGGGGACATTCTATGAGAGTAGGTTTAGGAATCTAGCCCCTTCCCCTCACTAAAACTAGTTCCTTGTTGGAGACATGGCTGCAAATGGTATCTGTCCTGGGTCTACAGGCAGAGGAGATAGTTTAAATATAAGATGGTCACCAGGAGCAACTCAGACTCTAAGAACTTAGAAGTTATTTCCAGCTTCTAATCATCTAATAAAGGAGCACTGGTGGTGCAGTGGTTAAAGTGCTCAGCTTCTAACCAAAAGTTCGGCAGTTTGAACCCACCAAACACTCCACAGGAGGAAGATGTAGCAGTCTGCTTCTGTAAAGATGATAGCCTTGGAAACACTATGGGGCAGTTCTACCCTGTCCTGTAGGGTTGCTGTGAGTCAGAATCAACTCGGTGGCGGTGAGTTTGGGTTTTCTGGTTTAATCATCTAATAGTTAAACAAAGAAGTCCCTAGGACTCTTGTTTGTTGATCTTTTTTTTTACTGACATGAAGGTGCCAGTCTCTAAATGCATTTTTTTTCCCCAGTTAATGCATTTAAAAAGATATAGCAATACCCCAAACTATCTTCCTCTGTGATCTGGGCGAGATACTAGTCTTCCTTACAGTGTCCCAATTTTAAACTCCTTTTGACTAAGTTTCCTATTTCACCAGACCCTGTCTTTCTAACAGGAATTATAACATAACATATACCAGTTAAAATCTTCCCAAGTTGATAGATAGATAGACATCCATTAAACTATTAGCAGTGGTTATCTATGGGAAGGGGAATGTGATAAAAGATGAGATAGTAAAAAAGGAATAAAACTTTTTATTCCATATCTGTTTTTTATTGCTTGAATTTTGTTTACAGTTAACTTCATCCATGAATCCTTTTAGTAATTTAGAAATCAGTAAAATTGATACTTAATTGTTGTACTAACTAAAAGACATTTAGTACTAACCAAAAGACATTTGGGAGAATTGAGCTTGGGAAAAGGGAGACAGAGCCTGTTCAGTGGCCTAGATAAGTGGTGGCCACATCGAGAAAAAGTGTAACCCATAAATGTCGCCACCTCCTGAATTAAACTTAAGAATAATGTTCAAATGATATAAAACCAAGCTGAATAAAAATGTAAAGTACTCCAATTCTTTGTTACATCTCCTTTGTTTTTTTTGTTTTTTGTTTTTCAAAAAGAATGAACTGCTGTTCTTGAAAGTGTCATAAAGATACAGGTCGGTTATGCTGTTCCCTGGATGGGTTTCAGCTGGTAATAAATGGTTTTCTGAGAGGTTTGAGTTAAAGCTCTTATGTAAATACAGACTTACATAATGCTCTTTAAACTAGAACTTTGAAGACAATCTGCAGTAGGCATGTGAAATGTGTCTGTGCTGCAAATGGCATCTGAAAACTGACAGGAAAGCATCCAAGACGTGGTGGAAGAAAACAGGAAGAATAAACACTCACGATGTAAAGCTTCTAATCAATCACTAAACCAAACTTCAACCACGACCAAACAGAGAATACGTTAAGAGGTCTGTCCCGGGCTTATAACAATGCTACCAACCGAAGTATTTTTTAGGAGAGCTCCTGAGTATTATTCATTGTAAAATTCTGTGTGAAAGTCTCCAAGGACAGGACTAATGCCTTCGGCTCACCCAAGCTTCAGATGGTTCCTTTTCTCTCCCTATGAGGTGAGACAGTGCATCGTCTCACGGAAAAGGCTAAACTAGTATTGATTTTCCAATTTCTGAAAGAAGTAACCGTTTCGAGCAAAGGCACGCTCTCAGGGGTCTGTATAAGGGAAAAACACACTATAAACCACAAGTGCTGCGGTAGGGAAAGAACTGTGGTGAGCGAGCCGCGGCTTGTTTTTGCCCAACCAGCGGGCTGCAAAGTTTTTGCCACAACAGCTGCGACATTCTGATTCTGTGGACCCGCCAGGAGAGGCGTTTCTCTGCTAAAATAGCCTTCTTAGGAACGATTTCCGTATTTTTCGAGAAGGCAGGAAGGACCATCTTCTCTGTCCTCGTCCCCACCTCACCTTTATTATCCCGGATCCTTACGCCCTCCCAGCGGAACCCCATCTGAGAGAGACTGGGAGGAAAGGGTTGGAGAGAGGAGGAGGGAGGAAAGGAGAGAGGAAAGAAGGGAGAGAAGAGGGAGAAAGGGAAGAGAAAGAGAAGACAGACAGAGACAGACACCGAGAGAGAGTCGTGTTTTAAGCGTCTTCAAGCCTTTCAGAAGTCCCCCGCCCTCATAGGTCTCCGTGCGCCGGAGTCCAGCCCCGCCTCCCCGTCCCCACAATCCGGGGCCAGTGTCTTTGCGGGGGCGTTAAGACGGAAATTTTCAAGCCCCAGATGTGTGGTGGACTAACATTCAAGTCCACCCAAACCTGAGACTGCTATTCGCCAGGCCCCTGAGTTCCTTAAGTAGCTGCCAAGTCTGAGCGCGCTTTCGGCAGTGCGCAGGGGCCGCGCCGCGTGGGACCGCCCTCGCCTGGGGACAAGAGGCGGGAGGAAAAGGATGGGGAAGGGGGGGCAGCAGCCCTGCCCAGAGGTTTGGAAAGCGTCTCCTCAGCTCTGGCACGCCTGGCTCTTCCTTTCTCCGCGGGCCCTCCTCCCACTCTCGCCGCGGCGACCCTCCAGCCCTCCCCCCGCCACCCCGGGCTCCGCCACCCGGCGGCTGCCCCCGCCACCCCGTGAACGCAGCAACCGCAGGCAGAGCCCCTTCCTCTGCTAGCAACCTCCAACTTTCCTAACATCCCCTGCCCGCCACGTAAATCACTGTTTATGACCGCATAGACTCGCGCTCCTTCACACCTGCCCTTTTCTCCTGAAGCCTGAAAGTGGCTGAATGGAAACACTGACACGTGAAAACTCTATTCTGAGTGACTTAGAATTGGCCGCCTTGAGGTTTTAATCTTGCTCGGTTCGTCTTGCCCTGTGCTCGAGGCAGCTGTCCGAAAGCTCCCCGCATGTTTTACTGTCCCTAGGAAAAGTAAGGCAAGGAGGTAGAGGAGAGGAAGGAGGTGAGAAGGAGGGGGAAAAGTGAGCGGTCTGGGGCCACACTGTGATCCAGGAGGAAACTCTGAATCCTAATCCCAGGAATTTAAATCCCTGCTCATTGTTTCCAAACCTAATCCACACGGCAGCTTTCTTCTAGGCCCTGGAACCCCCAGTAAAGTCTTAGAAGCCGAGAGAACGGACAAGCCACCACAGACCATCTGTCCTAAGGGGATGGAGTACTGCTTGCCCTAATTCTACCCTTCCCCTACCCCCCTCCCCCATCAGCAACAAGTTTACAAATGCGGGACACCCCCCAACCCGGCCCACCCTCCACCCCTTGGCAGACACACTCCACGTGTTAGCCCCAGACATGGTCCTGCAAAGGCCCAACTGGCCGCCTGTGGCCAGCCTGATGTGAGGACACGTCTGGGGAGATGTCCGGCGAACCTTTTTATAAACCTCTTCACGAAGGAAATGGGTGCTCTTTCTTGGCCTTTAGTTGTTTCATCCCTAATAAAAGTTTTTCTATTCCAAGCACAACACTAAGGATCCTTGCACTTAGTTCTAGCTTACAAGTTTTTACCATAAAATGATTCGTGGCGCATTTGACTTGAGTTTCCTCCCCTCAGCGTCCCTGCAGGGATCTTGTCTCCTGGTTTTCCAGGCCTGACACACTGATTGAGGGCCCCAGCCTTGGAGGAAGGGGGCAGTTGCAGCGGGTCCTTCTAATACTCCAATTCTACCAGGGCGATCTCCCACCAGGCTCCACGCTCTCTAACTACCACTGTACCAGCAAGGTGGAGAACAAGCTTAATTTTCTGTAAAGCGGCCTCCAATCTTAGAACTCCTCCTGACGCAGCCAAGAGAAGAAGAAAGGAAAGCAGCGGAGATGGTAGCTGGACACCCCCAAACCCTGACCTCAAAAAAAGAAAACCCTCAACTGACGCCTCTCTCCACCTTGCATTGTATTTCTGAAACCTGGAAATGAAAATGGAAATTGTTTGATGTATGAGGAGACGTTATCTAATTAGGGCGTAAGAAATTTAATCTTTCCAGCATGCAGGTCATATAATTAATGTTAATTTAACGCTCAAATTCTCAGTCATTAATTTTTATTCTCTTAAATGCAGTTTGGCAGGGGCCCCTGATCCATGGCAATGGATTTTACTGGATGTGAGAGCACACTTGGTTTTAGGAGTGACTCACCACAGACCTTCCCATCCCAATAACAAGACCACATCATGTATGCGTTATTAAGCCACGTAATTGAACGGTCCATAGTTTGCATATCAGACTATTAAAATAATGTGTTTTTCTTTTCTCCGAACACGTATCGTTCAAGCCTCTGCGAATATGTGGCGATTCTGATAATTATCACCCAATTACTGCAAATGTTCTCTTCATTAACGTGATTTCTTTCAAGCATTTTTTAAAATGTGAATATCATTATGAATTAAGGGACTTCTTGCAAAGTTGCGTGAACTTTTTTTAAGTAACTTGCCACTGGGAAGGGAAGAATATATTTTAAATGGGGGAAGGAGAAAAATGCTGTTGACTATGCCTTTCAAATAACTTCATCAGGTCAAATAAAAGTTTTTCTGCCTAGTTTTTCACGCAGCTTCTAGAACAGAGACAGAAAGGGAGGGAGGGAAGGAGGCTTTCAAAGGCACAGGCGAGTAGGAGGGAATTCATTTTGTAAAGTTCCTGTTATCCTGTCTCCTTCTGGTGTAGACAACTTGTCCTCACAATAATTCTAAGTTTTTACCTAACCTGGAGTAAACTAATATTCCTCCTTTTAAAAAAGTACGAGCTCAAAATTTTCTAAAGTTAACTAAATATTGTTGTTCCCCCTCGCTATTCTGAGCTGTACTGTTGGAGAAATTATAACTCTTCAAGGGTCTTCATTATAACATTCCCCTCACAGTTTCAAAGTTGAATAACTAGAAATTTAAAAAAACCACTACTGCAAAATAAAAGTCTCTTTAAAATGTGGGAAATTTGCATCTACACTCCTTTCTAGCAGTTTTCCTTTCAGCGATTTAAAAACTCTCTTAACAGGCCATTCTGTCGCTGATACTGTCGCCGCTCCTTCTCTGACAGTGTCAGCGTCCGCGCCATGCGCGGGTTGCCTCCTCCGACGGCACCTCCAACGCTGAAACCCTGCCCTAAGCCCCGGAGGAGAGGTGGTTTCACCCGCCAGGAAATTCTCACGAGTTTGAAAAAGTTGTATGATTTCTCCTAAATAAAATACATGCAGGAAAAGAGTGGGTCGGAGGGCGGAGAGCGCGCGCGCGCGCGTCAGTTGCGGCTGGTGCATTCCGCCAGCGCCAGCAGTAACCTGCTTGGCGGTTCCCTGCGGGGCAGTGCACCCCTCCGCTTGCTCGGTGCCCGGTCCATCGAACCCCTCTCTTCGAGTTCGCAGTCAGCTCTCCGGGAAGGGGTGCCAGGCCCCGGGCAACACTTTTATTTTGGTTGAGAGGAGGCAGCGCTGCTCCCAGGCCCGAGGGAGGCGAACTGAGCCCTTCTGTTTGGATTTCCCTCCTTGCTATAGCAACCAGCAGCCTCGGGACAAAAATGCGCCCTCCCTGGACAAAGGCTCGGCCTCCCGCTTCTCGCCCTCGTCTTCCTCCCCAGGCTCGCTGCCAGGACCCGCCTGGACGCACTGCGGCCGTGGAACGCCCCCTTCCCTCCACTCCCTCCCGGAGCGGTCCCTCCAGAGAGCCGGGACGCCGAGGCCCCTTCTCTCTACCCCGGCTAATCCCCACGCCCTCTGAGGCCAGGACCCAAAACCTTCTCGCCGAGTCAGGGGCTCCCGCCTCAAAGTTTTCTGCGACATTGTGTGGAGTGGGTGGTTGGATGCCCCTGAGGAGCACAAACTCCGGCTTTTTTCAGGTTTAAAAAAATACATTAATATAATTCACAAAGCTATATCTCTCTCTCTCTCACGCCTCTCTCTCTCTCTCACACACACACACACACACACACATACAGACGCACGCAAATTTGAGCACCCTAGACCGCGGACCTAGGCAAGATCTCTGACTTTCTTTCGCTCTCCCAAGGTTAATTAAGTTCCCTTCCACAAACTGAGCTCGACGCCTATTCATTATTCTCTCCTTCCGACTTATGGCGTTAATATGATCAGGCCTGTGCCTCTGCCATGCCCTGTTTTCCTATTTTGCATTTAATGCAACTACCAGGCTGCCCTAGGTTACCATCGAAAACTCGCGGGAAGACAGGAGATCTAGGGGTCTCGCAGCTTCAACCGGCCTGAGGCTCCCTCTTTCTGCGTCTTCTTTCAGCCCAGGTCAGCCCACACACTCTCAAAGCCCGTATTCTGGAACCAGTCTTCAAAAAAAAAAAAAAAAGCCCGAACTTTATTAAGTCTAAAGTTGCCTAGAAGTACAGGTCTGAATCATAGCGACCTAGCAGGGGCCGGCAGAAGGTCCTGGTGCACAATTATTGCCGCTGTGATAGTTAACCGCTCTCAAGAAAAACATCACTCCCACGCAACCCCTGCGCCGCTGGTTTCGTCCCCACCACCACCACCACACACACACAGTAACTACGCAGTTGTTAACTACACTCCCGCACTTTAGAAGGGATTTGCATTAGTGCCCTGCGCGACTAGAACAAGAGAATCCAACTCCAACCTGAACCAAATACAGCCTTGTTCCCCCTGCCCCCAGAGATGGAGACCCAGCCCCAGCCCTTGGACTCTGCATCAGTGAAATAGCTGAGCCCGCCCCAGCCCCACCCCCGCGCCTGTGCGCAGGTGTGTGCTCGCGCGCTCTGCACTCCCCTGGCTTCTCAAAGATTGCTTCAATGGATGGGAGAGGGAAGGGGCTGCGACAAGGGTTTCATCTCAGTACATTTCCAAACGCTTTAGAGCTAAGGAGGTTTCTGTTGAAATCACTTTAATTTATCAAGGAACTGTCATCCCCTCCAGGCGGCCAGCAATACACCTGTTTTAAGAAGAAGGGGGAAAAAACACTTTAGGCTCCATTGTTAAGCGGTCATTCAACTGTTGGTCCTTTGAAAACGAAATTACAGAAAGGCTAACTAGGAGCCACCAATTGGATCGTGTTCCTTTCCTGAGATTTCAATATAAACAAGCTGTTTTAACGCCAAATAGAATATATCTTGCACACTGATGGAATGCGTCCTTTATGCTTTCTCCCACTAAGGCCTCATATTCACTACTCAAAATTTAGCAGGCTTCCTCTGATAAATTACTCAAAGTAACCCCTGAAACAGCGAGGCTGCCTGGGTGACCTGGTGTTAGAAGTCTTCAGCCTGTCTATAAAATATTCACTAGAGACTACAAAGGGGAGGAGGTTATTTTAATAAGATTCAGAACTTGAAGAAAAAGAGAAAGATTAATATCCATGAATTCAAATAATTTCATTTCAAATACTGAACTTATGATGTCACACCTCACTGGCTTAAACAGCAGTGAAGGTAAAATGAGAGTAGTCTCATGTGAGGAGTGAACAAACAGAGATACTAAGCATATGAAGAAAGGCACCTTCAACTTTTAAGAAACTTTCCCTTCTTCAAGACAGTGGTATGGCATGGAGACAGACGCACATTTCAGAACTTACCAAATGTGCGCGCATGTGCATGTGATTTTTAAACTCAGGAGACAATATACATATGCTGCCACATAATTAAATATTTTAATTTCTGTACCTTTTTTAAGGTAAATGTTAATTGCGTCTCTCCCAAACACTGACACCTCGGATGTGCTATTTCCCATGCTTCTTATAAATGTCTCCCTAAGCCTGCATTTCTTGAAGCTTTAAGGCGGTTTTCATTGAAGCAGCCGGCTGCGTCTTTGTGTGGATTGGCTGCTTAAAGCTGCAGTTCTGAAGTTGAGGCCTCAGTTTTGTTATTCTGTAGGCACTTAGCAAAAATTCCGTTCAGATGTGAAGGACGCTATACCAAATTAAACAACTGCAGGGAGCTAGCAGGAAAGCAGAAAGCTAGCAGAAAGGAATGAATGACTGCGATGACAAGTTTAAAAAGAGAACGGAGATCCAAACAATCCTTCTCCAAGGTGGATATGTTAAGTAGGTCCTTGTGAAGAAAAAAAAAGAAAGAAACACCAGTTTTACCTAAGTTTAAACCGCTACCGTTATTTCCCGGAAAAGGCCACCTGGGAAGACAGTTCCCTTTGTTTCCTGATTTCTGTTATTCTAGGGCCACATACATTAAATACATGAAGATCCAGCAAATAAATACCATCTCCTCTCTGTTTTAAAATTGTGCTTCCACCTTAAAGTACGGGTATGATTACGGTGGTTTTTCTAACTCCTGGTATTAAAAATAAATAAATGCTATTTTACAAACAGGGTGAGTGTGTTTATTAGATGAATGAGTTAATAAACTGGAGTTCAAATTAGTGCGTGAGCTGATTCCATACTGTTACTCGGGTGAAGAATTGGGGAGTTTGGATCAAGGTTGCTGGGGGCTGCCGAGACATAGGCCTGGCTCACTCTCTGGAGTGTTGAGACTACGCGGGATGAATGTGGTGCCTTTTCGGTTTACGCTGGTTTGTTTCCTCGCAGGCAGGAGGGAATCCGCACCACTTCTTCAGACCAGCCTATCAGCTCTGGAAATCGACGGTTTTGAGTCCTTCATCTGGACCTAGGGGAAGGGGCTGGGCCGGCTCTGGAGCCAGGATCTCCTTGCAGGGTGCGGCGCACCAGTCCTCGCCCAAGTGGCTCGGGTAACCAGGCAGTCTGCGCCCTGGGCGCCGAAGCCCGCCGGAACCTCCTGTTCAACCATTGTCCTAACGACTGATCTCGGGAGCTGTGCAGGAGTATGGGAGCTATCCAGCCACCTTGTCAGTTCAAAGCATTTTAGGGTTGTTTGAAATCCTCTCCACGTCAACGTAAGCAGCCTCCGTATTTGAACAGCTGCTTTGAACAGTGTAAGGGAATGAGCTGAATCAAAACCTGGAGGTGTCTGTTCGAGATACCTTCAATGTGCTTTTACGCAGGAGGAGAAAGGCAGGGCAGACACGCGGACTCTACCCTGGGGTTAGCCCCAAAGAAAGGTGCCCACGACCTGTGTGGGGAGGAGGAGTGGAGAGGTTCCCATTTGCAGCTAAAACCTACCCGAGCCCAGGTTTTGGGAGTCCTAGGGAGGCGCCTCCCCAGGAGGCATGGGAAGCGGAGGCTGCTCAAGACCCGGCGTTCGCGCCAACCGGGCCCCCAGCGGCCGAGCGGAGAGGAGGAGGAGGGGAAGAGTGTGCCCACAACCACAGTGCGCGCCCAGCTCCGCGGGCCCCGCGATTGGCTCTGCTCCGGACCGAGGGATGCGGAGGCCAAGGCCAGGGGGAGGGAATTGCTTTGTGTTCTCTCAGGCATTTACTGGGCGTATTAGCCCGGTAGAACTACGCGGGCTTACCCAGCTGGGAACTTTTCGGCTCCTTCGCCAGCCAGCGAAATGAGGTGGGGGTGAGGGGTGGGGTCTGGGGGTGGTGATCTGGGACGTCAGCGTAGGATGGATCTTCTGAGCAGTAAACGCCAGCGAAGACCCATCCCAGACAGGAAGTTTTGATGAACACGTGCAGCCTATGGTTGCCCCCCATCCCTCCCCTATCAGCTCCCCAAGCCTCCGACAGTAGAAGAAACCTCGGACAGGGGAGACCCGGGAAAAGACAAGGTTACTGTGCTCCCGGACGCGGCCCGTCCCGCCGGCCGCATTTCATCTGTTGGACCTCTGAGCTCCCTGGGCGTGGGAGGGGAGGTGATGAGGCAGGGCGGGCTAGAAAGGGAGGCGATCGGCAGGCGCGCTCCCCAAGGTCCTGGGAGAGCCCCGCGCCCAGCGCGGGGTAAGCCGGGCCGTAGCCCTGCAAAGACGGCCCAGCACGCTGCCCAGCCGCTCCGCTCCCTATAGAGGAGCCGCAGCTCCCAGGCTCGGATTTTTTCCATTTTTTTTTTCCCGCTAACGGGGCAAGTTACGGGATAACTAGTTGCCCCCTAAGCGCGTGGCCAGAACGGCCCCGCGCTTGCGTGGGACTGAGCGCCAGGCTGTGTGTGTCCTTGCCTCGCCGCGCGGGTGCGCGCATGGGGGTGCAGGTCCGTCCCTGCGGCCCGCCCCTCCCCTAACCATCTACCTCTCTCGCACACATACGCTCATTAACCCAGGACCTGTGGAAATGCTCAGCCAAAGCGCCCTGCCCGGGCGGGTGCTCAACATGGTGATTTATAAACAACTCAGCCACTCCCCAAAGAGTTCCGCTCCTCGTTAGTCATGATGAATTCTCTGGCCCGCTCCACTCTGCTGTCTCGATTAAGATGCTCGGAGGCCCCAAACTGTTCCCCTTGAACGTCCATTTGGCTTTTCTTACAAGCCCACGACCGCCAGTAGCGCCAGCGCCACATCGCACGGAGGGAGAGTGGGCGGTGCGAAAGCGATTCACGTTCCCTAGGGTCTTTCTTTCCCTTTCCTGCTGCAACTTTTTGATTCGCTTTGCAGTCAGTACCCGCGCCACACACCCAGCCCTGCGTAGCGGTCCCGCCGCTCTAATCAAGACCCGCGCCAGGGTCTGTCCTACCCGGCTCTCAGGCTCCGAAACCGGCGGCAGGCACCTGCTCCGGCGGCCAGAGAGGGAACTGACGGCGCGACTCGCTTGCGCTCGGCACAACGGCGCTGGGAGTTGCTCCGTCTTTGGAGTTTAAGGCTGAAGGCTGAGCAGGGAGCTTGACCAGCAAATGCCCGAGACCTGAGTTAGACCAACTCCGCACGCTGGCATCCACAGAAGTTACTGATTAGGAAGGTTCCCCAGCACCAGCCCGGTTTGTCTTATACACTCTTCCTCCCTTTCAAAGAGGCTAAAGGAAAAGTTGCACCGAAAAGCTCCAGGAGAGCAGAGAAGTGCGCACGGAGCCCTGACGTCCACACTTCACCGAGCGGCCTTTTCCGCCTCCGCCTCACCCAGAGGCAGCGCGCCCTTCGCCAGCGCTTCTGCACCCTCGCCCAAGGCGGAGGTCTGTCCACGCAGTTTCTAGTTTTCTGAATCAGAAACTGAGCGCGCCAGTGTGTGTGAATCTAACAGTGAGACTTTTAGAGTTTGTTTTGATTTCAGTCCAGACCAATGCGCCGTCTGAGCAGAGAACTCCGCGCCTTAACAGGAGCCACTCACAAGCCGCGGCGCGGGCTAAGCCTGCCTCTCACGGGGTCCTTCCGCTAAGGGGCTGGGAGATAGTTGGGCCTGGGACCTAAAAAGGAGACAGCCTGTGATAGGGGCGGTGTGGAGGGGTGGGGAGGGCCTTTATTTGGGGCAAGAGTCCGCACACTTTGGAGCCACAAGCACCTGGGCACTGAAACTCTAACCATGGGAGAAAGACTACAACAGGGAACAAGCCTTGTTCCTGGCTCTAGGTTTAAGAGACGCTGGTGTGTGTGTGGTGTGTGTGTGTGTGTGTGTGTGTGTGTGTGTGTGTGTGTGTCCCGAGGTGAAAAAAAACCTGATTCCTGCTGGCTCAGTGCGACCCAGCTTTTCTCCGGCTCCCTCTCTCCCCCGCCCTCCACGCCCTTTTGGGAGGAGAAGGTGGACACCACCCCTTTCCAAATCCTCCAAGTGGCTGTAGTCGATAAGAGCGTCGGGGCCGCCCCGCTGCCCGGCTTCTCTGCCTGAGAGACAGATGGGGGGCGGGGCCCACCAGAGATGGGTGGAGGAGGCCTGGGGTGGGGGACAAGGGGAGGGTGAGGACTGAGAGAATCTGAATCAGGAGGCGAGGGAGGACCAGGAGGGGGGCGAGGAGCACTCAGTGCACAGAGGGGAGAGGGAGGAGGCAGCTCTGCACCAATCAGTGGCGCCGGCCTGGGAGGTTGCTAGCGGTATCCACGTAAATCAAAGGGCGCGGAGCCAATGGGAGGGGGCGGAGGGGGCGGGGCCCAGGCGCGTGCCGCTGCGAGCCAGAGCTGCCAAGAGAGCGGGAGAGAGCTAGAGGGAGCAGGGAGAGGGGGGAGCGCGGAGCGAGTCAGAGAGTGAGCAAGAGCGAGAAGAAGGGAGAGGAGGAGAAAGAGAGCGAGGGCGGGCGGCGGGAGGCGCCGGCGACAGCAGCAGCAATAGCAGGAGCAGCAACAGAAGGCGTCGGAGCGGGCGTCGGAGCTGCCCGCTGCGGGGGAAGAGAGAGAGAGAGCGGGGAAAGAAAGAGAGCGAGCGAGGAGAGGGAGCCCGAGGCGAAAAAGTAACTGTCAAATGCACGGCTCCTTTAACCGGCGCGCTCAGTCCGGCTCCGAGAGTCATGGCGACCGCAGCGTCTAACCACTACAGCCTGCTCACCTCCAGCGCCTCCATCGTGCACGCCGAGCCGCCAGGAGGCATGCAGCAGGGCGCGGG
>NW_004443953.1:6835934-6881865 GCF_000243295.1 Trichechus manatus latirostris
CGAGCCGCACCACGCCGACCACCACCCGCACCCGCATTCGCACCCGCACCAGCAGCCGCCGCCGCCGCCGCCCCCACAGGGCCCGCCCGGTCACCCCGGCGCGCACCACGATCCGCACTCGGACGAGGACACGCCGACCTCGGACGACCTGGAGCAGTTCGCCAAGCAGTTCAAGCAGCGGCGGATCAAACTGGGATTTACCCAAGCGGACGTGGGGCTGGCGCTGGGCACCCTGTACGGCAACGTGTTCTCGCAGACCACCATCTGCAGGTTTGAGGCCCTGCAGCTGAGCTTCAAGAACATGTGCAAGCTGAAGCCTTTGTTGAACAAGTGGTTGGAGGAGGCAGACTCGTCCTCGGGCAGCCCCACGAGCATAGACAAGATCGCAGCGCAGGGGCGCAAGCGGAAAAAGCGGACCTCCATCGAGGTGAGCGTCAAGGGGGCTCTGGAGAGCCATTTCCTCAAATGCCCCAAGCCCTCGGCCCAGGAGATCACCTCCCTTGCGGACAGCTTACAGCTGGAGAAGGAGGTGGTGAGAGTTTGGTTTTGTAACAGGAGACAGAAAGAGAAAAGGATGACCCCTCCTGGAGGGACTCTGCCGGGCGCCGAGGATGTGTACGGGGGGAGTAGGGACACGCCACCACACCACGGGGTGCAGACGCCCGTCCAGTGAACTCGAGCGGGGGGAGGGGCAGAGCGCGGGGCTCCCCCTCCCCTTTGGTCCGTGGCCCCTTCCTGGCCCCCTTGTTCCCTCTCTAACTTCTGATTGTTCTTTTATTTTTAATTATTATTTCCCCGTCCCTCAAAAAGAAAAAAAATAAGGAGAAAGAAAGCAGCTAAGGCACTGGACTATCCTTTAAATGGTAGCAGGTGTAATGATGTGTTTTGACCTTTACAGGCGAGTACCCAGGCAATGGAGTGGATTGTCTCACAGAGCGAGTGAAGAGAGAGCGTGTGTTAGATAGAAAGAGAGATGGCAAGCACTGAGATAAATACGTGACAAAACTAAATAAATTACCAAAAAGAAAAAAAAATCCACCAAACCGTGATAAACACAAAACGCAGCTTCCTGATTCTCTGAGTTGGCACATGCTGCTGTGTTTATTTAATGTGGATCCCCATCAGGAGAGAGGAAAAAATACACACATTCTTTGATGTAGGCAAAATTTAACCACATAAATTTGCACTGCAAGAAAATTGAAGTTTACATGTACAAATTCATGGACATATTTTTCTCTTTCTTCCCACCGTTAATTTTGAAATTGCCTATTGTTTTTTGTTTTATTTTATTCAGCGGACTGAGTTAAAGCCAGCTCTTGGCCGCTCTCCATTCCTAAATGTTCTTGTGCTGCCCCTTGTTCTTCGGTTTGTGAACTTTGGTTACCTTCAGAATCCCCCCTCCTTACACTGGTGTAACGTTTATTTGCTCCTTTTACCAAAGCAAAACGATTGGCTTCATGCAAAATAAATAATTTTCTGCTTTCAAGGAATGTGCATGGTCTACCTGCTTTTTCCGAGGCAAGAATCCACTTTGGAATATAAAAATCAGTCAAACACTGTTTGTTACCAGCCACAAAGTAAACTTCATTTTCAGGCAGTGTTTTTGGGAGAGGGGGCAAAAAGAAAAGTCGGTGGAGTGACTGATTGTTTCATTTTATCAGGTGGGCCCATTGTGAAAGAGCTCAGAGGAGATGTGGAGGTTAAATATATTTCCAGAGTTATCCAACAGAAAGAAAGCAGCACTTTGAAGAGAACCAGGGAAATATACATCTTCAGACACCCCTGTATAGTTCTCTGCCTTCGTTTTTAATAACTTAATTATGAAGAATTATTTGTGCTGACAGCAGCAGTTACACCTTGTTCCTGTTTTGTTTTTTTTTTTAACATAAAATAACCCAGGAATTTAATACTGTATGCATAGACTGTGTTTCTTAGCACACAAATACCCACATGCATACATAGAATATCTCCACTCAGCAGACTGGTTTTGTCTTCACTAACTCATTTGTTTTTCAAATAATACTTAGGGGCCCTCATCCTCTTCTCCCATAATTTATTGCAGAAAATACCAGTTTGACTTGGAGAGCTCCCCCCCCCCCCGCTGCCCCTTACATTAGAGGAGCCAAATGAAGTAAAAAAAAAAAGAAAAAAAAAAAACTGTTATGGTCAATCTTTTTTTCCCCTTTGTTAATAGTTTTAAGTGCATTTTTTTAAAACTTATCTTGATGGAAAATGGTTAACTCCTAAAATAAAAGACTACTTGGCAGACTAGAGGAAAAAAAAAAAACTTGTAACTATTGAAAATAAATACCATTAAACTGTGATCAGTTAAAATTTTAAAAATAATCAGCACAAAAGGGCGCTAAAAGGGAAAACACTTTTTATTAATCTTAAAAGTTTGCGGCTTTCTTTGTGGTTAGGTATTAGACATGTTTTTATTTAAAAAATTACATTCTCATTACCATAAAATTATGGTTCAGCATCAGATTAGCATTGCACTCAGTAGTTAGGGTTTTAGGAAATAGGCTTTATATTCTTTTCAAACACCTGTGATTGTTTCATTTTCAATGTTTTTGCAAGATAAATGGTGACTTATAATGGGCATATTTATTTGCCTTTATTTCATTTCCCCCAACGAATGTCACAAGGAGATGGGCACAGAGCTGCTTCGGGGTGCATCACGCTGTTTGTTCTGAGGTGTGGGGACATGGCCCTTAGAAGCAATCCAGAGCAGGGCAAATAGCCAATGGTAAAGGGAGGAAATGAATTTTCAGATACTTATTACCAAGTGGGTAAGGTCAGAAGCTGGAGTTCAGGGGATGTGTCTATAGGTCCTCTAACTCTCATAGGTTTACTGAGGTGAAAGTTACCACTGAACCTTACCACTATGTATATATGTTTAATATCTGTCTTTTGAAATGCAGAAATAGTTTAAATGTTTCTTTGTCTATTTTTTTTTTAATGCTACCCAGGGAAATATTTTCATATCATTTTTAAGTGGCCTGCCTCAATGTATATTTATTTCTTTTAAAGCGAAAAGGTTCTGGAAACTGTTTTTCTGTAGCTTTACATGAGTAGGTGAGCAAAATCTATATGGGATGTAATTTTTTTGTTCAGTCTCTTTAAAAATACTTTGTTTTGGTATATTTGGTTGTGCTTGTGGGGAAAAATAAAAACGCAGAGATCCTTATATATTTATGTTAAAGTAATATTTTATTATCTACATAAAACAGAAATGCACAATACCTTCATAGTTTGTTCTAATTATTGAAATATCTTTATCTTGTTTTTAAAGATAGTGCCAAGTTTTAAAGGGGGGAAAAAAACCTAGATCTTAATACTGAGTTGAGTTATTGTAAAACACTTCCCTTCCTTTATACTTCATGAAGTTTTGGAATAAATTTTATGCATATACTGCCAGGTTTCATGTTTATAAATATCAGAGGCTTTTTTTAATGTATACTACTTTTCTGATTCACTTTTCTTTGCAAAAACTGTCATCCCCCAAATCTTTCAGTCACTATGCCTGTAGCATTCATGGTCGTTGGGTTTGAGCTTCAGTTTGTTTGCCATTTCATGGTCTGACAAAGGGATGTTTGTTCCCTTTAAAATATGCAAATATCCCTGCATCCTCTTTCCAGGTTAGCTTAACCTTATCCAAAAGTATTTTTTGGAGAGCACCAGTGGAACAAGGTGGACTTTAATCTCTACCCACATGTCCTCACATAATTTGGGATCTACAGAAAAGCAGGGCTTAGTTAAGGGGATTATTCTTTTTAATAATTAACAAATATCTTTCAACAAAAGAATAACCCTGACAATATGCAATAGGTATGTGTATTTACCAAATGATCAGAGATAAGTTCTATATATTAAAAAAGATGGATTTAGCAATGGTTTATATGATAGTGGCTATTTCTCAAACAGACTCTAAGACAAGAAGAAGGAGAAGAAAAAAAAAAAAAGAACGTATGGAAGATACCCAAGCCCATAATACTAATAACTGATTGTTTCAGGAAATCTTGATGGAGGACTACACTTACCAAAATCAGTTTTAAGGTTAGTGAGAAAACCAAACAGTCTTGGGTTACTTTACAAGTTTGCCAATGTATTTAAAGTCTTCCTTGGAACATTGGTTTAATAAGTATAAACGTCCATTTTGAAAGGTAGTTTCTAGGCTTATTACATCTGATGATCTTTTCTAACTCCTAGTCAATATTACACGGGTCCCAAACAGATTCAGCCAAATGATCTTATCAATAGTCTGGACGAGAAGTGACAGAAAGAAGGAGTGTTTTGTGACCACAGACATGCTGATGGCTAAAATGTTTAAGCGTGGTATAGATTTGAGTTCTGGGTCAATATCCTCCTCCATTGTAGGCAGAAAACAAGCAGCATCTGCCCTCTGCAGGGCATTTTAGTGGACCTTGAGAAGGCGTTTTTGTTCTTAGCCACAGGGGCTACTGACTGAAAACCATCACGTGTTAAACGGACACTCACTGCTTTTGACCCATGCTTGCTTTTCAGATCCTAGGGCTACTCAGGCAGTTTTGACGCTGGTTTTGGGAATGCATTACACTAAGGTGCAAAAGTCCATCACTGCCACTAGCAGAAATTTGTGGGGCAGTCTTCCCTAAGATGTTGGTTAGCTGCAACAACAAACCATTTCTTTCCCCTAGAGATAAAAATCCAGAATATGGCCATCCTGAAAGAGCTCCTGTTTCCTCAAAATATGTCACTTTTTAAGTTTACTATGTAAGATGGAAAAGGAATGATCATTTGAGAAAGAGTTATGTGAAGGTCAGATGGAGAAAATGGTCACAAATAATATCACACTTGCCACTTTTAAACACTCTTGGTTCCTACGAAGTAACCTGCTTTATATTTCAGATGGCAACAACAAAAGCACTCTTCTCTTCTTCTTCCCTTCCTGATCCTACCAGTGGAGGCTGCACACTGGTTGGCAAAATTTTCTGGCAAAACGGCTGTGATAAAGGCATTCATCTTTCTATCTTTTGATTTCTGCAAAAATAACTAATGAAAGAAATTCAACAGCAGCACTGGGGGGAAAATGGCATTTGGGTGCATTAGTACCTGTGAACATTTGTCTGTGTGGTGCATTCATTTGCCTTTGATTTGCCTAAGCACGGAAGCAGCCTGAGTAGTGCTGGGAAGATAGGAGAGAGACATTATCTTTTCATCATTGATCTCTGTGATATTTTTTGTTGATTTTTCATCATTTCAGAGAACCCTGTTCTAGATACTATTGAATTCCTAGATAGGTCTGTTAAAGAATGAGGTAAAGAACAGAACTTGTATGAAAAAGAAAGAAGGGTGGTGAAGTGATGAAGGTCAAAGGTAAAAGTGTTTCTTTGGATCTGCTTGTACATTTCAGTGAACACGGCAAAGGGAACAGTTGTTTATTTGAAATGAAAGAAAAAGATGCATTTTGGGATACTATGAAGTACTATGAATCTTGACAATCCAGCTTAATGTGATGTACAGTTATATTATATATCAATATCTTTCCTATTCAAGAAAGTCTACTTTTTCACTGAGGCATAGTCTCTAACAGGAAGAGAATGGCGGTAGGGGAGAACTGAGGCTCCTGATACCTACTCACACGACTTCTTTCAGGACAGAAAACAATGCAGAAGTAGCAGGCACCTACCACTCAGCTAGCAAATCATGGAAAGAACTAGCTTACATTTGAACAATTCTGGTCAATGTTACTTCAATGCCCTCTTACCTAGAGGTGGACTACAGGAGAGCCAGAAAATGGCCTTTTAGTTTTCTTTAAAGCTTTGCTTGGTTATGGAGATAAAGAAACAATCGGAATATTTTAACATTGTTCTGGTGTTTAATGGGAAGCTAGGACATTTTTCCCCTCATTTTAAAAAAATTGATTAACTTTATCACATAGTAGTGTATCTATACCCTAACAACAACTCTGCCTGGCTTAGCTGTTAGAGGTTTTAGAAACAATATCATATTCCATCAAAACAACCCTGGCCTCTTATTGTTCCTAGAATTCTGGTTATTGGTAACTTTAAGATGTGTTGTTTCTTTCTTTTTTTAATGTCTGAAATGTTATTTAATACACCAGTAAAAGTGCATCTGTATCTTAAAGTTTATTCTTACCACACTTTCCGGGTTTTTATAGCTCTTTGTCTGGGATTTGGGAAAAAACAAAACTTTCATATGCAGTTCATGCCCAAAGATCCTGGGCTCTGGAGTAGTCTGTAGCTGGCGGCCAACAGCTCTCTGCTCTCAGAATGGGAAAGCTGTCATCTAGAAAAGAGAAGGCAATAAATGCCCCACAAAAACGTACTTGTCACTGATTTTAGAAAAACAACAATATGGAGGGGATTTTAATTGATATACTGTATATGATTAACTCTGGGTGTGCTGAAGAATGGCAATAGAAAACTTCGCTGTGGAGTAAATTTGAATTTTCGTCCTTTTTGATTTGGGGCATGTATTTTTCCTCCCGCTAGTGTTTCCTCTGAGTTTGTTACTTAAAAAGAAACAACAGCATCAAAAAGCCACACAGCAAAAAATGTGGCCACAGAGTTTGGCACAGGAGTGGAAAAAAGAAAACTTTCTTGTGGGTTTGTAATACAAATTAGCCATTGTAAATCACTGGGCTTTAAGGTTCAGGCAAATCCGAGTGGATAGTGTTGGGAGCTCTTGTCCTCCCCTGTTAGAAATCTCATTCCATCAGAGGAATTTTTATGTGACCTTTTATGTTGCACGGCACATGATTCTGAAGAGAATTATATGACATAACTTTTTTGTTGTTTCCCTAACAAAATATTCGTTCGAAGTTGTTTCAGCGCCTTTGACTGGGTCAGACCGGCGAGGGTAAGCGGGCCGGCATCTGCTCGGCGCCCAGACGCAAAGCAGGCGGCTGGGCCTCGCCGCGCGTCCCCCGCCGCGCGCCCCCTACCACCCGGGAGCCCTGGCAGCTGAAAGGAAGGCCCAGACTGCCCGCTTGCTCGCGCAGGGAGGGGAGAGGAGTGAGAGGAGCCGGGCATTCCCTGTACCCCCAGCTGGCCTTCGTTAGAATGCTGCAAACAGCCCTTGTGTGCTTGCCTGGAAATCGGGGATTCTCTGCGGCTCCACAAGCTGGGCCGCCTGGACGCCTGAACCTAGGGGGAGTGCAGACAGTCCCGACATCGCCGGCTATTTCATTTCTGTTCTCCTCCAGGAGGCCAGTGTGTATGTAGTGGGGGCGGGGGGGGGGGCGTCGACAATTGGTGGCTTTGCCCGCCCAAGGCTGAGGCTGGAGGTGATGGTGAGGAAGAGGAAGGCCGATGCCCTGGTTATTGGCCGCCAGGGAGGTTGGATGTAGACGCGGCAAGCTGGCAGGGCCTCTCTGCGGCCGCGCCTGGCTGGGGCAGAGGTGCAGTGGCGCGCCGGGTTGGCTGCGGGTCGAGGCTCAGAGGCGCATGAATCTCCTTAGCTTCCTGCCCGCGCAGCTTTCGGTTTGACTCTGCAAAATCAAGCCCAGGACGTGGCTCCTCCACGGGAGAGTTAATCGTGGAAGACCTTGCCCCAAGAGAAGAGTGTAAAGAAGGCAATTACAGTCAAACTGCGGCGGGGGGCGGGGGGGACTGCAGCCTGTGAAATGCAGTGATTTGGGATTTTTCCTGTTTTGGGGTTTTTTTGGGGGGGGGTCGGGGCGAGGGAGGAGTGGAGAGGGAGAGCGGGAAGCTAGCAAGCGAAGTTGTGAAGCTTGGCCCTTCAGCTCCCACTCCTCAAACTTCTGGCTGTTCTAATCTCAACTTCCTGCCTCCACTGGAGAGGAGCGCACTTTCCAGGCGCTGGAGCGCCAGGGAAGACGAACCTCTCAACTTCCCGGAAATCGACCGCTCCCTGCTGGGCCTAACTTGCTCTTACGCCTACACAGGAGAAAAGTCAGTTCCTCAGCGGAGGGAACCTCAGAGTCCCTTTGGGCATCCGATCACCCCACGCCAGAGCTGAGGGCCGCAAGCAGGGAGGGGCCGCACCCGAGGACCAGACGCCCGGCGTCCTCCTCTGCGGGCCGGGCAGCCTCGGGGCTGGCGGACGCGCCCCTAAGCCCTCTGGGGCTCCTGGGAGGAGTTGCCTGGTGGGAGGAAATCACACAGTACTTAAAACCTTCGCTTGTGGACGCTGGGAGTCCTACAGCGGCCTTTTGCCTCCCAGAGTAGACGAGGCCGGGAGGGGGGCTGAGAGTTCGGGACCTGGGATGTAAGGCCAGTCTGCGGAGGCGGGAAGCTGGCAGAGGGAGGGGTGGGGAGGCGGTTATGGGCAGAAGCAAGGGCTCCCGCGGGGCGCAGCCCTGTGCTGGCGCCCGGCCTGCTGTCCGCCGGGTGCGCCCTGGCCGCCCTCTCGCTCGGGCCTCGCCCGCCAGCGGCCACTCACCGGGCCCCGCGGCCGGCTTGAGCTGGGACGCACGCAAACAAGGATGCTTCTGTTTACTCGCTTCTGCCTGTGGATTTGTAAGACATTCAGCAGGCACAATCATTAAACTAATTTGTATTTGATTGTTTGGGCGGACGAAGGGTAGTTTTATTGCGCTAAGCATTCAAGCAGGCACGCATCGCTGATTACCAGTATACATTAAATAAAGTTGTTTGTACACATTGTCTTACCACATATAGGCAGAGGCTTATTATTCTAATTACTCTAATTAGTGCATTGAAATGTTTTCTACTTGATTTGAGGAGACAGTGATTAGTTCTATTACTTCTTTTAACTCGTATTTTATGGAAAACTGTTGGTGCATGTTCAAATTACTTTATTTGCCTCTGGAATATAATGCTGACCCAAACGCAGTGAACTGCATGGCCCTTGTGGGGCCCCAACTTTGATGTTGGCCTCAGCTTGGAAGAGGCGTCTGTTATTTATCATTTCCCTCCCGCCCGCGGGGCCGCATCTCCCAGCTCCCGGCACCCCCGCCCCATCCTGCGCCCCAGATGCGCGCCCCGCTCTGGCCAAGTCCGAGCAGACGTGAATCCAACACCTGCTCGGACGAGGCAACGCTGGCCTGCTGCCCCACTAGGTCCCCGGGTGCGATTACTTTTAAAAGACGCCTTTAAGCATATTTTCCCTGAATCTGCTTCTCGAGCTTTAATGTTACTATTAATTGATAAGATCAGCTCATCAAACATACTACTTCGATAGGGAATTGTAATTAAAACCTTAATCCTGTTTGAGACTTTTTTTTCCCTTTAAATTCCTTTTTCTTGGGGAAGGGGTGCAAAGTTCACTATAAAAAGTATTCTAACAGGGAGATTAATTCGTTATCTAAATAACAATCTTTGCTATTGATCCAACGTACTTTCCGCTACCTTTTGTGTTGGTCCGAGAGGCCCTTAAAAAGGAGAATATGCCAAAACAGACGATTTGGACGGAGCCCCGCAGACTCCTATCGACTTGGGAAAGACGGGGGTCCGCGGCCCTCCCCCCCCCCTTCCCCCATCCCCACCCCAACGGTAATCACAATCCGGGGAAGCTCTCGAGGTGGGTCCTGGCCGTTGCCAGCGACACCACTGGGAAGTGCAGCGCCGGAGCTGTAGGCCTGGGAGCTGGACTTCCACCGCGCTCCTCTCTCCTCGCAAAGGGAAATCTGCTCAGTCTCTAGGTAAATATTCGGCTGGTTCTGCTTTTACTTTTAATATTTAAACTCGGATTATCCGGTCTCTAAATGCGCTTTCCTAACCTTTGCCAGTGGCTGGGATGTAATAAACCCTGGCGGGGCCGGGGCGCTCAGCCCGCGCTCGGCGCGACCGCCGCCTCCGGCTTCCGCCCCGCCCAGCCGGCCCCAGCCCCTCGCAGCCCGCAGCGAAAGCCACGCTGGAATGAAATGAGCGCCTCCCGGCAGCTGACGTTTGAGCATCCAGGGCGCTGCCAGACTAGGGGAGGCTGCCCTTTATCCGGGCTGAGTCCCTGGGGGATGCAGATGGAGGTGGGCAACGCAGCGGCACCCTGGAGGAGAAAGAGCCTGGTTTCCCGGAGGCAAAGGCCCCAGGCATGGGGGCGGGGAGGTTGGACTGGGGTAGCTGGTGATGGGGCCGGCGGACCCTAGTCAAATCTATCTCCCCTCCTCGCACGCCCCTTTTAAAAGAGGTTGTGGCCCTGGTTTGAGAAGAAGTCGAAGATTTTCTGAAGCGAAGAGGAGCATCTGTGCTCCCGGGTCAGCTCAGTAGTAGGAGATTTTCTTCTTTTCTAAGAGCTTCCTCCCCACTCACACCCTCCTTTCACTCTAACCGTCTTCTTCCCCCACGTACAGACTTGTTATGTAACAAAGACTCCCAAGCGAATTTAACTGGAGAATAAAGGACACCCCAGCCCCACCCCTCCTTTCCTTTCCCTCCTTCTTCTCCCTTTCTTCCCGCAGTACATCTGTTTCCCGGGACTCCTGTCCTCGCACCCAAGACGCCGCTGGCTTTAGCCGAATAGAACTTTGGCGCCCCACAGTGGCATCGACTCGGAACTACGCTTTGATTTTACGAAGCCATGGTTGCACAGTGGTTAAGAGCTCCAGTGAACTATGGGTGCTAACCAAAAGGTCGCTAACCAAAAGGTCGGCAGTTCGAATCCACCAGCTGCTCCTTGGAAACGCTATGGGGCAGTTCTCCTGTCCTATAGGGTTGCTATGAGTTGGATTCGAATGCGGGCAATGGGTTTGGTTTTTGTTTTTTTAAAAAAATCTGTTCAAACGTTTTGTTTCAGATCCAGTTCTTCCCCCCTCCTGCTCACCTTCCTCGCTCTATATTCTTTCCCTCAAACTCTCCCAGCAAAACATTTATGAACGTGACTCTGTGTATATGACTCACAAAATGCTTTCTAAACTTACAGTTCTAGGTAGTTCTTGAGTAAACCAAGCCAAACCCACTGTCATCAAATGGATTCCCATAGCTACCCTGTAAGACAGAGCAGAACTGCCCCATAAGGTTTCTAAGGCTGTAAATCTTTAGGGAAGCAGACTGCTACATCTTTCTCCCTGAAGGGTTGGTGGGTTCAAATAGCGCACCTTTTGTTTAGCAACCAAGTGTTTTAACCACTGTGCCACCAGGGTTCCTTAGTTTCTGAGTACCTGTTGCCATCAAGTCGATTCCAATTCACAGCAACCCTATGGGACAGAGTAGAACTGCCCCACAGGGTTTCCAGTGAGGGGCTGGTGGATTCCAGTGACCTTTTGGTTAGCAACCAAGCTCTTAACCACTTTGCTGGTTCCTGAGTAGGGATTTAAAAAGCTTCTCCTGGGAAGACCATACATTTTATACCAGAAAAGTTTCCAAAGGTAGGAAGAAATGCTCCCCCAGCCCTTAGTCCCCATATGTTGAGAATGTAGTAGGCAAGTTTCCAGGCTTCAGAGAAGTCCTGGATTCTAAGGGGCAGCAAGACCTGAACACCAGGTTAGAAGCAATTGTCAATAACAGGTGGAATGCTTCCCTTAGGAAAAAGGGAGCCTAGCAAATGCCATTTTAACCCTGGCCAGAGCCGGATATCACCTGTGACATCTTCCTGTATAATAGGTTTGTTGAGTTTTGGAGCTCAAAAGTGAGTTTTTAGGTGTCACTTTAACAGAGACCTTCTCATAGAATAATTTTCTAGAAAAGCAAAAACATCCCCCAGAAACTCCTACCAAAAGTACTAATTCAGCGTGGGGAGCTGAACTTTGCTTTCTTCAGAGCCCAGTTAATTAATCCTTCTTCCACACACTGGGCCATTTTCACTATGAATGATGATTTGTGCCTCTGTCTTAATCCTACTAATATAGGAATAAGGACCACAAGGAGAAGAGAGGGAACAAGGACCACAGGCAGCAGCCAGCAGTGATAATATAACCAGCTACCGGCTTGCAGTCAGAACACCCGGGTTTGTGTACCAGCTCTGCACTTACTAGCAAGCAACCTGGGGCAAGTTATTTGACATCAGTCAAATGAAATAATGTACATGAAAGCACTATATACAGTTCAAGTCCAATGTGAAGTGCTGTTGTTGCCAACTCCAGTGGAGGCCTCTGTCGTGACTATCCAGCAAGAAATGTTTTTATTTTTACTTTTTTAAAAGATGCAGCCGTCTATCGGTGTGCGGAAAGAGAAGTGCAGGGACAGCCATCTCAATTGGCATTTATCCAGGTAAGGCACCACCACCCATTCTGATTAGCTTCAAATCATGGCTGCCGCTGCACGGGATTTCTGTGTTTAGGATGTCCAGGCCCTGGCTTGTAGCTAAAACCAGACTGGGGACGCCAGCACCTCGCACCAGTAGTAGCATTGTTGCTCCGCCATGATGTGAGCACTAGCCCAATACTCCGGCAAACCACTCCATTTCTTTAACATCTTAACAACCTCTTGACGTTTATAGTGCCCTTCTCTGGATGTCATTTATAACAGCCTGCATTTGTCAAGAAGAGAATACTGGAACCATACACTTAAAACCAACCACAGGCACATAAAGCAGCAGCAGCAACAACAACGACCACCACCACCCCCAGCTTATCGTGAATCGACACGGGCCTCCTACCTGTGGAGCGCTGGGGAGGTTGAGTGCCACATCCAGTCACTGGGCTTCGAAATATGGGAGTTTGGATCCACCAGGCGCTCCGCGACATCCCGGGGTCGCCGGGAGGGGCGCTATGGCAGAAGCCGCTCTCTGCTCTGGGGTACCTCTGCGACCCCGGGGTGCCATCCCACCCCGGGAGTCCTTCCACCACCCAGAGCCCCCTTCCTCCGCCCTAGGGGTCCCTGTACCTCCAGAGGATGGGAGCAGTCGGGGGTCAGTCCCTCCCTTTGCCCGCGCAGGGAAGCCCCCTTGGGGTGCCCTGCTGGGCATGGGAAGGACGTTCTCGGCGTTTCTCTGCGGGTACTGGATGGAGCCGAAAGCCTCCTGTGGAGTGCGGCGCGCAGCGCGCCTCGCTGCACCAGCTGGGGCCGGGAGCCGGCGCCTCGAAGCACTGGCGGAAGGGTTTCGCCTGGGCCTCCCGCCCTCTTCTCCCTCTCCGCAACTCCGGTGGGCAGGCGTTGTGCTGGTGCCAAGATTTACGAACATGTTGTCTCCCCAGGCGCTTAAACCCGAGAGAGAAGATGCGGTCGGGGACTGGACCCGCCACGCCAGGCCGAGCAGCCGGGCCTAGCTCTGCCGCGCCACCGCCTCGCGAAGACGAGGAGGCGAACCAGCCGGAACGTGACCTGCGGCCTACAATCTCGTTCCCCGGCGGCCCTAGCCGCGTTCCGACGGCTCTGTGCCTAAAAAGGGTTCCCTCCTAACTCCTGGAGGTCCCCGAGTTCTCCCCAGTCCCGCAGCCCGGGGTGCGGGAAGAGGAGCCAAGAGTGCTGTAGGCCGCTGCGCGCTGGGGACGGACAAGGGAAGTCGAGGCAGACACCAAGACATCTGGGAGCCTGCAAGTCCAGGCGGAGCCAAGGACTTCCCAAGGGATGCACCTTCATCAGGCTGTAGGAAAGGCCAAGCCACTAGCCCTAAGGGCAGCAAGACTGCCAACCAAGTGGGGTCCCTGAAGCAGGATGTCTGGCATTGATAATGTAGGCACATGAGCACACACACGTTTCGAAACGGTCAGACCTAAGTTGAATCTATTGGGCTCCCTAGGAGGACTAATGAAAGCTAGGAGGAACAGGTAATTTAGCAATCTTTTTAAAAAGGGGTGAGGGAACCGAGTGCTTTGTGCAGGAAGAAGTGGCTGGGACTCTCTAAGTAGGAAGCCACTGGCACATTGTGAGGCAAGGAAGCAGGAAAAGGAGGGTGAGCAGGTTTGATCCAGCGGAGGGTGAACAGGAGCTGGCATCCAGCGAAAGAAGGCTTCTAAGGGAGCCTGCCTGCGTATGGAGTTAATTGGTAGAGGGTCTTGAAGAAGTTTTAATTGGATTCAAAAGGCAATTAAGAGCCATTGTAGAGGAAAGACCTGATCAAAATAATGCTTCAGGAAGGGAGTTAGCACAGTGCATCTGGTAGGTTGAAAAGGGGCTAGAATAAAGGCAGGGAGGTTAGCTAGGAGGCTGCTGAACTAGTGCTGACTTTCTTATTTAACATAAGTGGTCAGGGAAGTCTGAAAAAGATAGGCAGATGATGGATATGGCTATGGGAGCTAAGAAGCAGAGTTAAAGAGCCACAAGATTATGACTACATTCTTGGGGAACCGGATGGACAAGGACAGAAAGAATGGAACAATGAAAATTGTGGAACATGTGTTCAGTTTTAGATATGTTGGTTTCACTAGTTTATCTCACACATACACACACACAGTATTAGGAAGCCATCAGGGTAGCAGGATATCTCTAAGAATGACCCTACTAAAACCAATTTAAGTTCAATTCAGAGAATTTTTATTAAGTACCTACCATACCCTGTTCTGTGGAACCCTGGTGGCACAGTGATTAAGAGCTATGGCAAGCTACGCAGTTCAAATCCACCAGCTGCTCCTTGGAAACCCTATGGGGCAGCTCTACTCTGTCCTATAGGGTCACTCTGAGTCGGAATCAACTCCGTGGCAACGGGTTTGGTTTTTTGGTTTATAACCTGTTCTATATGGTGTTTCTGTAACCCAGGCTGGAGAGAAAATGAACATAAATCAGAGGCTACACATTTTTTATACGTAGTAGGCCCTATCCATAGTGTCCAGAAACTTTTAGAGAAGGACCACAGCCGGGCTTGTAGTAACTTCCCAGAAGGAGGCCTACTTCCACCTTGCACTTCTTTTTTCATGGATTTACTGCCACATATTTTAATCCAAATATTTGTTTCCAAGGGGTTAAGGAAAAGAGTCTGTTTTAAAGAAATTTTAACATACATTAAACTTTTCTTATTTAACCTGTCAAGTCAACTAAAACAACAAGGGGTTAGATTTGGGGAGAATCATTTGTTTATATTTAATACTACTCCCCAATTATAGCACAAAACCCCTCTTCAAGATTTCCTAGACTTCAAAAGATAGGAATGGTATACTGGATTACTTTGAGTTAGGAGTAAAGAAAGGCAATTTGAATAGAACCAACAAAAAAACAAACCTGTTGTGGTGGAGTGGATTCCGACTCATAGTGACTCTATAGAACAGAGTAGAATTGCCCCATAGGATTTCCAAGGAGCGCCTGGTGGATTTGAACTGCCAATCTTTTGGTTAGCTGCCGAACTCTTAACTACTATGCAGGCTGGGTATCCAATCTGAATAGAGACCTGTGGAATACAAGTATGTCAACAATATTCTCTTGAACATGGTATGAACAGTTTGTCTGGTTTTCAAGACAGAGCATGAACTGACTTCCATATAATTCCTCTTCCTCTCCTGTATGCCATACATAGTCATCCTAAATTGGTTCTATTTTCCATTTCCTATTTAAAGTCAAGGTAACCAGAGGACCTTGATTTTTTTTTTTTCTTAGACGTTCCCTAAGTAGTACTAGGGGGCAGGGGGAAGCCTTTTCACCTGAAAATGTTAGAAATAAATATTTTTAGGATACTGGGGAAAACTAAGGGGCCCTGGGTGGCGCAGTGGTTACATAAGCGCTGGCTTGCTAGCCAGAACCAGCTGCTCCAGAGAGAAAGATATGGCAGTCTACTACTTCCCTAAAGATTTACAGCCTTGGAAACCCTATGAAGCAGTTCTCTTCTGTCACATGGGGTCACTAAGAGTTGGAATCAACTCTGTGGCAGTGGGTTTTGGGAAAAATTAAACTATTTTCTGTAATATTTGTCGGAATAAGATTTAGCACTAATTTGTTAAGGAAACTAAAATTTTTCTAGAGTGGTTTTGCAAGCATTTTTTTTTTTAAAGTGTAGACATATGACTCCCACGTCCCCACCCCCACCCCCGCCATATTGTACAAAATGTACCATTTAAAACTCATCTGAGATGCAGCTAAGTGGGGTGGAGAGGCTACTGGCTCAGAGTTAGAAAGTGTATGTGAGCAGTGGAGGAGATGCCTGTCTCTCTGCTTGCTTTTTATCACAATCTCTTAATTTGGAAGGAAGTGGAAAATGTATTATGAAATAGTACTGTATGGGGGCTGAGTTATCAGAATTATCTCTGTAATGAGGCAGCATTTTAGAAACCAATTTAAAAAACTGTATTTCTGAAAGAGTTTTAAGTAGCATGGATTCTAATGGTAAATACGATCAATTGATAAAGTATGAAGTTCTCTTTATAATTTTGCAGTCTTTTATATGTAGAAGGATATAAAGAAAGATAAAACAATTACCTGAATACTACTACACAGTTTAAGAAATAAAGCATTGCCAACATGTGTATTCTTCCTTTCGTTAGGGCTTCTTGATTGCTTTTACCCCTCTTCCTCACCAGAGGTAACCACCATGCTGAATTTGGTATTTACTATTTTCATGAATTTCTTTATATTTTTTGTCCCCATATTTTAATGTTTTAAAACTTTATATAAATGATAGAAAACTTTAAAGTAAACCACACTTTTATAAATTAAAAAAAAATCTGATGTAAAAAGATTGGCATCTTTGATACACTGTTATACATTTCAGACTTACATAATGCAATATTTTGGTTCAAAGGCCTGTATAGTTCTTCCAAACCATTTGTGTTTTCAGAAATGGAAACTCTACAGATCAGACTACAAGGCAGAATGGATAGTAATTATGATATTTATGTCTTGTCTTTTTCAATAAGCGCGAAAACCTATATATTTTACAAATTATCAGCTTAGTTGTGTATATAAGCCAGAGAAACTAGACTATCGTGTGCGTACCTATAAATAACTGCAGGTCCTAACAGCTGCCACTTCAGAAATATTTACTTCCCAAAGAAAAGTATTATTTTTCATTTTGATTCAAATGCTACAGGAAGAATTCTACTGTATACACCAAGAGAATTTGGAAATAAAGTGGTGTATTTCTTTCTCCAATTATAAATAAATACAACAGTATGGTACATTGTTTCCAAAGATGGCCACAACAGTAGCCCACATCTTGCATGCTGTCTGCAATGAGAGTCTGCCACTCTTCTCATCCAGTAGTGGAGTTATCCCCCACCTCCCTCCACACACACCAGCCCTGCCGAATCTGGGCTGGTCCTGTGGCTTGCTTTGATCAAGAGAATGTAGCCTTAGAAATGACTCTATGTGGCTTGCAGGGCTAAGCTTTAAGAGACCTTGTAACTTGTATTTTCACACTCTTGGGACCACTGAGGGGAGAGGAGAAGCGAGGTGTCCCAGCCAACAACCCAGCTGAGCCCAACCCCAGCCAACCAGCTGGCTGAATGCAGCTACGAGTGACCTCAGGTAAGAAGAACAGAAGAATTGCCCAAATGAGCCACAGAATTGCAAGAAGTAATAAATCATTATTGTTTTAAGCCATAAATTTTGAGGTAGTTTACAATGCAGTAATAAATAACTGAAAGAAAGAGTAATAGGAGAATGTGTTTGTGCTATAGTTCTGGCATATTTGCACTGTAAGATGAAATCTAAGAAATTTTTCACAAAAGGAAATCTTACCAGTTCTGTGTCATAGTAAAACTCAAGATTTAAAAGTTTTTAAAGATTCTCCTACCTAAACTCACATTTCTCTGAGGTATATCCAATGTGAGTAAAGGACTTTATACTCCATGAATTTTCTCTTCTTTATAGGAAAATCCAAACATCCAAATGACAGCTATATTGCCAAGCACGGGGCGACCCTGAACTACTCTGATATCATTATTATTAATAATTGCCACAAGGAGCTTCTAATCCAAGCACACAAGTAGATACCAATTTCCAGAAGAACAGAAGTAATGAATGTTATGTGTAAGCTGACTCAATTAGATTCTTAGCTGGAGGAGAATTCAAAGCTAGTAGAAGTAATACAGGAAAATTATTTAGCAATGTTAAAAAAAAAATGAGACGATACGATCTTCCAGGAAGAAGCAGAATGGCAGTTTACTTAGGGGGCAACTGGAAAAAACAAAGGAAACTTGCCCTTTATAGGAAGTGGCTGGGAGGAAGAGTTGCTTATATGAAAAATTTCTTCAAAATGTATATGACTATTAGGACTCTTTCATTTTTAAGTAACTGAAACTGAATCAAGCAGACTTAACACACAAATAATAAACAAAAAAGGGGGAGGGGACTTACTAGATCATGCAACATAGAATTTCCGAAATGGATGGATGCAGGAGGGCGAACTGGGTCTTCAGGACTGAGTTGGCCTCTCTTCATCTCCTGGCAGGTAAACCCATCCTGGTAACTAGAAGACTGCTGGCTTGATTATATTAAGTTAGGCTTATACTTTGCTCTGTCAGAAGCCCCATCTTGAAGAGTTCCAACAGAGGTCCAGAGTTTAGTCTTCTTGCACATCTCTTTAAACAATCACTGTGTGTGTACCTGTATGTGTGCGTGCACACGCGCATGTGCGTGCACGTTTAAAATGCTCTGATCGGCCAGTCCTGAGTTACATGCCAACGTCTAAAACCAAGGAGTCAGCACTACCCAAACCACACCCAGTACTGAGGGTCTGGGATAAGTGTTTTCCCAAAGGAAATCAGAGTGGTAGTTGAAGAAGGTTTAAAAGGTGGCTGGGTGGGGAAAGAAAGAAAGAGAGGGGGCTAGTGAAAGTGAGAGAGGAAGGAAGGGAGAGAAGAGAGAACAAGTGCCCATTATAATTAATACACTTTTAATAATGTCTATATTTTAATCACCTCTAGGCTAAGACTTGGAGAGCTCTTGTCTCCCCCCTACCCATGTCGATTTAGCAACTTAAATAGGTTGCAGCGATATTTAAGTGAATTCCAAAATGAAGGTTATTATTCCCTTCACCTACTATTGCCTTGTTTCTTACTGTAGAGGCAATAGACCTTTCTAGAAAACTACTTTTAGAAGATTAAAAGATTTCATCTAAAAACTGTACTTATTTGAAATTCCACAACATTCCTAAGGAAAAAATATTATCTGCATAATTACATTAAATGGCTTCTGGAATACATTACCACTAATGATGCTAATAGTTAGTCCAGATGCAAACTATAAAAATACCCATTATCTTTTCTCCTTGAAGGAACTTCAAAAATTGCTTTTTTTTTTCCTTGTAGGAAGCCTATTAATGCTATACTCTAATTTCTTGTATTCTGTTTTGTAAACTGGTCTACAGAGCCTCGATATTTCACAGAAGTTTCTGAAATCATTCTGAAAATGTCTCATAATTTTGTACTTTTTTGTGTGGCCAAATTCATATGTAATTGATTTAATGAATGTAGTAGCCAAGGTATTTAAATCTGATATTTAGTTTTCTTCCTAGCTTGCATTCAGCCTACTGATATTAGATAGCATTAAAATCAACACTGCACCAGATGTAACAAAAATATTTTTATATTAATTTATTTAAAAAATTAAATTACAGTTATTGGAAATACATAGATGTTGAAAATAGATCTAGTTGTTAATCAGTGTTAGATTATAGAATTTAAAAAACTGCTGCAGTATAAAAGTGTTTAACTTAAATGTTCTGGGTCTCAAGTACATAAACATGCAAAAGTCCTATAAAAATGATGTATATTAAGAAATAAAGTAGATGTTCGTAAAGTAGGAAAGACCATGGTGATAGAAAAGTCTACATATTTAAAGTCCATTGACTGACTAGATTTCTCAGATAAGGTATGTTTTAAGATGGGGAGAAAGTTGAACTTTTATATAATACATAAACTTCCTTATGTAACGCACAATTTCTGCTGGCTAGCTTTGAGGCTTTTAGTGGTTATATGTTATGGACATAAGGACATGTTGAATGTTTTGAATCCAGTTAATAAAAATATCTTCATTTTTCTTGCATATAGTTGGGGGTCACGAGATTTTACAGCCTTGTTGAGAAACAACTAATAATGTGATTCCTTAAAAGCTGGGAACTTGTATAATAATTTGTCTAGTGGCAATAAAATAGTATATAGGAACCAGAATTTGGGGGAATCAACTTTTCTATGCGCTAAACATAGCAGATTTCATAGCCTGGTGTCATTTGACTCTGAATAAGTTATACTTCATTTGAGGAAACTCCTGGGCCCACTGCTGAACTTCAGCACTTGGTGTTGACTTATGTTCTTAGGACAGCATTACCCCGGTCAGATCTGTAGGTCTTCTAACAGTGTACTGGCACACAGGGCATTTGCAGGCACTAGACTGGGTGGTAAGTAACAAGCTGGGATGTCTAGACCAGGGTGGGGAATACACCCAAAGAACTGGGCTGTTTTTAATGTAGCTCAATCTTATTTACTAAAAATGTGTTTAACATTTCAACAGTACTGTTCCCCAAGTGGCACAAATGGTTAATGTGCTTGGTTGCTAACTGAAGGGTTAGCAGTTCAAGTCCACCCAAAGGCACCTGGGAAAAAAGGCCTGGCGATCTACTTCCAAAAAATCAGCCACTAGAAACCCTATGGAGCACAGTTCTACTCTGACTTACATGGGGTTATCATGAGTCGGAGTCCACTTGGTGATTAGTTTTGTTTTTGTTTTTTAGTTTTCCCATGAGTTTTCAAAGTTCTTTAGGCCTACTATCTAAATAACCTCAGTTATATTTTTATGGCATAAGTATCTCTCCCAGTATACGTATGTTTTAGAAAGCAAGTATCAGAGATACCAAGGAACAAATTAACCTTTTAGTTAGTTAGTTTTTAATCAAGGAGATTTCTAGTTTTCAGAGGAAATTCTGAATGCTAGACCCACCGTCAATGGCCATGGAAGCAGTAGTCAAGAAATCAATATATTGCATTGGGCAAATCTGCTGGAAAAGACCTCTTTAAAGTGTTAAAAAGCAACGATATCCCTTGAGGACTAAAGCATGCCTGACCCAAGCCATGGTATTTTCAACCACCTCATATGCATGTGAAAGCTGGACGATGAATAACGAAGACCAAAGAAGACTTGATGCCTTTGAATTATGATGTTGGTGAGGAATATACCATGGACTGCGAAAAGAACCAACAAGTCTGTCTTGGAAGAAGTACTCCAGAATGCGAGGATGACGAGACTTCATCTCACGTACTTTTGGACACGTTATCAAGAAAGACTAGTCCCTGGAGAAGGACATCATGCTTGGTAGAGGGTCAGCGAAAAAGAGGAAGACCCTCAACAAGATGGATTGAAAGAGTGGCTGCAGCAATGGGCTCAAGCATAGCAACGATTGTGAGGATGGTGCAGGACTGGGCAGTATTTCGTTCTGTTGTGCACAGGGTCGCTATGAGTTGGAACTGACTCAATGGCACCTAACAACAACAACAACGTTACCCATACATATACCTCTCCCATAAATGTATCCAATGAAAGTAATTGCTCAGTTTCATGGGAATGTAAGTCTCGTGCCTTTCACCAACATTGAATTTATGGTTGGAGTTTCATATTTCAATTAAGTAATTAAAACTTGTTGAAAGGAAATATCAACTTTAAATTGCCATAATTCAAAATAAACTATCATACATAATTGGAAAACAGACTAGAAAAGGATGGAAAGGATCAAGTTTGCAAAAGGAATGATAAATCTGAAAGTAGTAAATTAAAGTGGCTTTCCAAATAGATGAGAAATAAGAGAAAATAAAATTGACTTTAAAAACATTGCCTACTTTATGAAACTTGGATTCTTAACAGTCTTGCTTTATAGTGGAGACAGGCCAACCTGTAAATAATCACCAAAATTCATTCAACAAAAACTTAGTGAGTACCTACTATGTACCAGGTACTATTCAAAGCCCTGGAGACACAGCAGTGAACAAAATAAAATCCCTGTGCTTATAGAGCTTAAAATTATAGAGGGGTGACTACAACTGAATACGACATATGTCAGATAGTCATAAATATTATAAATAAAACTATAGCAGGGTACAAGGGCTAGTGATTAATGGGTGGAGGGGAATATGATTTTTTTTATTTTGGACAATCAATAAAGACCTCTCTGCATAGACAATATTTGAGCAGAGACCTGAAGAAAGTGAGAGATGGAGTTGTGAGGACATATGGGGAACAGCATTCTAAGCAGGGCTCTTCAGCAAGGAGGGTGGTGCAACGAGGTAGGGGGAGCATGGGGAAGATAAAATTCTACAGGTAGCCAGGTTAAGGGATTTAGTTTTCATTCTAGAGGGTTTTAACAACAACAGCAAAAAAAAAAAAAGACATGATCAGACTTTTAAAAGGAGCATGATAGCAGTGGGGAGTCCCTGGGTGATACAGTTAACATGTTCAGCTGCTGACTGAAAGGCTGGAAGTTCGAGTCCACCCAGAGGTGCCTTGAAAGAAAGACCTGGCCATCTACTTTACCAAAATCAACTATTGAAAACCCTATGGTGCACAGTTCTACTCTGACACATGCAGGTCACCATGAGTTGGAGTTGACTCGAGGGCAACTGGTTTATGGTGGTGGAGGTTAGCGTGTAAGGAGATAAGGGAAGAATCATAATCCAATAGTAGTTCTAATTTTGAAGTGTTCCCAACACAATCCAACTGTGAAGGTTAAGACTGTGTGTCAGCTTGGCCAGGCCATGATTCTCAGTGTTTATACGTGATCACCCCTATGATGGGATCTGCTGTGAGTAGTCAGTCAGTTGAAAAGGAGTTTCCTTGGGCAGGTGGCCTGCATCTGAATATAAGTGGATGTTCTGGCTTTTGCCTGCTCTGGATCCTGCAGCTGGCTCATGTTCGTCTGACCTCCAGTTCTTGGGATTTGAGCTAGCAGCTTACCTGCTGATCCTGGGATTCACAGATCTTCACAGCCTGTGAAAGCCTTGCTTTCCGACCTGCCGATCTTGGGTTCACCAGCCCCTGTGGCTACGTGAATCAGGAGAAACCTCTATCCTGATCCACGGACTTGGGACGTTCCAGCCATTTCCTTGATATAAATCTCTCTCTATATATATATTTATATGCTTTACTGGTTTTGCGTCTCTACTGAACCCAGCCTAAGACACCAACTGTTGCCATAATCCAATAGTAGTTCTAATTTTGGAGTATTTCATTCTGAGGTTGATCTATCATGTATGTATTTGGAGAGTGCTAATACTAATGAAAGGACTTCTACTTCAAAAAATAATAATAATAATATTTTGGTTTCCAAATTTCTAAAGTTTATATATAATTGTAATTCTGTAATTCCATCATTTACAGAGATGCAGTATACTAAATGTGGTGACAAAAAAATTAAATCCATGAAGACAAAATACAAACACCAAATAAAGAATGTATAATTGAGAAGCATGGCATTAACAACTAATTTTAAATTATTATACTAAATATGTGGAAACCCTGGTGGTGTAGTGGTTAAGTGCTATGGCTACTAACCAAAAGGTCAGCAGTTCGAATCCACCAGGTGCTCCTTGGAAACTCAACGGAGCAGTTCTACTCTGCTATAGGGTCACTATTAGTCAGAATTGACTTGACAGCAATGGGTATACTAAGTATGCAGTATTCTAATATATGTGTGTGTTTTCATTATTACCAAAATAATTTATAGAGTTTGTACTGCTTAGACTAGTTTGGACACCTGGGGTACTTGTTAAAAATGCAGTTTTCTGGGCTCTATCTAGTATCAGAATCTATGGGGGGTTTGGGACTGAGAATTTACATTTTAAACAAGCTCCCAGGTGATTATTATATACAACGATGTTCAAACCAGCAAATCTCAGAGTAACTGAACAGCATTTTAGTGGCCTGGGTATTTTAAAGCCTGGTTACTTTGAATATTAACATTTAAAACAAGGTGGATCATATTCTATTACTTTATCTCAAATTCATTTTTGAGTAAGTTGGGATATGAATAAAAGAAAATTAAAATTCCGCTGCTCTGCCATAACTCCAAGAAAAACAATGAGTTAAATTATAATAAAAATTGCAGAAGGATATGCTTTGTTAATTAGATGACAATAAAAAAGGCACTAGAATGAAAGCTTTAGAGTAAAAATAACCTCAGAAAGCTTGTGGACAGACTTTCATATTTTTCAAATGAGGAAGTTGAGACTCAGAAAAGTTAAATAACAGCCAAAAAGTAGCACAGTCCAGTTTGCCACTCAGCTCTGACTCCTGATCCCCCTTATTGCTTCCACTGCTATACCATCAATGATCTAGGCCCATTTCTATTAGCTTATCATATTTTTGTATTTCCTACAGAATTAGGTGATAATGATATTTGGAAAAATCTTTTTATTTTCCAAAAAATAAAATACATACAAAGAGTGAAGATCCTTCTAAAAATTCAAAACCTAAACCAGTATAATTAGCAATACAGTTTTTTAAATAAAAATTTTACTTCCTTTCAGATTATCTTGACATATTTTGGTAACTTATAGTGAGCTCAAATATTTGTGGTACTTTGTGGCAAATAATATTATTGCTTAGAATTATTTGTTCCCACAACCTTTAGGTGTGACTGACTGTAGGAACAGTCTTGCTGTCCAGTGACTGGGCTTGGACACATGACTTGTTTTGACCAATAGAAGGTGAGCCGACTTGATGAGCACTGTACCCACGTAGATGCTTTTAGAGGCACGTCCTGCGCCTGCCAGCTCTCGTTTCAGTGCCCTCTACTATGAGAAAAGGGCATTCCAGGGACCTGAGCTTTCAGGCTGGGTGGAGGAGAACTGAACCTGTACCGCCTCCTGGAGCAGAGGCATAGCAACAAACCCCTAGTCGCCAACATGCTGCACAATTGAGAAATATATGTTGTTGAAAGCCACTGAAATTTGTGAGACTGTTACTTATTATAGCCTAATAAAAGCTAATACATCAATGCTGCCAAATTTACACCAAAAATATGTTACCTGAATCAGAAATATCTCAAAAGTAAAAATTCTAAGCTTCCTAAACCAAGAAACTTTGTTATAAAAATATTTAAATATCAATGTGCCTGCATATACAGTAGTGATAGAATACTTTTATGCAGTTTAGAGCTTGGCATATGATAGGTACATATTTGAATTATGGTCATTTGTGTTTGGAAAATAGGTGTAATGAATCTACATGACCATTTCATAATGTAAAACTGCACCAACATGCAGAAAGTAAATGTCACAATTTATCTGGGGATATAATTTTTAAGGTCCAAGGAAATATATTTTTGAAATTATAATCCCACAAACACACAATGCTGTCTCAGTTTATATGACCGATGTCAAATTTACATCAGCAAAAATAATTTGCTTCTCCTTATAATTTTTTCAAAGTTTTTCTTATTAATATTCTTAATTCTCTTACTAATGATGATTGGACATAAGTTTAGGAAAATTTCTTTTAATTTTAGTCTTGCAAAGTATTCAACGGCAAGGAGGAAATTTCATAGATTTTGAAGCACTACTTGACTACAGATAATACCACCTCTGGGGGAAAGCTAGCTATAGCTTCTTAGGCCTATTTTTCAGAAACTATGAGATCAATGCTTAATAACCTAATTTGGCAGTGTGAGCTAGAGCCAGTTTGCACAAATTCAAAAGAGCAAAGTGTGTACATCTGTTCACAACCCAGTTTGGAGTGATTTCACAATGACAGCTTGAAATCAGCCATGGTGGGAGTATTTACACCAGAGGAATTAGAAAACACTACAAATCAGGGATTCTCTCCTGGCCCCTTCCCCACACTGAGAGCTGGTGGTTAAATATTCATCAGTGTACCGCTAGGCTTAAGAAATTCACCTTCTTTAACATTTGGTATTTTAGTGCTTAAAACATTAAGAAACAGATGGCCCAATTCGATTATGAGGGAAGACTTAAGGTTAGAGTTAAAACTGAAACTAACGGCTTGTTATAGAGGTTCAGAAGGACTGACCGTACTGAGGAAATGAGAACTGATGATGCTTTGGCAACACAGTTCTACTCACACGCTTCTAAAAACAAAAAACAAAAAAAAAAAACTGTTGCTGGCGAGTTGATTCCAACTCACAGTTGACCCTACAGTACAGAGCAGAACTGCCCCATAGGGTTTCCAAGGAGCAGCTGGTGGATTTGAACTGCCGACCTTTTGGTTAACTGCCGAACCTTTTGGCCCCATTTGCTACATACAACCTCATGATTAATCACTCCACAGGAAAGGAAGAATATTAACTGTCTAAATGTTTTGTTATACATATGTTTCTAGGATCTTATTCCAGAGGCAATTTAAATTGAGAGGGTGCTCTAATTATGCTCTCAACCAGGGTCAGAGACATATATTTATCTATTACTAGTCACTGGGAAAGTAATTTCCCTTAGCAAAATGCTAAGATAATTCTATAAAAATTTAAGTCAGTTGGCAATGCTAATAACAATGGGTCATTTGACTTCAAAGTTTAATGAACAAATACAGTCTACATAAATTCTCTTGTTATGGTAAACACGTTCGTTATCTCTAAGTCAATAAAATACTGGTCTTTATTTTCAAATCCAAAGAGTGAAATGAGCAAGATAAAGGCTGAGACAAGTTTCAGCATGGTTTATAAAATAAGGAATAGGCAAACCTGGGTTTACTGTCTGTTCTGAGAATTTCCTAAAACAGGTTTCCATAAGCCAAATCCAGCCTGCTCCTTGTTTTTGTACAGCCTGTGAGCTAAGAATGGTTTTTACAGTTTTTTAATGGCTGAAAAAACATTAAATCAAAAGAAGAGAACTATTTTCTGACATGTGAAATTCAACTTTCAGTATCCATAAATAAAGTACTATTGGCACATAGCCATACTCATCCATTCACATCTTGTCTATGGTTACTTTCACACTACAATGGCAGAGTTGAGTAGTTGCAACAGAGACCTATGTGGCGCTTTCACGATTTTGCACTGCTGCTTGACACATTACAAATTACACTGATATAGTTACAACTCAACAACATCTGGAGTGCCACGCATATCACCATACCACAATATTTTATATTTTTATCACCAATGCATACCTATAATGTCAAAACAAGTAGAAAAAATATAGACTTCAAATGTTATGCTTTTAAGTCACAGTGGAATATGGATTATTTTGTTATTGAATTAAATGACAAAGCATTATGTTTAACATGCAATGACACTGTTGTTGTTGTCAGTTACCCTCAAGAGTCAATTCCAACTCATGGAGACCCCACTGCTGTTCTAAAATAATAATATACTGTATTTTTACTCAAATAAGGTGTGCCTTTTATGTTTGTTTGCCAACTGCACCCTCCCTCAGAGAGGTATTTACGTGCCACTGTGCCAATTTTTTTACATGCTGCTATAAAAAAAATTAGCATAGCACGCTTATGAAAATATCACATGGAGGGAGGGTGTGGTTGGCAAATGTAGAAGGCATGTATTATTTGCATAAAAATACGGTATATGTTAAAATTACCAGACTAAGCACTCATCACTATATTCTTAATTCACAGGAATGGAGCGGCCAGAAAAATTAGAAAATTTAAACCAATATATCTCATTACAGCAGAATTTCTTTACAAAAATGAAAATAAAGTTGAGGCCAAAGCAAGTTTCTAAGTGGCTCATTTGTTAGCCAAGCAAGGAAAAGCCTTTTACCGATGATGAGTTAATTGCGTTTGATTGCAGCAGCTGAAGAAATGTGTCCAGAGTAAACAAACTTGTTTAAGACTATTAGCCATTTGGCAAGAATAGTTGCTTGAAGAATTGAGAGCACTGAGAACAACATCAATATTCAATAAAAAACAAGGCAAATGATTTTGAGTGGTTTTCCTTGGCTCTTGTGAGTCAACAGATGTTACTGATACTGCTCAGCAGTTGTTTATCTGATGAGTCAATGCCGAATTTGAAGTGACTGCAGAGTTAGCCTCTGTTAAGTAGTCTGTGTGGAACAATAAAAGGTGAGAATACTTTCTAAGAAGTAGAGAAAACATGATTTTAGTACAACCTGAAGTAGAATCTGCTAAGATGTGTTACAACTGTTACAACTGATAGTGGCAAAAATATGTGCAGAACAACAACAAAACTTTTAGTTGGTCAAATTTATAAAGCTTGTAAAAATGTAAGGTATTTAAGCCTATGGTTATTTTCTGTATTATTCATCAGCAGGTACTTTGCAGAATATATTTGACTCGATCTTGTGTTACTGAACCAGTAATGTCAACAGGGAACTTCATTTGCTATCATCAATTCCATTATCTTTTGTCAGATATAGAAGCTGAATGTCTGGATTTGCCCTACCAGAGAGCGGGTTCGTTGGTCAAGCAGTGGTAGTTTTATTGTGATTTTTTTTTAGCTCAAGGCCAATATTCAAAATTTTCTGAATGAGAAGAAGTGCTCTGAGCCACTACTACCAAACACTGAACAGCTCTGGAAACTTTTGCTACAGGCTTGATCATCTTTTGTAGTGAATTCAACCAAAACTTACAAGGCAAAACGTGTTTACATGTGAAACACACTTAAGTTTGAATCACAAGTTTAACATCAGGTTGCTTTATACACGTCCTATGCTATTGAAACGTGAAACAAGATAGCCACTCCCACATAAATTTGCAGCAGATATATTTTCTGAGCTTAAACTACAGTTACAGCAGCAGTTTTTGGAACCTTGAAACAAGTGCAAAAGAAATTTCCATTTTTCGAAATCCACTTAACCTTGCAATTGAGGAGCTTCCACCTGACCTTCAACTGGAAGTGAAAATCTGCAATGTAATAACATGCTAAAAAACGGGAAAAATTCAAAGAAAGAAATCTTATAAAATTCTATCAATCCCTTCCAAGTGATGAACATGCTCAATTGAAATCATATTCTTGTAGATTAATATACACATTTGGCAATACCTTATCAGTAAGAAAGGAGCCCTGGTGGCACAGTGGTTAAGAGCTTGGCTGCTAACCAAAGGTCAGCAGTCTGAATCCACCAGCTACTCTCTGGAAACCCTATGGGGCAGTTCTACTCTGTATAGGGTCACTATGAGTTGAAATTGACTCAATGGCAATGGATTTTTTTGGTTTTTTCATTATTAGAGGAGCAAAAATTGTTCTCAATGATTATTATTATATTTTCAATTTTGTCAATAAAAATTTGTGGCAATTTGTTTTCTTTCTATTTATACAACTATGTAATATCCTAAATATTCTTCCTGTCAGCCTGCACAGCCTAAAATATTTACTACCTGGTCCTTCAGAGAAAAAAAGTTCACTGACCTCTCTGCTCTAGAACCAAAGCCACCCTGGATACTTAAAAAATAGACTGGATGCACTGCCTTTAAAGTCAGATCACCTCAGTTACTGGCAGCTATGTGTACATTTCTTAAACTTACTTTGCCTCAGTTTCCTCATCTGTAAATACAGGCAGTAATGGAGTCCCTGGGTAGTACAAATGGTTAAGTGCTGGATTACTAACCAAAAGGATGGCAGTTCAAACCCACCCAGAGACACCTCGAAAGACAGGCCTGTCAATCTGCTTCCAAAAGATCATAGCCTTGAAAACCTTATGGAGCAGTTCTACTCTGCACACATGAGGTGGCCATGAGTCGGAATCAACAATGGTAGTAAAAGCACCTAAAACAAAGTAAGCCTAGCACAAAGTAAGCATTAACTTACTGTTAGCTGCTATTTATGATAAAAGTACTATCTCACAGAGCTGACAGTCAACTTATGCATCTCATACTCCTAAAAGGTCCACTGAATAAGACAGCATTTAAATGTTTATACACATTCGTGGATGAAAAGAACATCTAAGTGCATAAAGATGACAATGAAGGACACTCAAGCCCTTTGCTAGTTACCGCTTGCTTCCTTCATCAAAGAGATGACAGGGTGGGGAATACCAGGGGTAAAGATTGTGATAATCTTTTAATATTTTAAATATCACAATATTACATTCTTTATATTAAACACAGTACTACTGGTAATAATTTATAACACATTTAAAAATTTGACATATTATATGGCTTAACTCAATAATATATTCTATTCATTCAATAAATATTTACTGAGTGCCTACTATTTGCCACATGGATAAATTCATTAGCTTAAAAACTTTGGGAGGAAAAAGCTTTCATATACATGTTGTTGAGAATGCCCTCAAAAACTGCCTACAGATACATTTTAACTGTGTTAATTTTTAGATTAAATGTGTTTTCTTAAAAAAAAGAACACATAAAACAAAAAATTCTAGAGTAGTGCTGTCCAATAGAACCTTCTGTGATAATAGAAATGTTCTACATCTGTGCTGTCCGATATGATAACCACTAACCTCATGTGACCACTGAACACCTGAGATGTGGCTAGTGCAACTGAGGAACTGAATTTTTAATTAAATTTCAGTTAATTAAAATAAAATAGCCACACATGGCTACTGTCTACTGTATTGGACAGCACAATTCTACAGGATCACTCTAGGGCATGTAGCTGTTGGACTGTAACATCTTGCCCCAAGTGGCAAAATGAATTTTGTTACACTACAAACTTAATATAAGTTTGCTATTCAAAATAGCCCTGCCTTTTCATGACACAAAATATCTTCTGTCTACTTCCTTAGTAGTAGAGCTAAATCAATTCACTATTTAACAAAACAATTTTTTTTTCCTATTGTAGCTGATTTTTAATCATTAAGGTACCAGGGGACAGAAGAAAATACATATAAATAAAATTCATGTTGAATTCAGAAGCCTTAAATCTTTCCCTCCAGCAAATTTTTAAGGCATCTATTTAACAGCTGGAAAACTATTTCATTTAGTAGTTTACCTTTTGTTCTTGATTATGCTCGTATTTTTATATTGGTATTAGCCAGTAGCGAAATAGATAAATCTATAGAAGTGAAAAAAATGAAACATTTTCAAGTTGAACAGTTATTGTAAAGTAATTCATGATTGAGTGTATTCTACCAAAAAAAATAAGTGTTTCATTTTTTATACCAGTTAAGTAATGAATTTAAGGAAGAATTGCAGAAACATTTTTTCTGTTTGTTGTTGATGGGTTTTAGATGATAAACAGATAGAGCACAATTCAACATAATCCAGTGCACTAAGCAGCAGCCTACTTTGGGTTGTTCTCTTGTACATTATAAGCTATATGACAATAAGCATTTGACACCAATACCACAATGGCAGAAAAAGCAAGTCGTTCCCCTTTTTCTTTGTTTCTGCCATAAATTCACTTAGAGTTTCTCTATGTACCTATTGTATCATTAAAGATATACTCTAAGACAGCCCTCTACTTAAAAAAAAAAGAGAAATACATACTTTGCGACAACAAATGCATCAGTTTAAAAAATAAGTCCCTTTCTCCAACCAGTTCTGACAATTTTGTACATATCAAACAAAACTCCAGCCACGTAATAAGAATAAATAAAATAATATTCTTCACATGGAAGTGTGAAAATTCATTTTATTTTTGCATAAATATCATACTTTATTGTTCAAAGTGTTCCTTTAAAAATAAGTTAAAATGTTTCCATATTACTTTTATTAAACATGTAATTATTGACTAAAGCATATTATCACTGATTAATATACAGTAAAAACATTATCAGCCACTCACATACTCTTGAAGTAAAGTGCTTGCCATATTTTGTAAAAACACGTTACTTGATTTAATGGACAATTTGATATTTTTCTTTAAAATCTTCAAATGTCTTGATTCCCACCACTATACAAACTAACCAAAGCAAAATAACAAAACCAATCCCAAAATAAAACCCTACAAAACCACATTAGTTTTATTACAGAACATATATTAAGTCACTGAGTAAAGCTCTTTTTTATGAACACTTTTGGAAAGCTAGCATTCAGTTCTAGCACAGCTCTGTTATCAATCTGTGAACAGAAGGACACATCAAGTAAGGAAAGATCTTTACAAGATTCCAGGAGTTTTCTTAAAGATGCCAGACTTACCATTCTTGTTCCTGTTTAAAAAAACAAAACAAAACTCCTTAAGTATACATTCATATAATGTCCTAATAAAGAGTTCCTTTATTATTTATTGGAGCCCTGGTGGCACAGTGGTTAAGTGTTTGGCTGCTAACCAAAAGGTCAGCAGTTCGAATCCACCAGCCGCTCCTTGGAAACCCTATGGGGCAGTTCTACTCTGTCCTATAGGGTTACTATGAGTTGGAATTGACTAGTCAGCAACGGGTTTGTTTTCTGTTTATTATTCAAAATACACTTCAAATAAATTCCCTTTTGGAAATTAAAAACTTTTTTTTTCTCAATAAAATACTTCCCACTGAAATGGTTTTGTAAACAAACAAAAAACACCTAAATTTTCCCAGCCAGTTTGGTATCTAGGACCTGAATCTTGTCAATACCTTACCCACTATCTTCATTCCTACATCTTACCCCTTCAAATCAGCTTCTCCAGACTTTCCTATTTGCATTAACCTATTCAAACTGTTTTCACATCTCATTTTCCTTAATCCATGGGTCAAATAAGACAGTAAGGCTTACAATGATTCAACCTCTAATTACGCTCAATGCAATTACGGAGCAACTGCCTTGTAGAAGCTTCTGTTTTAGGCACTGTAGACACAAAGATGAATAATACAGATGTCTGCCTTAAGGAACTCACTGACCAGAGCTGAAAGTAAATATCAACAATATAATTTGATGAGTTTTACAGTAGTGATGGGTATAAAATGATACTACTGGAAGACAGATGATGGATGATGAGTTCTGTTTAAACCAAAACCTGTTGCCGTTGTGTTGATTCCAATTCAGAGTGACCCTATGAGACAGAGAACTGCCCCACAGAATTTCCAAGGCTGTAATCTTTTTAAAACATATTTTTTATTTTTAAAATTCTGTTGTTGTTGTTGACAATATACACAGCAAAACATACACCAATTCAACAGTTTCTACATGTACCATTCAGTGACGGTGATTATATTCTTCGAGTTGTGCAACCATTCTCACCCTCTTTTTCTGAGTTGTTCCTCCCCCGTTAACATAAATTCACTGCCCCCTAAGGTTCCTATCTAATCTTTCGAGTTGCTGTTGTCATTTGATTCCATATAGATAGTTCTTAAAAGAAAGGCTGTAATCTTTACAGAAGCATACTGCCAAATATTTCTCCTGTGGAGTGGCTAGTGGGCTCAAACCACTGACCTTTTGGTTAGCAGCCTAGTGCTTAACCACTGCATCACCAGGGCTCCTTGAATTCTATTTAACTGTGTTACGTTTAAAGTGATCATGGAATATTCAGTTGGAAACTAAATTATATAAATATGTAAAGCACTTAATACATGGTAGGCACTTAATAAATACTAAATATTACCTTATTCTAAAGTGTCATTTGTTATAAAACATACCTTGCTCTAACCACGATTGTATTACATATACATATCAACCAGAAGGGACATTAAAAGTTCTGAAATGTCAATCTATGTCTTTTCCCCCTGAGAATTCCTCTCTACTCTCCTCTCTACCAAGGGCTCTAGAAGCTGTATCTGTACTGCTATCCTGGCTGTGACAGACAAACCAATCCAGACTTTCTTGGGAATTTAAGATTGGGACTCAGTGAAGCCTTCAGTGTCCACAGATTCCCTGAATGAAAGATGTATAAGGCTGGATTGTGGCTGTTATATTTGGCCGCGTACATCCAAAGAAGCAGTAGTGGCCAGAATGATGAGAAAAGCAGACATAAATATCTTTGTGAATATACAGCAGCAGAGGGTGGGGGTTAGGGTGGGGTGCTTGAACATGCAGGATAGAAAAAGGAATAAAAAAGAAAGCTTCCTTGCCTTTTGATGGTTTTCCAGTCTCTCCTGAAGCCTGACCATAGCTCCTATTCATGGGATCTAGGAGATACACCTGCATCTTCATTACATACACACACACTGGTATGTATTTTTTGTTTGTTTGTTTAAGTTATCTCAAGGGGGCTTCAGTTTTAGAAGATCAGAACTAGGTGTTTTTTCACCTAGGGTTGTGATCATGTTTTCTATTTGCCAGTCTTGCTCATTAGATTTTGAGTTTCCTGATACATTAGGAGTCCCCAAAACTTAAGAGAATGCCAGAGAAGGAAGTCAGGAGATTTAAAGTTAACTAGGCTAGGGTCCCCTGTCCTATGCTTCTAGACCATTGTGTGTTTTTATTTTGTTATCCACTTATCACACAGCTATGTTTTCAGAGTCAGCATGCTCCTTCAGGGCAGGAGCCATATATGTCTTGTTCACTATTGTATCTCCAGTGCTTAAAACAAACCTTGACACACTATATGCTCAATAAATGTGTAATGAATGAAAGAATGAAGAGATGGACGGTTAATTTCCCAAGACTATCATCCTGGTTTAGACCCTCATTACATGATTATTGCAGTTAATCTCTCTGATTTTGATCTCCTCCTTCTCCAATTCACCTGTTACTTTTTTCCAGATTAATATTCCTGGAACATGATTTTGAATCTATAACTCATTTTCCTAATTAAAATCCTATAATAGCTCTTCCTTATTTAATTTTGTACAGATTCCTCACTCTGGTATTCAAAACTCTCCATGAAAACCTCCATTATATTGCCTAAGTCAAATTAAACTGCTTATTCTCTGAAGATATTCTGTATTTTCAACTTCTATGCTTTTGTTTCATGCTATTCCTTTTGCATAAAATGCGTTCTGCTATTCACTTTTCAAGAATCTCTTTCAAATATTTGTTAACCCTTTAAATAAAGCTTTTCCTTATTTCTCTAATCATATAGGTTCTCTGTTTTCTCTGAGTCTCATTAAAATGGACTTGCCTCTGGCTTGCATTACAGCTATCTGTATATTTGTTTTACTCCTTCTTGTCATATTATAAACTCTGAAGGTACAGACTGTATCTTACTTAGCTTTATACTGAGGATCAATAAGTATTTTCAGTATGAAAAAGGTATACCACTTATCAGTCATATGTTCTAATCACAAAGTGACAAGTAAAATAATGACTATCATCTTGGCTTGACAAGAATCTTTAAAAAGGAGCAGGGGAGAGGGAAGGATTCTAATACTTACGGATGAAAGGAAACCAAAAATCAACAATAAAAATATTAAATAAAGAAATATAGCATAGTGGTTACGATCATAAACTGGTTCAAATCTAGATTCCACCATTATTAGTTGTGAGAACCTGAGCAAGTCACTTAACTTGTTTTGAGCCTCAGTTTCCTCATCTCTCGCTAAAATGATAACTACCTTATAAAGTTGTTATGAGAGTTAAATCAGTTAATATATGCTGAGAACAGTATATAACACAGTAAATTTTCTGTTTATTATTTATTAATAATTACTGATTACTATTGATATTCACTGTGCTCTTTATAGTTGAAATGTGAGGTTTCAATGTATTTGCACAACTGTCTTCCAATGATACATAGTTATGGTGTAATAGATAACGACACTGCCTTCCTCTTATGCTCATGAAAGTTACAAATATTTAAAAAAAAAAAAGTTGTTATCAAGACAAGGATGTCTGCTCTCACCACTTGTAGCCAATATTGTATTAGAAGTCCTAGCCAGAGCAATAAGACAAGAAAAAGAAATAAAAGGTATCCAGATTGGAAAAGAAAGAGTAAAATTATCTCTATTTGCAGATGACATGATCCTATATATACAAAATCCCAAAGAGCCTGCAAGAAAACTTCTAGAGCTAATAGAGGAATTTAGCAAAGTCACAGGGTACAACGTCAACAAACAAAAATCAGTTGGGTTTCTATACACCAGCAATGAGAAATCTGAAAGCGAAATTAGGGAAATGATTCCCTTTACAATAGCATCTAAGAGAATAAAATACCTAGGAATAAATCTAAGCAGGGATGTGCAAGACTTATACAAAGAAAATTATAAAACACTGCTAAAGAAATTAAAGAAGACTTAAATAAATGGAAAGATGTTCCGTGTTCATGGACTGGAAGACTTAATATTGTTAAGATGTCAATACTTCCCAAAACCATTTATAGATTCAATGCAATCCCGATTAAAATTTCAATAGTCTTCTTTACAGAAATGGAAAAACCAATCCTCAACTTTAAATGGAGTGGCAAGAGGTCCCAAATAGCTAAAGCAATGTTGAAAGAGAAGAACAAAGCACAAGGACTCACACTTTGTGATTTTAAAACATATTATACAGCTACAGTAATCAAAACAGCCTGGTGCCGGTATAACAAGACACACAGACCAATGGAATAGAACTCAGAGTCCAGAAATAAACCCACACATGTATGGTCAACTGATTTTTTACAAGGGTGCCAAGTCCATTCAATGGGGGAAAGAAGGGTTTCTTCAATAAATCGTGCTGGGAAAACTAGATTTCTACATGCAGGAAAATGAAACAGGATCAATACCTCACACCAAACATGAAAACCAATTCAAAACGGACTAAGGACCTAAACATGAAAACAAAAAACATAAAATTCTTAGAAGTAACTACAGGGGCAATGCTGTCAGGCCTAACGTTTAACAATGGATTATCTAACACAATAACAAAAGCACAAACAGCAAAAGACAAAATAAATGGGACATCATAAAAATTAAAAACGTTTGTTCATCAAAAGACTTTACCAAAAAGGTGAAAAGACAAGCTACCAACTGGGAGAATATCTTCGGAAACCTTATATCCAATAAGAATCTAATAACCAAAATATAAAACTTTGACAACAAACAAAAATAAAATTAACCCAATCAAAATGGGCAAAGGACTTGAACAGACATTTCACTAAAGAGGATATTCAAATGGCCACCAAACACATGAAGAGATGATCAATGTCACTAGCCATCAAAGAGATGCAAATCATAACCACAATGAGATACCATTTCACTCCCATTAGGATGGCTTAAAAAAAAAACCAGAAAATAACAAATGTTGGCAAGGATATGGGGAGATTGGAACCCTTATCCATTGCTGGTAGGAATGCAAAATGGTATAGATCTTGTGGCAAACAGTGTAGTGGTTCCTCAAAAAACTAAAAATAGAACTACCATATGACCCAGTGAATTCCACTCCTAGGTATATACCCAAAAGACTTGAAAGTAGAGACTCAAACAGATACTTGTACATCAATGTTCACTGTAGCACTATTCACAATAGCCAAAAGATGAAAATAACCCGAATGCCCACCAACGGATGAATGGATAAACAAAATGTTGTACATACATACAATGGAATACTACTTAGCCAGTAAGAGAAATGAAGTCTTGATACATTCTATAACATGGATGGAGCTTGAAAACATTATGCTGAAATAAGTCAATTACACAAGGACAAATATTGTATGATCTCACTTATACAAAAAGACAAGTACAGGCAAATATATAGAGACCAACGTTTTATTACTGGTTACTAGGGGTGGGAGGGAGGAGGGAAGGGAGAGTTATTGCTTATAGAGTACTGAGTTTTAGTTTAGTGATGGAAAAACTGCACAGATTAAGGGTAGGTTTGCATAGCCAATTAATGTAATTGCTGTCAATAAGTTGTACATCTATAAAAAGTTGTTTGATAAATATATTTACAATGACAAAAAAAAAAGGGGGTAGCTGCCTCAGCTGCTTATGTACAACCAAACACTTTGTGGATTTGATTCCTTGGTTTGGAGGTTTAGGGTCATAGTTTCATGGGACATCCCAGTTAACTGGCCTAATGATGTATTTAATGCTTCTGTTCTACCTCCTAGTTTGATGCATAGTTCCTGGGGTCTTAAAAGCTTGCAAGCGGTCATCCAAGGCACGATAATCGGTCTATATTTGCCTGGAGCAACAGAGGAAGAAGGAGAGTCAGGAATAGGAGGAGAAAATGGAATGTGTGACCCACAGCCTCCATGAACAACTGCCTCCTTTACCATGAGACCAGAAAAACTCGATGGTGTCCGGCTACTATTACTGAATATTTGATCAAAGATTCTACAGATGAATCACGAAATTCAGAAAGGGGGAAAATGAAGACCAGAATATCAAATTCTCATGGAATGCAGATTTTCTGGAGCCATGGAGGCTGGATGAACCCCTGAAACTACTGCCCTAAAATAATCTTTAATCCTTAAACAAAAAATATTCCCTGAAGTCTTCTTAAAACCAAACAATAGTTCAGCTTAACTAGTAAAGAATGTCTGCCTTGAGCATTATGCTCTTTTAAGATCTATCTATAGGGGATGAAACTGACAACAATTTGAAAGATTAGATAGGAACCTTAGGGGGCAGTGAGTTTATGTTCATGGGGGAGAAACAACTCAGAAAAGGAGGGTGAGAATGGTTGCACAACTAGAAGAACGTAATCAATGTCACTGAATTTGTACATGTAGAAACTTGAATTGGTATATATTTTTGTTCTGTATATGCTCAACAACAATAAATTATTTTTAAAAAAGAAATCATTATACTTCTTACATATTTTTCTTTTATGCCTCTGCAAAGTAATTCATATATTTACTAGTTCAAAGTAAGGCCCCCTAACAACCAACCCCACTGTTTACCACAAATGTGCATTTGTTTTAGGATCAGTGTTACTGACTTCTTTGTGGCGCTACAGAATCTCTTTCAGACACTGGCTACTCTTCAAAACTAGTGTATGATTTTTTTTTTCTTTTTGGAGGGGATAGTTATAAAACAGATTTTAACCAACAATAGCACCATCCTCTTAAGTGAAGCTTGCTACCATTGGTGATCCATTTGAAAAGGCCCTTTCCTTATTCACCCTGAACTTTTCAAAATATTTACCTTATAAAGGTCTTGGCTAATTCAAGGGGGAAGAGTGGGTAGGAAGGGAAAAAATAAGCACAGTAAGCGGGTGTGGTGTATCCAAAAAAAGAGAACTGACCATGAAGCAAAAAAACTTGGGTATGAACCTTTGCTCTACCACTTATTCCCGGTGTATTTCTGAATCTCAGTGCCCTCATCTATGAAAGGACAATAATATCCAACTCCCTGAACTGTGAAGATTAAGTAAATTATAACACAGATGAAGTATCTAGTCCAAAGTGTGTATATAATAGGTACTCAAGAATTTCTGCCTAAAAGTAGACTGAGTAACACGCAGCTATATGTAAGCAGCATCCACAAATGCACCATAAACCTGGACTGTGGAGAGATTGTAACTGAAAACACAAACACAGGTGTTGAAAGTCTTCAGGTTTTCCTTTTGCTGAATGTTTAAAAACAGGAAAGGATATACAAGCACTTCCTGGACTAATTATTTGCACTTCATGGTAGTACTGAAAGACCACCAGAGGACACAGTACAAGTGCCCTGCAGGATCACAAAGTACCAATTGTGCGGGCAATGACGCCGGTGGCACTGCTAAGTCCTCTGGCTAACATAAAAAGTCACAACATCTCACAGGCTTTCTTGCTAATAAATGCAGTAAGGACACAGAAATGAAATCCCAGAACGGGAAAAAGGTTTTCGAAAGATCTGCCTTGGGGTAGAACTATTCCTAAAAACAAGGATTATCGGCAAGGCAATTTCACACTGCTACTTAATCAAGAGTTCAGCATCAAGAAGCTTTTCTTATCTAACTTGTATTCATTAAACAAATGGATTAATTTCATCTGTTTTGTCCTTCAAAAAAATGGAGAATGCAACTCGTGTAAACTCTCACTCTTCTGACCAAAAAAAGTAGTTATTTAGAGATTATAAAATTTTGTGATTGTCCTCAACGTTGTGAACAAGGTCAGGCATTTTCAACTGACTAATACTGCATTCGACATTGAAAACTGGTGCTGGCAGTGTTTCGAGTCCTAGTTTACTTAAATATACATGTAATTACTATCTATCAGTCGCTCTATCTTACGTTTCCTATCGAACCAAGCGGTCTTAAAAAGGCAACATTTTTATTGAATCCAAGAAGTCTTTTTTTTCCTTGCAAAAAGTCTGGTATTAGGTTTCGTATTAAGGAAAACAGGATTTAAATCTAATTTATATATCATATCCTTACCTAGTATGTCCAGTTGCTGTAATCTGGTACAATTACCCGCCAGTTCTTCAATGTCTGTGTCACACACAGACCTGTTAGCCGTAAGAAAGAGTTTCTGCAAGTTCGGAAGCTGGCGTGCAAGTCTGGCGAAGCACCCGGTGCTGCTCTGCAGAGTAGGGCACCAGCCGAGGTCGAGCTCCTCCAGAAGCTGACACCCAGAAGCCAGTTCTGCTATCCCATTCTCAGTAATATTCTTACATCGCCACAGATCCAGGGTCCGCAGTTTTTTACACTTGGCTCCTATCATGCTAGCTATCACATCATAGTCCTCAATCTGGAAATGAAACAATTCCAATTGCTTACATTTTATGCTCAGAAATGCAAACTGTTTATACCAAGTTAGAACATTCTTAATCATCTCCTATTGTTTGCTTCCATGTAAACATACCACATTCTCCTTGATACACATTGGCCCACGCATGTTCACAGATCTGCTTCTATTTCATAAAACAGCAAAAGTAATCACTTACTTAAATATCCATTTAACAGAACTCCAGACAGAACACATTAATGAATTAAATCCCAAAGCAGTCTGAAACCCTCAGTCTCTCATGAAGAATTTGAGGATTATGCATTGCTCTTTTATGCCTATTATTTTGACCTTGCTGCTGCTCACTGATGGGGCCTAATTTCTTCTACTTTATACATGATTAATAAACTTTGGTAGGTACACAAAATCTCTCCGACAAAGGTGTGCAAGTTGGTAGGCTCTCAAACACTATGTAGAAATCCGTAGTATTAATAAGGATAGCAGTTTTGGGTTAAATGAGGCATTTGGGGACTGAATATACAATAATAAAATAATTTAGATTATATTAATCATTGTCAGTTATTAGTAGGGCTCAATAACTTATCTCATGCTCATAGGATAAAGGTCTTCTAATAAAGGATTAAACATTTCAGTCCTTGGGTTTTATATGCTTTAACATTGTTTAAAGAAATTTAAAGAAACATTGTTTAAAGAAATAGGTTCTTCTAAGAAGTTCATTTGATGTTGTTATAAGTGGGTGTCAAAATTATCACCAGAAGTCAAGTAGAAACAAAATAGTAAACCTTTCCATTGATTATTTCCCTTCTCTTCTTCATTTGTTAATTCATTTATTTAACAAATTTTTTAAATGCACCTACTATGTGCTACACCCATCCAGATGTTGGGAAAAGCAGTGAACCAAAAAAAAAAATAAAGACCTCATTCACATATTCTGGGGAAAGACATACAGACAAATAAATAAGCAAAATTAGTCCAGAGAGTGATAAGTGGTGTGAAAATAATAAAACAGGGTGATGTGAGAGCCAACAGTGTCAGGATTTGAGGGAAGGGTGGTGGTTGTTGGCATCTCCAGAGAGGGCTTCTCTGAAGAGATAACATTTAACCCTAGAGCTGAATGAAAACACAGAGCCAGCCAAGAGAAGTTCTGAAGGCAGAGGAAGAGCAAGTGCAAAGGCAAGACTGAACTTGGTGCATTTAAGGAACAGAAAAAAGATCGGTATGACCCAAGGGTGGTGAGGGAGAAAGACAGGCTCAAGGGGGGCACAGAGTTATGCAGGAGCCAGGCCATTTATGCCCTGGAAGGAGTTTGGATTTTTATTTTAAGTGCTACAGGAAGTTAATGGAGAGTTTTAAGCAGAGGAGTGACATAATATGATTTACATTAAAACAAAAACCCCCTGGTCGCTGTCTGGAGGATGGACTGTGGTGGCTAAGAGTGGAAGAAAAAGCCCAGGCAAGAGGTCTGCAGTAGTTCAGAGGAGAGATGATGAGAGCTTGGATTAAGGTGGTAGCAATGGAATTGGAGATACAGAAAGATTTGGGGATCTAAATTGGTGTCAGAAGCGAAGATGGAAAGGGTAAAATCAACACTTCCTAAGTTTTTGGTCTTCAGCAACTGTGTGAATGTATGGTGGCATCATAGAGAAGACTAGGAGAAATAGGCTTGGGGTAATAAAATTATCTACTTAAGTGAGTATACCTGGACAACACAAAACTGTAGCTTTGATAGTTAGTTTAGCCAATTAGCTTCTTTAGAAAGAAGCAATTAAAATCTTTCTGTAACCCATGATTCTGATTGTGTTGAATTTGTATCAGGGAAATCTCAGGGGCATATGGGCTAATTCTCTATCAGCATAATATACAGTGAGAAATTCCTTCAAGAGTTTTTGTTGTGAAATGTTCACAGCATTATTAAACATACCAGGCACAAAGAAATTCAGGGCTGGTTAAACAAGAATCAAACCAAGTAGTTTTTACTGGATTGAAGGCAACATATCACCCCCTTACTAATTACAATCCCCTTCTGAATCACATAATTACACAGAACTCTTTTTTCCCTCAGAGATTAGATACTTTTCACATTTATTTTCTCATTCATTATCACTAATTACAAAAGAAAATGACATATGTCACAGAGGAACTATCACCAAGAAATTGGGTGACTTGACCAGGATCACACAATTACTAGGAAATTTAAGAAGATGTAAACTAGGCTTTACAATTCTGTAATTCAGCCAACTTTAAATTACTTTCAGGAGCAGTAACCAATAGAAATGCAAATTATGTATGTAATTTAAAATTTTCTTGGTCATTTAAAAAGTAAAAAAAATACAGATAAAAATAAGTTTAATAATATATTTTATTTAATCCAACACCCATAACATTATTTCAAATGTAATTAATATAAAAATATTGATATATATTACATTTTTTTGGTACTAAGCCTTCAATATCTGGTGTATATTTTACACTTACCTTACATTTCAATTTGGACTAGCTACATTTCAAGTGCTCAACAACCACATATGGCCTAGCAGTAGGTACCATATTGTATAGCGCAGACTTAGACGCTGATTATTAAGTTAGGGTATTATGTATGTTCTTTATTTCCCTTTCTCTTAGCCTACCAATGGGCTACTTCATTGTTTTTCCTCTTTTCCTGGGACTAACTGGGTAGAAAAGAAATACAAAGCTCAATTCATTAATGTGACTTATGGGTGCCACAATGGTTGAGCACTCAGCTACCAACTGCTAACTGAAAGGTTGGCAGTTTGAACCCATCTAGCAGCTCCGCAGGAAAAAACCTAGCGATCTGCTTCCATAAAGATTACAGTCTAGAAAACCCTATGGGGCAGTTCTGCTCTTTCACATGAGGTTACTATGAGTCGAAAATTGACTTGACGGGACCTTACAACAACTTTTATTCTGATTTTTATGTAAACACGTGGTGGCTACCCAGAATAAAAACTGTATTCTTCAGCTTTCCGTGCTATCAATTATATCATATGATCAAGTGCTGGATGATAGGATATAAGCCTCAAAAGGTATGCAACTTCTAGAAAATGTCCTTAAGTGTCCTTTTCTCTTTCTTATACTCTACTGCTTGCTTTCCTGGAGCTCTATTTTGAGCCATTAGGTCATATTATGATCTTAGAGATGGTGGTAGGAGTCCCTGTGTGGTATAAACGGTTAAGCACTTGACTACTAGCCAAAAGTTTGGCAGTTTGAACCCATCCAAAAGGGCCTTGGAAGACAAGCCTGCAGATCTGCTTCTGAAAGGTCTTGAAAATCCTAAGGAGGAGTTCTACTCTGCACGCATGGGGTCACCATGAGTCAGAATCAACTTGACAACAACCAACAAAAATAACAAGGATGGTGGAACAAGCTAGAGGTCTGGGTCTCTGAAGACTCTCGGGAGTAGATCCACCTTTTCAACCTGAACCACTCACCTCCAATGCTTCATTTATATGAAAGAGAAATAAACTTCCATCATATTTAAGCCACAGTCATTTGGGGTTATTTTGATCAATGGCTGTTGAACCTAATTCTAGCCAATATACTTGCCTGCGAATTTGCTAAAAGATTTGGTGGAAGGTTGGAATGAATAGTTAAAGCAAGGTTCTGATTACTTTTGAGTTTTATTATCTATTCTTTCACTGCTTTCTATTACTGTGGATAAAAAAAACTTTAAACCAAAGAGATGATCAACTACTGAAAAAAAGAAAATTTTTTTTTTAATTCTTTCCAATCCAAGGAAAAATGAAATTCTCCAAAGAGTCCTACCAAAAATATTTATGACTCTGACTAGAATACCTAGGTTTGCTACTGATGGGAGAGTTATCTTCAGAAGTTCTTGTCACTGCAAATCCGTCAAACTGGCACTTGTGGTGCAAAGATTAGTTTCAGAAAAAAAAGTGGCACAACTAACTCAGTATCAACATCGTATTCAATACGGAAAAAATATGCCATTTGGAGAATGACAGAGAAGACATGTGATAGGTCATAATCACTGTGCAAAATCATCGAAGCACTCTATGTGGACAAAAGTTTCATAAAAATCACAAATCTGAAAATTGTTACTATTTTGATTCAAAACTAAAATACCAAGTGAGTCATCTGTCTTTTACTCAACAGAAAAGCTGAGAGGTAAACTAGTATTAAACTATCAACCAAGAGCTCTCTGTCTCACTGTTCTGGTGAACCCTGGACTGTTGTGACCAGTATTTCTATGACAAGTATGCAGTGCTGCCCTAATTATGACTTCAGTAGTGGTAACAACAATGTTAGCAGTATTTTTGAACTTCGCCGTCCATTCCTTGAAACGTCATTCCCACTTCTGGCAACATGCTGTTCTAGGCAGAAGCACCATGCTGTCCTGCCACAGCAAAGATCCGAAAAACTAAGCCAAACAGAGAAAACAGCAATCCTGAAACCCTAAAACATCAAATGAAGAGATAAAGAACTCAGCCAAGCACCAAATGGAATAAGAAACTGACAGAGAACAGAGAGCGAGGAGACATACATGCACAGGTCCCCTATCAGCTAATGCAACACGGATCCGCCATCTTGGACTCCTATCAGAGACCAGCAAACAGGAGGTACAAGAAAGCAGCTTCACAGAGCTTCCAGCAGGAGACAGAATAACCGGTAATCAGTGATATACGCTTTCCCACCCCCCACCCCTTCTTCACCCCCACTTAGCCTCCTATGCTTCCTGCAGCCACAGTCTCTTGGCCAGGAAGCACCGGCTGCTTGGATTCCACCTGCCCACACAGGCCAACTCCCTGAGTGCCATTTGTTGGCTGCTGGGGTTGCTTTTTGCCACTTCTTTTGATTTCTTCCTTAACTCTCACCACCTCACCCACCTTTCACTTAAATACCTGGCTCCATGTGCCATCTCTGCTTCTTCCTGAGGGGCTGTGGAGCTCTGCTCGAGTGTGGAACTGCTTCTCGGTCCGAGCTGCCATGCTGATGGGATCCCGGAGCTTTTGTTTGTTTGTTTTGAATTGTTTGTTTTCTTTTTTTCTTGAGTTGGGAGCCTTTTCTGGCTGGGCAGTGCTGTGTGGCTTGGGACCTACCCCTTCAGCCTGCACAGATGCGCAGAAGGATCCCTGAGAGCATTTCTTTCTTCGTGGGTTTTTTTTTTTTTCCTGTTTTTTTGGGGGTTTTTCTTGTTCTTTTTCTAAAGTTTGTTTTTTCTTTTCCTTCTTTTTCCCTTTTTGTATTTCTTCATTACTCAGTTTCTCATCTCTCTATACCTTCCTTCTCTTCCTGTCCCCTGAATACCTGGCACTGAGAGACAACTCTATGCCTTCTAGCCGGGCAGTAATTCAACACCCGGGAACAACTTCCCCAGACCTCGTAGCCACACCGGTGGGATCCCTGGGAGATATTCTTTTCTTTTTTCTAATTTTTATTTATACATTCTTTTCTTTTTCTTTTTCTTCTTCCCCTATTTGTTTTTCTCCATTTCATAGTCTCTCATCTCTCCACTCCAACAGCAAGCTCCCCTAGTACTCTTTTTTGTTTGTCTGTATGTTTTTGGCTCCTGTTTCTCTCTCCTCTCTCCCATATCCATTTTAGCTCCACACATCACAATCTCCCCGCTCCATCCTACCTACCTGCACTGTGTGCTTAACATCACACCACCAAGAAGTACAGGCACGCCAGAACCTGACCTGCACTAATTACTGGCCTGCCCTGGTGGCTGTAGTAAGTGCCACAAACAACCCATCCAAGCAACTCCTCTTCAGCTAGACCTGCCCTGCTGTACCATATCTGACCAACTGACCCTGCCAACTGGAGAAGGAGGTGAAAAGTATCCTGCCTAAAGATGAGCAAACAACAAAGAACACACAGCCCGCCTGCTCAGACATAG